>NC_142249.1:3628022-3995083 GCF_052056855.1 Sturnus vulgaris
TTCACCTGGTCTTACCCCAGTCCACCCTCTCACAGGGCTGATATCCAGGTCCCATCCCAAAATGTCCTGGTTGTCCCTTGACCACTGCTCTGATGGATCCTGCAGCTCTGGGATGGAGTCTGGATTAATTCTCTTGATTAGAAGCATCTGTTGTCCTCAGCCCCTGGGATGCTTTAAACTGCTTAAGGTGGTGCCTGGACACCTCAGGAGGGGATGCCTGGAGAATGAGGCTGCAAACCCCATCCCAGAGCGTTTTGTACAATTAATGAGATCATTCTGTTGCCAAGCTCGGTGGCCTAATTCCCCCAGCCGTCTCCAGAGAGGAGTCAGGAGGATTTTTGGGATGCTCCCGCTGGGAGTTCCCCATCCTTGACTCCCTGCTTTGCTTTTCCCCCGCCGTGTCCTGCAGGCGCTGCTGAAGATGGACTGCCAGGGGCTGGTGGTGCGGCTGATCCAGGACTTTGTGCTGCTGACCACGGCCGTGGAGGTGGCCCAGCGCTGGCGGGAGCTGGCCGAGAAGCTGGCCAAGGTGTCCAGGCAGCAGATGGACGCCTACGAGGCGCCGCACCGCGACAAGGCTGGCGCGCTGGACAGCGAGGTGAGCGCCGCATCCCGGCCTTCTTCCCGGCTGGAAAAGGCCGCCAGCACTGAGCCAAGCTCGAGTTTGGGCCCAGCACGGCCGGGCCCGCCTGGTTATTGCGTTTTGTCTTCTTTTTCTCCTTGCCAGGGTCGGGATTGGGTGCACGAGAGAGAGGGGATTTCTTGCTCGGACTCGGATGTTTGTTAATTCTTTATCTATGTTACAGTGAGTGCTGCAGCACTTCTAGATAGCAAACTAAAAAATGGCTACTGGCTCTCTCTCTCCAAGGCCTTTTAAGGCTAAATGGTCCAATTAAGAACAAACCACCTAAATTATTTTTACTTTTAACCCAATAACTAATCACCTGTGACCCGCAATGTGGATTTTTCTATCCAGTCACAGAAGTACCACCTAGACCCATGAAGAAGAAAGACAAAGCCTCCACCCTAAAACCTCCACCCTAAAACCTCCATCTTGCTTTCTATATATTGCTATATTCTAAGACTTTAAATTCCAGATTTCCCACCATGTGGTATTACACACTTCTATTCAAACTACAGAGCCGAGATCCCATTTCTGTCACTTAGTTTTGGGAGCCTTCTGCACGGCCTCAGGTCACAAGCAGTGCTTTCCTTGGGGGGTCAGTGCCTGTCAGCACAGAAAGTTCAAAATTCCCAGTTCCCAGGGCTCCAATACCTGGTCAGTGGTTGGGCCCAATGGCCTTAAGGGCCTTTCCAAGCCGAACAATGAATTCCATGTTTTCTCTGGAGATCCCCCTGGAGCCGCGCTCTTCTTGGAGGATCACAGGGATCCGAGGGTGTTGGGGAGGGGCTGCTTTTCTGGGAATGTGCTTGCTCTGGGATGCTGGCTGAGCTCTGATCCCTGTCCCCCCCTGTCCCCAGGCCATGTGGAAGCCGGCGTACGACTTCCTGCTCACCTGGAGCAGCCAGATGGGGGACAGCTACAGGGACGTCATCCAGGAGCTGCACACGGGGCTGGACAAGATGAAGAACCCCATCACCAAGCGCTGGAAGCACCTCACAGGCACCCTGATCCTCGTCAACTCCTTGGACATGCTGAGGGCAGCTGCCTTCAGCCCCCAGGACCACGAGGATTTTGCCATCTAGCCCCTGTTTGTCCAACTTCTCTTCGGCTGAGAATTTTTTTTTTTTCCTGTGCTTTTCCCCTTGCCTCCCTTTCTTAAGCAGTTGACTTTGAAGAGAAGAAGTGGAGGTTGCTCTCCTCTGGGTTTGAAGAGGCCAAAGTTTGCAAGTTCTCCACCAGGACTGTAAATCAGCAGGAGATATCTCACCTGGATGGGAATTCATCTGGAAGGGGAGGATGGCTTTTCATCCAGTTAAACTATTTCTTACAGAAAAAGAACCTTTCAAGAGGGCAAGGGGTGGGGAGGGATCCCAAAAGAGATCACGTTTTCTAGGCATTTACAAATAAAAGTCTAATTTTTGTAACGAGCAGTAAGAGTTGTAACCACTTTGGAGAGGGGTGGGGAAGCTGTGGCTGGGTTTAGGTTGCAGAAGCTTCTTTGAAGTGATGGGGTTTGAGATAAATATGAGGACTGTAAATACATATTTTGAGAAGAAGCACAGTAAATGCCCTTTCCCCCAACCACAGGCAGATTTTGGGCTACCAGATGTGCCCTAGAGCACCACTGGAACTTGGGCTGTCCCCAGATTTGGGATGTGTTCCGCCCAAGCAGCACCTTGCACCTAAAAACCCCTTTTTCTTTTAATGGTTTTGTTTTATTCACAGGCCCTGTGAGCATTTTGGTTGATTTTTGGGTTATTTTCATATGTCTGCAGACATGGATTTTCTTGTCTGTGGCCAGGGAGTTGACTGTTCCTGGTTTTTTTTCCCACCTGGATGTGGTGCAGGACACCTGTGGAAGAAGCAGCTGGAGGTTTGCTGCTCGCCAGAGACCTCAGGAGATGGATCAGGGAGATGGTGAGAGGGAATCAAACTCCCCAGGTGCTCCTGCTCTGGGGAAGAGGCCAGAAAAGAGGGAGGGAATTGTTGCTATCCAGATAATCCCTCTACAGGCAAAAAACCCAAAAAACCAAACACAACAACAACAACAAAAAAAAAAAGGAAAAAAGGGACTCTTCCTCCTAATTTGAAATTTGAGCTCACTGGGGATGTTCCAGGTGCTCTTTGCCATTGATTTCTAATTCTTCAAGACTCCTCAAATCCTGTGTAACTTGTAAATAATCTTTGCTATAAACCTGGTGCCAAAAACTGCAATATTTGTGTCACCCAGTGCCGGTATTATTTTTCTCCTGTTCCTTTTAAATCCGAGTTTTTTTAATGACTTCCTTTCCTCCTCTGCTCCCCAGCTTTCAAATATTTCACCTGGGAGGGAAATATTTTTGCACACAAAGATTATTTTAAGTGCAAAGGCTCCTTTTAGTGAAAAGCTGCTACCAGAGGATGTGTAAAGGTTCTTAAAGGACGATTTTTTGCTTTTCAGGTTAATTAAAAAAAAAAAACAACGAAAGAAAAAGAATAAGAAAGGCATCTGGTGGAGGGAATGGTGTCTTTTCCTCTTCCCAGAATTCTATCCCCAGAGGCAATCACCCTCCACAGTAGCACCTTAAATTTCTCCTGAGGGGCTTTAAGGGGTTTCCCCATAGCACAGGGGATCTGTCAGCAGCCCCAGCCCCTTTCCCTTTCCCCTCAGGCACTCATTTTTCCATGCAAGAGCTAAAATCCCCGTTGCAGTGAGGGTGATCTCTAGGTGCAGGCAGCAGGATGCCTTTCCCCTGGGGTTTCACCCAAATCTGGGGTTTTACTCCAATCTGGGCTTTCCCCCTTCTCCTGGCAGGCTCCAGAGCTCTGCAGAAGTCTGTACTGGAAGAGTAGCAGCAGCAGGTGAGGGCAGGAGTCTGAGCCTCCTGACCCATGAATAATCCCAGCTTTTTGTTTTTTACCCCCCCGCCTTGGTTTTTCCATCTGCCTCAGGGACTCTGAACACCCACCTTGGCTGCCTCAAACCATCCTGTGCCCTCCCCAGACCCTTGGGACCACGGCCAGCACGTTTGGGGGCCTGTGGGGTGAGGCTGCACTATTTTCTCCCCATTTTTGGTCTGAAATCCAGTCCTTCCTCTCATGCTGGGGCTGGGAATGTGTCCCCCAGGTGACTTCTGAACTAAATGTCAAGGCCTTCTCTTAAAAATCTGTCTGGGCTTTGCACTGGCACCATTTTGCAGCATCTGGTTTTTGTTCTTCTTGTAAATTGTCCTTTTTTGAAAGAAAAAGGAGTTTTTGAGAAAGAGAAATTCCAATTAAAGCTGTTACTCTCCAGTGCTCCCTGCTAGATGTCATCTACTGTTGTCTCTTCTTCCCAAAGCAGAGTGGGATTAATTTAGAGGGGTTTCTGCTGTGCCAACACCCAGAGCCAGTGCTCCTCAATCTCATTTCCTCCCTTCAGCCTTTCCATCCCCCTTTCTCCAGGGGAAAAGTGGTTGGAAACGACCTCACCTTCCAAACTGCTGCTTGTGCTCAAGCTCTAGGTAGGGACCTTCCTGAAGTGAGACAAGTTGCAGGATTTGTTCTGGCACAGAGTTTTCCTGGTTGTTTTCTGGCTGGAGGAAGCACCCATGTGTTTAGCCAAGGCTGTTGTGGGGCTCCCAATCCCAGTGGAGGTCAGATCCCAAGGGAAGGGAAATATTCTGGTTTGTGCTGGGGCTCTCAGCCCCCTCCTGCCCTGCCCCAGCTCTGTGGGGTGGACACAGGTGATGTCCCACCATGGACACCCTGCTCAGGGAAATAGGGACCCCAGACAGATGATCTGGAGAGTTCCCCCTTGGCTTCTTCCCTGCTGCCTGGAATATTTCAGCTTCAAGGAAAGAAAGGATTCAGCTTTTTATTCCTCAGGGAGCAAAGTGCTTCAGCGTGGGTCACCTTGCAAATGCATCCCCGCAGCATTTTGTCCTCTGCTTCAGCCATCACAGGTGAGGGATCACCTTCTGTGGGCTCATCCAGCCCCAAAAGGCTGAGGGAGAGGTGTCAGGAGGGGAGGGGAGAGGAAAGTCACCCCGTGGTTATCGGGGTCTCTGCACAAACGTGGTTTGCAGGGAAATCTGGAGCCTGTGATGAAAGACCCTGCAGCTCGCCGGGTCTTTGTTTCCATCCCTAGGAATCCCTGCTGAAAACCATTGGATTTCTTTCCTTCCCAGCTCTTCACTAGAAGCCTGTTGTGGATTAACAGGACACGTCAGGAGCTGGTTGTGAGTGCTCAGAGGAGCAGGGCTGCTCCCAAGTCTTGCTCAGGTTTTTCTTTTGTCACCAACTCCATCCAACCTCCTCTGGGGGCCATATTCCCGTGCCAGGTGGAGGCTGGATGGTTTGTTTTGTGGAAAACCGTGGTAGAAACGCCTTCAGTGAGGATCACAATGGGTTCCCTGGAATCCTGCCCTGGGTGTTGGGATTTGCTGGCCTTCAGAGCACACCCAGTTCCAGGTTTAGGTTTCATTGTTTGCTGGATCCTTAGTTTTTTTCGCCTTAATAGCCTGAGGTGACTTAATCAGGCCTGATCCCTCACAAAAAAAAAAATGAGGCTTGAATGGCTGGAAATTAAGAGAGATGATGATCATCCCAGGAAATGCAACTCCCATGCCAAGTTCAAGCCTCATTTCAAAAGCTTTTTTTTTTTTTTTTTTGGTAACAGGTTTTACCCAAAGCATCCCCTGGGGCTCTCCTCTTCACAGCTCAGCAGGTTTAATCCATTGCTGGAGTTCAGGGGCTTCTGAGCAACAAATGGCACCTTTGGGCTTTTAAATAAACATTATAATGAAGGGGGGAAAAGAAGGATGTAAAAGTCTGTTTTTCCCAAGGGGTGGCTGATTGCTGGATTTGGGGTGGAAGGACCCTGATGTCCAAGTGAAAAGGAAGAGGGCTCTGGCTGGGAGGAGGAATGTGTAATTTTTTTACTGTTCAACAGCCTCACTCGGTGTTGGGATGTTGGGAGTGTCGCTGGTTGTGGTTTCCCCTTCCTCCCCCTGCCCCTCCCTGAGTCATCCCAGCCCTGAATCACCCTCCTGCTCAGCTGAGATCATCTCCAAGGGGTTGGGACCAACCCATCCCCCAAGGATGGCCCCAGCAGCCCGGCTGCAGCCTCTGGGTTATAAATGTGGGCTCCTGCCCTGCTTTGATTCCCCCCAACCCAGCATTAAATAAAGCTTCCAGCCTCATCATGGATGTGGCATCATCCAGCACAAATCGAGTCCCTGGGACTGACCCACACAGGGCCATCCAGTGAAGCAGGAAAGCAGGAACCGTGTCTCTCTCCCCCCATCGATAATCCATGCTGGTAGCATTCCTGGAAAGACATCTGCTCCTTTTATCCAGGCTGGTTTTTGAGGACAGGTTCAGTAAGCCAGGCAGGAACTGGCTGGGGGGATTTGGGATTTGCTCCATGACTTGCTTTTATCACCCTAAGCAATCAGATCTGGCACAGGAGACCTTTCATCCTTCCATAAAAGAAAGGGAATTGATGCTCCCTCCTGCAGAGGGAGAGTCTGTCCTGCCCTTTGTGTCAGACACTTTGGCAACCCTTTTCCTCAGGTTTCATCATATAAATAACTCCTAAAAACACCTCTACAGGTGATAATTAATCCGAGGGCTCTGTGGCTGCTCCGGCTAGAAGTGCCTGGGCTTGCTGGTGCCAGCTCCCTGTCACCCTCAGGCAGTGCCAGGGATGGGATGGGACCCTCTGGGGAATGCTGCAGGGATAACTGGGGGATGGTGCAGGGGCCAAGGCGTGTTCTGGATCACTGCCCATGGGTGTTCCCACAGCATTATCCCTGCACTTCTTCCCAGGCTGGACCATCACAGCTAAAATCCCGAAGTCCCTTTTTTTTTTTTTTTTTTTTTGGTGGATGGATGTGGGTTTGGGGTGAGTTTGGGTGTTTTTCGTTAAATGAGGCTGGTGCTGCTCCTGGCAGGTTGGTTTCTCTCATCCACACTCCTCAGGGAAGTGGGATGCACTCCACATCTTGTCATGTTGTGCTTCCATGATTTTCCACAGTGGGAAAAGCCTTCCCAAACCGGAGTCATGGCTGGGTACCAGCAACAGTAAGTATTTACTTTTTACAAAGCCACCCAGAAGGTAGATTATTAAAAAAAATAATTAAATGATTAATTGCAGGTCTGAGTGTGAGCATCCAAGTGAGAGTGTCCAGGGCAAGGGACCCACGTGTGGGTGGAGCCCTGCACAGGTAAGGAAGAGGGAATGTTCCTGTGCCTGTGAATAACCAAGATATTTATTTATAAGGACATATTTCTAAGGGGGAATGGCTTTCAGCTGACAGAGCATAGGTTTAGATGGAATGTTAGGAAGAAGCTCTTCCCTCTGAGGGTGATGAGGGAAGCTGTGGCTGCCCCCAGATCCTTGGAAATGTCCAAGGCCAGCCTGGACAGGGCTTGGACACCCTGGTGTATCCTTGTGGGCCAGGGGTCTTCATGGACCCCCACACTGGGGAGGTTGAGGATCCACCCGGAGCTCCCGTGGCAGTGGAAAAACCTTGCTGTTGCCCCTGAGGACTGGGCTGAGGCTGAGAAAGCCTGTGGCTACAGAAAAATGCCAGCAATTCCTGTCATTTCCCGTGGTCTGGCTGGTGGGAAGCAGGAAGAGATGCTGGCTGCATCCTCCCCCCAGAGCCAGGGCTGCTGTGTCCCCCAGGACACCCCATCCCAAAACCAAGGAGCTTCGTGGTCATATTTTGCAGCAGGGGCGAGTCTGAGCAGTCCAGAAGAGCTGGGAAGCAGCACTGTTTCTTTCCCAGACTTGCTGGATGTTAAAATCCAGGGAAAAATAAGATGAACACTCAAAAGGTCCCTGGGTGGGAGCAGAAATCACCAGCTCTGAGGGCGAAGCTGCTGAGTTGGGAGACGTTTGTACCCCTGTTCTCCAAGGGCAGTGAGGATATTTTGGCTGCTGCCTTTTCCCAGAGATTTGAGGGATTTGCTGGAGAAGCTCCGGCTGCAATGCCTGAGGCTCTGGGGAGCTTGGGGGGAGGAGCAATGCTTGGCCCTGCCTCAGTTTCCCCTTTTGGGAAGTGCCCCAGTCTCAGCATTGGCACTTTAGACTCGGCTGTGGATTTCTCTGTCTCCCACCAAGGGAAGCTGGGCTGGAGGCTTTGACCTGTTTTTTGGCTCTGTGTGGCCCCCAATTAAGGGGCAATAAGAGGGGACATCATCCCCTGATTAACCCTCCCGCAGGGAAGATTTGGGGGTCCGAGATGTGTTGATGATCCAGCTCCTTTCAAGTGCTTTGGCTCCCAACCGGCTGTGGAAATCCTCTCCTGGCAGCAGTGTCCAGTATTCCTGGAGCACGGGGGGGATAAACAAGTGCCTGTGGAGTTCCAGCCACTCACCTGGGCTGGCTTGGTGGCAAGGTTGGCCTTTTCCCTGCTCCTGCCTGCTTATGATCCCAGAGTGTCCTCTGCTGGGCACAGGGAGGCTTGTCCAGCCCTGGCCCCGCACATTCTTTCTCCAAGGGAAAATGAAGAACGGGATAAAGCAGCGAGGGTGAGGAGAGCAAAGGGAGGAGGAAGAAGAGGAGGATACCTGGTTTCTGCTGTTGTTTTTCTTTGGCTGTGTTAAAAATATTTCTGAAATAAGTCATGGGATGGGCATTTTGACACTTCCTTTCAGTTTTACTTCCTCTGCACAAGGGGGTTGGAGCTGCAATTGGGATATTTTTATATTTTTTTTCTCAATTGTCCTCCTCTGATCTGAAAATCGAAGTTTTCCCCTTTGTCCATGGGGAGAAAGTCACTGGGTTGATCCAGAGCCAGTTTGCAGCAGGGTACTTGGAGAACTTCTCAAGGACATTTCGAAGTGGGAGTTTTTTTGGACACTGCTGGGAGCCAGGGATGCTCAGAGAGGACTGGAGCCTCCGTGGCTGTGCTGTGACAGCCCTGAGAGGTCTCACAGAGTCGCCTTTCCAGCTGCACTGCTGTCACCAGAACCACGGGGACAGCCAGAGCTGTCACCTCAGGAGCTGCAGGAGCTGCATTTTCCAAGCAGGTCAGGCCTCACACACCATGGGGAGTCTGCCCACCCCAAAGAAAGGCTTCCTTCTGTTGGTGGTGGGCAGAGCAGGGAAGGAAAGGTGCTGGACAGGTTGTGGGCCAGGTGGGTGTCCAGGAGATTTGGGCACTGCAGTGGGGACAGGCTGAGGACAGAGACTGCCTTCAACTTCACACGGCTTCCTCTGACATCCCTGTTTTTCCAAACAGCCAGAGAAAAGAGCAGCAGCAAATACTAGGCAGGACACCTGTGCTGCCCTGATGTACTGGGATCCCCCAGTTCTGAGCCTGGAATATTCACCTGGGAGCTGTGGCAGCCTCAGGATGTCACCTCTCAGCAAGGGCCAAGTCACCAGGCAGCGGGGCAGGAATGCTGAGAAGGGGGGTTTGGGTATCAAGGTAGCTTTTACACCATGGGGGATTGAATCTGTCCCTTCTCCAGCCCTTTTCCCATGAACAAACAAGCCTCCCTCCCATAACTCTCAAGACAGAAAACACAGTAGCCTTTATTTTTAGTATTTGGAGTTTATTAATAGGGCTGGGGTTTGGGGTCTTTCCCTGAGCATCACTTACAAAGAGCAAATCAGTTGTGGGGGTTTATAAGCAATGCTTACTAAGATCTCACCAGCAGGTGAGCTCCAGGTACAGCACATCTGCCTGATGGGGAATTTGGGGGAAACACCAGTGCTTTTCCAGCAGCTTTCCTGCCAGAAACCTTGATTTTGTTAAGGGTCTTGTAAACACACATGACAATGTGCATCAAGCTTGGTTTGCATGATGGGATTTGTGAGTGTAGAACATTTGCCTCTCCTACAACAACAGCTACAGAGAGATTTCAAACAGAAATCTGACCTTATGTCCTCCAAAATCCCTACACATCTCTGCTGCAGGTAGAGGTTAAAAGAAAAAGTCACTGAGAGTCCTCTGCACACCGACAGGTGGGAGCCAGGGGCCTTGGATTTCACACTCAGACCTTCCCAAGTGACTGCAGCACTCCTGCACAAGGCATTTTTAACATTCTTAATTAATTAGGCCCATTCTTAATTAGAATTAGATCAGCGGAACAACCCTTCTTGTGGTGCTATTCCAAAGGATCCCTATTATTCCTTGACTGAAAATCGTAGTGTTTTATTCATTGCAGCGAGATTGGAGCTGTTCCCCGACCCCTGGAGCAGGAGCTTTGTCCCCTACCACCGTTCCCAGGTGCTAGTGGGACTTGGCCTTGGCGGGCTTCCCCGTCCTGCCCTTCTTGCAGAAGCACCTGCGGCAGAGGCAGAGGCAGCACTTGAAGGAGATGAAGAGGGAGAGGAGCGTGACGGCCGCCAGGAAGGCGATGACGTCCAGAGAGTGGTACTGCACCCAGTTGAGGTCGTGGGCAGCGGGGCGCAGGTGAGGGGCCCCCTTGTGCCTCATCACAAACTCCACCCAGTGCACGGCCAGGTCCAGAGGGTGGATGGGTCTGTCCAGGTGCAGCTCGGAGAGGCGCTGGATGTTCTCCTTGTACCTGCCGAGAGAAGGCGTTTATGGGGAGGGGGTTCAAACATGGAATTGATGCCTTAGGATTTTAGCTTTTGCCGTTTTTAAATACTGTACTGCTTTAGGGTGTAACTCCAAAGCTCCATAGCTTGTCAGCTACTCTTCTCCCGTTTTATTCAGACAAAACAATCCCTCTAAGCCTGCAACTCAAGGACACCCTACTGCCTCAGGCCCCGGTCATGCCTTAAGTTATAATTTAAGTTCATATTTTCCAGACTCTACTGCATTAGTAACTCTGAACTTCATATAAAGTGTTAGTAAGTTCTCCTCACAGCTCAGTCACACAGAACAATCCTTTTCCAGCCCCAGAACCAAGGACACCGCTGCAGCTTCAGGCCCAAAAAGTGCAAACAGCAGCGAATTGGGGAGACAATCTGGGAGGATGGGACTGCAGAACCTGGAGCTGGGATTGGACAATTAACCCAATATGGAAATGGACCAAAACTGATAAAAGTGTGAAAACTCATGACTCGGGGTCATTCTTGGATGATCCATCTTGGGTGTAGCCCTGGCCAGGCTCTTGTACTGCCCAAGGTGAATCCTTTGAAGGCCTTTTCATAAACCCCTACTTTATTCCTTTAACTCTGCCCAGCCTCAGTTCTAGGTAGCCTCTCACAGCATCACTGAAAAGTGTAAACAACAGTGAATTGAGGGGAGGAGCAAACCGGGGGTAAATTACTTCATTACCTGAAGCTGTAGTTGCAGGATTAACCCCTGATATATAAATGGACCAAATTCACAATTGTCTGAAAAACTCATGACCATCATCCATCTTGAATGTATCCCTGGCTGGGTTCTTGTACTGCCCAAGGTGTATCCTTTGAAGGCTTTTAATAAATACCGACTTTATTCTCTTAACCTTATCTAGCCTCTCTTGGAGGTAGCCACTCCAAGGCATCAGTATCACAGGGTGGGGTGGTTTGGAAGGACCTTAAAGCTCATCTCTCATGGGCAAGGACACCTTCTACCAGGCCAGGTTGCTCCAAACCCCATCCAGGACACTTCCAGGGATGGGGCACTTGCAGCTTCTCCAGGCTCTTGTGCTACTGAGCCCCTTGAGAATGGCAATGGCAAAGTTACAGGCCCAGGGAGTGCTGTTTCCAATGACAAAAATTAAAAAAAAAAAAAAAAAAGGAAAGCTCAGTTTGGGCTCTCAGCAAAATCTCTGGGGTGAAGGTCTCTGGCTGAAAGAGGCAGAAAAGCTGGCCAGCTTTTCCAGCTGCACTATTATTGTTTTTGTTAGTAGTAGTGTTGTTATTATTGCCATAAACATTGGGTAGGAAACAATGTCAATAACCTGCCATTTCTCAGGAATGTGATAGAGTTTCTTAGTTCTTGGCATTCTCGAATGGGAGCAGGGGAGAGCTCTTATGTCTGAAAGAAATCTCTGTGCTGCCTTTAAACCCCTTGGATGTGCTAACTGCAGTGCTGTGGTGGTCCCTGGGCTTCCTCAGTGCATCCCTGCATGCTCCTTCTGCTCTGTGCTGGGATTGTCCAGCCTTGCTGAGCCAGAGAGCAGCTCTCCCTGCTCACAGAATTCCTCATGAGCACTGAGCGGGGCAAAAATGCCTGAGAAAACTCACCTGGAAGACAAATGAGTGAAAAATTTGTTTGATAAACCCTTTTCAGGCTTCCCACTGACTGTGTCACAACAGGTTTGGGAACAAAAGCTGTTTGCCACTTGTGTCCAAGCCCTCTCTGTCACTGTCTTGGCTTTAGGTGACACATTTTTTTAGCAACTTGATTTCTTCCATTGCATTCATAGCCCAATCTCCCCTGCCCCCTGCATCCTCTCTTCTCTGTCCCTTCTTGTCCCCTGAAGGGAACAACCTGAAGTTAACCCAGGGCGAGCATCAGCTTCTCCACAGAAGCAGCTGCAATCAAATCCATACTTTTGATAAAAGAAGCCATTTAGGAAGAGAAAAACACCGTGTTAAGCTGGAAGTGAACGTGCTGGGGTTACACGGTAAGAAGGGGGAAGGCTGTGCCTCTGGTACTGACTTTTTGTCGTTGATCACTGCTTTCAGGGCGTTGGAAATGTCGTTGGAAGTCATCTCCAGGATGTTCAGGGTCAGCCCTGCTCCCCGGGACTCCACTCGCTTGGCGTTGTCCATCTGGTCCCCAAACAGAGGCATCAGCACCATGGGCACTGCATTGCATATTCCCTCATAAACTCCATGGGAGCCTCCGTGGGTGATAAAGGCACGAGTCTTGGGGTGAGCTGTGGAGGGAAACAGAGGCTTGCTTATCTCCTGGAATTACTCCCAGCAACATGACCCTGGGGTAAAAAACATGCATAAAAAAGGGCTGTGGTTGGCATAAATCAAGGACTTGGGGCTGTTGTGAGCATCATCCCTCAGGCCAGACGTAGGGATTGGAACGTTATAGACTTCTGTCTTTGTTTTGGGTAATCCTCCAACTTTACGATTAGATTAAACCAGAGCCAGGAGAGGTTAAAGAGGATGTTACTATCTATTACTTTTTCACCATCTCTTCCTTGGTAGTGAAGGTCTCTCACAGCTGAACCTCTTCTCTTACCAACAAATGCTCTCCTAGCAACAATTCCACCATTTTAAAAGCCCAAAGACCTGTCTGGAAGCGCTCCCTTGAGGACCATGAAGTTTCTTTTCAGTCCAGAAGAAAGGACATAAACATAGGGGGTGTTGAGACTGCTTAGTCAGAGATAAAGACTTCCATCATTGACTGGTAATGAAGTGTTGGAAAACCTTTTCAAACAGAGTTGTTTCACAATTCGGAGATTCTTGGGTAAGTTCCTAAAGGACAAGCCCTGGCTCCAACAGCAAAGGCTGCAAGGAAAATTTGTGCCCCCCAGTGATGGGTCAGGGGATGGTAATTCACAGATGATGCCCTTGGGGGTGTGTCAGACCTACCCAGGAGGTCGTTCTGAGGCAGCCACTTGACGAGCTTCACGTTCTTGGGCAGGTTGGAGGGTGTCTTGCCTGTGTAGCGCCACAAGACCTGGCAAGGGAAGCAAAGGCCACATCAGATCCCAGCAGGAGAAGGGAGGGAGGACCTGAGAGCAGTGTGGAGCTGCTCTGCTGGAAGGGGAAGAGGGAATTGGTACCGTCTGAGGGACTGTTCCCAAGGCCTCTGCAATTTCCATGGCTTTCTTCTCAGGAATCTCGGACACCATGGAGCCCAGCGAGAAGACAACGATGCCGTGTTCTCCAGAGGCGTTCACTATGGCTTCAAATTCCTGCCAAAGGAAAGCAAGCCTTTAGTCAAAGCCCTTTCTCTTGTCAGAGGCTGGAATTGCTGCCATGTTCCACTCTCTGGAACTCTCTGGAAAGGCAACAGAACAGTGAGCACAACAAAATTAGGACCAGGAAAATGAATTGTTGACAGTTCTGCATCCAAAGCAGCTCAGCCAGCAGGTGCAGGGAGGGGATTCTCCTGTTCTCGTGAGACCACACCTGGAATCCTGCATCCATCTCCAGGCTTATCAACATGAGAAGGATATGGGACTGTTGGAGTGTAGGAGCGGCTGGTCTGGACAGTCGGGACTGATGGAGAGATCTCTAAAGCCAGGTGTTGGAACTTGTGGTTTATTGCAAAGGGCGTGGGTAGAAGGCTCCGCTTGGAGCTGCCAGCCCCAGCTTGGAGCAGGCCTTTGAGAGCAGGAGGGCAAGAGTAAAGATGGGGTAAGAGAGTGGGGTGTAAGAGGTAAGAGAAGTAACAGCATAAGAGAGCGAGGTTCCCATTACAATACAATAAATCTTCTTCTGTGTTGAATATTCTAATTTTCACTAACCAATCTAATACAAGATACAAATCCTATAGCATTTACATACAGCCTATAAGAATCACTACATTACCAGACTGTGCTACACTTTAAACCCTAGAAACTATTCTTTGGACCCTCTCTGCCAAGCTAGTAGGGTCTTCTCTGCCCTATGGACCTGTCTGCAAGCAGAGGGGATTGTTCAATCAAGAGGGGATCACTTTCAGCTGGCCACACTATTGTTTTCTAGTTGTTCAGTAACTAAGGTTTGGAATCTCAAAAATGGCTTTCATTTCAATCTCGCTTATAGTTTCCATATTCTCAAAATCTTTTACCAGGCAATCATATTTATAAGGTTTTCCATTTTCATCTTCCCCAACATTGGAGCAAGTCCAGAGGAGAACCATGGAGTTGACAAGGAGACAGGACCACCTCCCCTATGGGGATAGGCTGGAACATCAGGGCTATTCAGCCTGGAGCAGAGAAGATTTTGTGTGGAGATGTCACAAAAGCCCCTTTCCAGTGCCTGAAGAGGCCCAGAAAGAAGCTGGAGAAGGGAGGGTTCCTCCTCATGAGGAATTGGAGTGATGGGACAGGGAGTAATGGGTTGAAACAAAAAAAAAAGGGAAATTTATGTTAGGCATCAGGAAGGAATTCTCTGTGAGGGTGGGGAGGCCCTGACACTGGCTGCCCAGAGAAGCTGTGGATGCCCTTGGATCCCTGCAAGTGTCCAAGGGGAGGATGGATGGGGCTTGGAGCAGCCTGGGATAGTGGAAAGTGTCCCTGCCATGGCTTTAATGTCCCTTCCACCCCAACCTGTTCTATGATCCTAAAGAAAATGAGTCTTGGGGAAGTAAAAATGGTCACATTTAACCCAAGCCTGGATTCACAGCTGATGTTCTTCTTTTCAGGCCATGCAGCTACAAGAGAGAATTAAAATCCTGGAAGAGGGTTCTGACAGCAAGTAACTCAAATTTCTAATAGCTGGGTTTATTGTATCTGCTTTGGGTATGATAACACTGAACTGCTGCTAGTTTTGTCTCTCTTTTGTTTGAGTGATTTAAATAATAGAAGGAGATCTAGCACTGGAATCCAGGAACAAAAGGATTCCAATGAAGCAGAAAAAACAGCCCAGGGCTGGAGCAAAAATTCTTTGAAATAGAAAAATGTTTGGTTGAGCCAAGGAGGGAAAGGCAAAACTGGAGGAAATTGTTGCAGGCATCAGAGTTAAATAAGGGGAATACAATGAATTAAATGTTCCTGCAAGTCTGGCAACTGCCATGTTATCTCTGGGATCTGAGGGGATAACCAGAGAACCATGGAATGCTTTGGGTTGAAGATCGTCTCATTCCCTGCAATGGGCAGAGACAACAGAGACTGACTCTGTCAGTTTTATGCTCTTTTCCATATTTTTGTGGCTGTCTCGAGGCATATTTAATCCTATTTATGTTCTGCGGGGACATCAGTTTTATTTTGGTTTTTTTAGATGTTTTTGAGTTCCAAGGTCCGACTTTCTGCTCAGAAGTGCTTCTACTATGAGGAAGCTCTTTGCAGCCTGCCTTGGGGATATGCAGATTATTTTAGTAGCGGTTTTTATCAGCACCTGCACATACTTTTATAAAATATCTGGAGTGGAGACTCATGGCAAAATAAGAGAATTAGGAGGATTTCTTAATGGAAAATGGGACGTATCCCATACTGAGGAATTTTGGCACAGTTGAAGCAAAATACAGTTACAGTGCAGAGATTTTGCACAAAAGTGACAGAAGTGCTGCTTCACTGGCGGTGGGGATTTCCTTCAGGCCTGCCTGAACTGTCTGCAGTTCATGGAACATTCTCAGTTGGAAGGAATCCACAAGGATCATGGAGTCCAACCCCTGGCCGTGCACAGACACCCCAACAATCCCACCCTGAACATCCCTGGGAGCAATGTCCAAACACTCCCGGAGCTCTGGCAGCCTCGGGGCTGTGCCCATTGCCTGGGGAGCCTGGGCAGTGCCCAGCACCCTCTGGGGGAAGAACCTTTCCCTGATATCCAGCCTGACCCTGCCCTGACACAGCTCTTCATTGTCTCTTCATTGCCTCTCTTAAGGAAGCTGTAGACGGGAAAAAGGAAAAGGGAATGGAAACAGACAGGAAAAAATGGAAAAGAAAAAGCCTCTCTTTTTTTTCTCTTTTTTTTTGGTGGAAGTATGATGGGAATTCAGAGGTGTCCCACAAAGTAACTTTTCCCTCATTGCTCACGGGATGCAGCGGTGCAAAATGCATTCCTGGACACTTTCACCTGGCATCATTTATTCCAGCCTAGGAGCTCCATCTCCTGGAAAGAGCTCACAGCGCACCCACAGCTAAACTCAGGGATAAAACGGGAACTAACCTGGGGTAGTTTGTTTTCCCGAGTGCAGCCTATGCCTCCGACCAAGACCATGTTGGGCATGAGGGGCCTGGGGTACTCAAAGACAAAGTCGTATTTCATGAGCCAAACAGCGGCATGGCTGAACAGCTCGGGCACGGTCGCCTCCCGCCGCAGGAACTCCCGGATCAAGGGATTGTAGGGGGAATAAAGGACAGAGCAGGCCAGGGAGCTGCCCAGGGTGGCCAGGAGGTTGCCCAGGCGCTGCCGGAGGGACATGCGGTCCGTGGAGCGAGTGAAGAACCGCGGGACATAGGAAGGAGGGCTGGGACACATGGTGGCCTGGAATTCCAGGCTGCACGGCAGCCCCCGCAGGAAGTACACGGAGGGCAGGGACAGATGTTCCGCCAATATCTGCCCACATGGGAAGAAGGGATCCATAAAGACGGCATCAAATTTAATTCTTTTGAGGTATTGGATCAGCTCTTTGTCAGACAGGAGACGCTTACAGGAATCCAAGAACATGCTTGTAAAATTGGCGATTTTGGAGAGCTTTTCCAAGAAGGGCTGAGGTGTGAAACTCCTGTGGCCCATCTGTTTAAATTCTGCCTCCACAAACTCCTTGGTGTAGGACACAGGGTAGGTTTTCAAGGTGTAAAGTGGGGATGAGTGGATCCGCAAATTTATCTCCGGTGCAACCACCACGATTTCGTGTCCCTTGTCCCTGAGCTTCTCCACGACCGGGCGCATGCTGAGCCAGTGGCTGCCATCGATGGGTATGACCAAGAGCTTCCCACCTTCACCAGAGGTCCACAGCAGCAGGAAAAACACAGCCCAAGAGGCAAGAGAAAGAAATCCTGGCTTTGGAGAAACCATTTCCCTGGTGCTGCTAGGGAAGTTTTTAACAGCAGTGAAACTGTGGCAGGGGACGAGGAATGAATCGTGGGGTGCTTCCCACTTGAATTTTAACTAAGCTGAATTTTTAATTTTTAACAGGCAGAAATTGGGGTAATTTTTAACTGTGGGTAAATACTGGGTTTATCATCTGTGCACAGGGAAGACTTTCAGTGAATGGGTGCCAGGAGGTGAAGTTGAATGTTTGGATTGACACCCGGAGGGAGGAGTCACCAACAGCCTGTGGAGCTGAGAGGCTGAATGAGAGCCATGAATGGGACTGACCCAGCAGTCACTACACCGTTAGCATCCCGTTAATGATCAACCCCCTGCCTTGAGTCCACAGCACTGATTGGACACAGAACTCGGCACAAATCTGACCTTTGGATTGCTTTGTGCCCCCTGAGTGTAACCAAGAAGCAAAGATTGACAGAGGTTTGATACAGAGTGGGTTGTAAGGGTCTGTCTCCAGATTTGTTGCTCTATCACAGCAGTTATCAAAGTGAAAGCCCTGAATTTACAGTAGTACTGAGCAATAACTCCTGCTGTTGCAACACCACAATGGTCTGAAAGCAGAACAAACGGCGGATATCTGCACTATTTGTGCAGCAAATCTGAACAAGAGACAGTAGTTACAATCCTGAAGGCCTCCTTTCCCAACCATCTTCTTATTTGCTCTCTTGCACTGCTGCTGCACAAATCCAGAAGCAACAGAGCTCCCTCTGCCGTCTTTGCACACCGCTGGTTTTGGGCTGTTGGCGCACATGGAATCATGGAATACCCTCAGTTAGAATTTTCCTGACCCACAAGGATCATTGGTCCAACCCCTGGCCCTGCACAATCCCACCCTGTGCATCCCTGAGAGCATTGTTCAAACACTCCTGGAGCTCTGGCAACCTCGGGGCAATGCTCAATTCCTGGGGAGCCTGGGCAGTGTCCCAGCACCCTCTGGGGGAAAAACCTTTTCCTAAAATCCAGCCTGACCCCCTCCCTTGATGTTCTGTTCTTCACCGAGCTTCATGTTCAGTGGCACAGCAAAAGTGTCTGGGTATATCCACAGAGTTAATTCTGTATTTCCAATTTTTGTCCAAGCAAGTCTCTGGCAATTAACTGGAATTTCACATCCCTTAGGGATATTAGATCCTCTGACCTAGAATTATTTTGTCATTTACCTGGATACAGGGCATGCCATGAGTGATGGTGACAACTCGACCTAAGCTCTTCTGGAGAGAAACCCTTCAGCAAGCCTTGTGGTATCATCTCAAAGCCTGATTCCCGCTCCCATGCCACCCTGGGATTTGATCACACCCTGCCTCAAGCACAAAGGAAACACTTAAAAAAAGCACATCTTGAACAAGCACCAACACCACCCTCAGGGTAAGCAATGACAAACCTTTGAGAGCGGCTGCTTTTGCTGACAGTTGATGCCTCCAATATAGACCATGTTGGGCATGATAGGGCGCGGATACTCAAAAACAAAGTCATATCTCATCAGCAAAACTGATGCTTGGCTGAACAGCTCCTGCATTGTTACATCCCTCTGCAGGAACTCAGAAGCCAAGTTCTTGTATTTCAAATAAAACAGGTCGCAAAGCAAAGGCTCTGAGAGCCCGATCAGGAAATTCTTCACGCGCTCTGGGAATGTCATGTGGTCAGAAGCTGATGAGAAAGTCCTGGGCACGTAGGATACAGGGCTGGGAGCCTGTGTGGCTTTGTAGTCTAAGGTACAAGGAAGGCCACGCATGAAGTACACAGAGGGGAGGGAGAGATACTCTGCCAGAATTGGCCCACAGGGCAGCACAGGGTCCATCATGATGGCATCGAATTTGCTGTCCTGGAGGTACTTCATGAGTTCTTTGTTAGACAAGAGATGCCGACAAGCAGAAGAGAACATATTGGTCAACTCTGAGATGTTGCTGAGTACAACGGAGAGCTTTAGGGGCTCAAAGCTCTTTTCCCCCATCTCCTGGTAGGATTTGTCCACAAACTCCTGGCTGTAAGGCACCGAATATGTTTTGATGGTGAAGGACTGGGAGCTTTTCAAGAACAAGGCAGCATCAGGAACCACAGCCACGATTTCGTGCCCCTTCTCCCAGAGTTTCTCCAGAACCATGCGCATGCTCAGCCAGTGACTTCCATCCTGAGGCACTACCAAGAGCTTCCCACCATTTGCCAGACTCCAGAAAGCAAGGAAAAGCACAAGCCCAGCATGTACCTGGTGCCTCCCCATAACTGTCATGGGGCAGGAAAAGAAAGAGCTGCTCCTCCCTACGTTGTTCAGTAGCATATGAAGAAAAATCTCCTTGTACCTCATTTATACAGTGGTGGACTTTAATGTTTCATTAATCTCTACAAAATGATACAGGTTATTGGAGTTTTATTGCTGATAAAAGCCTTGATTAAAGTGCTATCAAGGCACCTATGCTTTTCTATGCATTTAAGTTATCTCAAATTATTCAGAATAATCAACAGAAAAAGCAGTTGTTCGTGGAGGGGCTTTGCTGTGTCAAGGTTGTTTCAAGTGACTCACTACTGTGCACTCAACTGTCCCGGGCCAGATTCAAATCGGGAATCAAATTTATGGCCACTCCACAGAGCTTATATCACAAGAATTGTGTTGCACTGTTGATAAGCAAGACCAACCTTTGCTCAGGAAGGTGGCTGGAGTTCAGAGAATGCTCTTCATTGGCAATCAGCAGCTGGCACGTGGAGCAGCAGAGTCACCAAAGTTTAGGTAACACATTAACCAACCACCTTTCATCTTTTTAGCAAAACAGTGATACAGCAGAAATCACAGTTTGTGCTCAAGAGAGGCCATCAGAGTTCACAGGTGAGTGGCTCGAGGCTAAACATCTTTTTGAAAAGCAATGATGCAGCAGAATATGTGGCTCTTGCTCAAGAGGGGCCATGGGAGTTCAGGGTGAGAGGCTACAGGACAAATGGATATGAAAGTTAATAACAGTCCCTCTCCCAAATTTCAGAAGGCTTGGCTGTGGCATGTGGAAGTCCACACTCGTGGACAGAAAGGTCTAGCCAAGTAAATCTCACCTGCCATTAAGGCATATTCCACATGGAACGAGAAAAGCTGGATGCCAAAAGTCTGCAAGTTTACAAAAGCAATGCAAGATACGGGAATGGTACCTGGACAAGCACTGGCTGGAGAAAACATTGTTTTAGACCCCCCAACGAAGCACTCCTGAGCAGAGTGAACCCTGAGCAGTTTCTCCAGGCCTGGGAGAGTTCTCTTGGAGCAGGTAGAAATGATGGGAAATCTGATCCATGAAATGGCTACCCTTGCCAAAGGGACCTGAGTGTGATAAATACACTCCAAGGCTAATCCTAAGTGTTATTTCAAGATTAAGACTAAGCATGTCCTAAAATGTTTATTTGGAGAGGAGGTCCTCCATGTGGCCTATTAAAGAAAAGGAGTTCTTAAAAGCCAGCAAGAAGGACTGTAATGTTTATGGAAAATGCACTAAATAGGAAAGAATTTCAGACATCAGCAGGGAGGTTTATATTGGATATTAGGAAAATATTCTTCATGGAAAGGGTTGTCAAGCACTGGAAGGGACTGTCCAGGGCAGTGATGGAGTACCCATCCCTGGAAGCATTCAAAAAACATGTCGATCTGGCACTTGGGGACGTAGTTTAGTGGTAAACCTGGAAGTGCTGGATTATTCGTTGGACTCTGATCTTAGAGGGCTTTTCCAACCTTAACAGTTCCATGATTTGATGCTATCCCATTCTGCAGCTGGTGAAGTAGAACTGTGGCTCTAGCTGGCAGTGGGGTAGCATTGAAAGACCAAAAACTACAGGAGGCAGAGGGAAGGAAACATGCCAGGGCTGCATTTCCACATTTCTCTGGTGAAAAGATATCAAATAATGAGGTGAAGCAGCATTAAACAAGCCTTAAGGTGGCAGTACATACTCAGGTAGTAAACTCAAGAGCTGCAGAAACACTCTTACCCTGCATAAAGGCCTCTCAAATCTCATATTTGGTACATAATCACTCCCACCTAGTTAAGTTCTGCTAACATTTCAGCCAAACGTGTATCAACAGTGAGACACTAATACAAAACCCCATAAAACAACATTAAAGAGGTAAAAAATCCCAAAACCTCAACCCAAACTCCTGAGGCCAAGTTCAGGAAAGTTAAAAAAAAAAAAAAAAGTTCAGAAAAGTTCAGCAAAAGTTCATAGAAGTTGTGACACTGGATTTTGAGCAACACATGAAGAGCCTCCACGTGTTTATTTTACGAGCACAGAGACTGAAGTCCACAAGTCCAGCCCATTCCAAAGGTGAGATAGCAGGATAAAGTCAAGCAAAAGTACAGAACTGAGTGCCAAGGCTGTAATCTGGAAACACTACGGCAAATATCTGAGCTAAGGAAATCCATGATTATCTCTCCTGTAAGCATACAAATCCTGGCAGGCAGCCTGTACCTCTTATTAAACCCCTAAATCCCTTTTAAATTCAGAGGGTTTGTCTACAAAAAAGAAAATCTGTGTCTCCTAAGAGGCTAATTTGGGGGGTTTTGGGGCATGGTGTGAAAAAATACCTCCCTTTGTTTGCTCTAAGGTTGCTGCATTTCAGTGTTAGTCATAGGACAAATATTGGGAGAAACTATCAGTTCCCCTTGTGCCTTTAGCAATGATTTTCCAGATTTTACAGACCTCTGCCATCATAGGTTTACTGTCTAGCCTGAGTGCCAAGTTTGAATCCTCTTAAAAATCCTCTGCTTTTACTATGTGAAACTGTTTTTTTTCTGAAATACCAGCCTTACCTCAGCATTTTGTAAAGCAAGTATCTGAAAAACCCAACAGGAATAGTTATTATTAAAAATAGGATATCTATGAGGATACTCTGCAAACCACAAAATCTATTTGAAAACACATTTAAAAAACCAGGCTGACATGAATCAAAAATTCATTTCAGAAGAATAAAGTAACTTATACTTTATTTTTAAGATGCTGGATGAAAAATTAACTAAGGAGCATCAATGGCTTGGGATATATGAGCTGGAAAAATGACCCTATAAAAGCGAAGGTCAGCAAAAGCAAATGCAAAGTTCTGCCTCTAGAATGGGATAATCCTATGCCACAGTACAGGTGCACTACAGCTTGACTGCAGGAGAATATGAAAAGTTAAAGAAAAAATGAGATTGACAGTGACAGGATAAGAGGCAACAATCACAAGCTGCAACATGGAAAACTTGAACTGTATATGGGAATTAATTGGATGCAATAAGGTATCTTTACAATAGGAGATACTTAAAATTTGACAAGACAGAGAAAGTAACAACCTGACATAACTGGACATATTCTGACAGGAGGTTCTCAGAGAGGCCTCTAATGACCTTCAGATGAAAATGTTTTGAGTCTATGACAATTCAAAGCACAGAGAATCCTTCTTTAGGGAAAAAAAAAAAAAAAAAAGAAAAAAAAAGACAACTGTAGAGGAAATCAGCCAGAGGGTAAATGAAGACCTCACCAAGTCAAAGTGTGTCCTGCACCACACCAGCAGCCTACTCCAAAGCCAAAGCCACCTTGGAGGAGGGGGAACAGAAGTAATTGACAGTCTCCCAGAGCTAATTCCATAAACAACACTTTCTCCATCTTTCTACTCTGATAATCCTTCACAGATACCAGAAGCAACACCTCTCTACAAAGCACAAGCAGTTTAAAATCCCTTTCTAACAAAAGCTGTGTTTCAGCTTCTCAGACACTCCCAAAGCCTGCAAGAACAACAAGGGAAAACAGAGTGTGACCAACCTGATTTAGCTTCTTGTAAGCACAATTTACTCCACTAATCAAAACCATGTTGGGCATCAAGGGTTTTGGGAAGTGAAAGACAAAGTCCAGCTTCATGAGCCAAATGGAAGCCTGCCTCAGGAGATCCGGCACGGTCACCTCCCGCTTGAGGAATTCTGAAGCCAGTTCTGCATAAGGTTGGAAGACAACATCGCAGAGGAAAAAATTTGGGATGTCGTAGAGCAGGTTCTTCACCCGCTGGAGAAAGGTCATGTGGTCTGTAAGGTCTGTAAATGCTCTGGGGACATAGGAAGGGGGGTTGGGACACTGGGTGGCCTGATATTCCAAACGACATGGCATTTGCTGCAGGAAATACACGGAAGGCAGGGAAAGATGCTCTGCCAGGATTGCCCCACAGGGTAAGAAAGGGTCTGTGAGGACTGCGTCAAACTTGGTCTCCTCGAGGTACCTGATGAGCTCCTTGTTGTGGATTAAGTGGGTACAGGTGGCCAGGAATAGAGCAGAGTTTTTTTTTGCCCGTTGATAAAGTCTAATAACTCTTTCCAGAAAAGATCCTCCTTCAAATACATCCTTTATTAATCCTTGGACACCTTCATCCATCTCTTCCTTCGTGAAAGGCACTGGATATGTTTTCATCACAAAGGTCTTTGATGGTTTGATGTGCAAAGTCACTTCAGGTGCCACCACAACCACCTTGTGTCCCTTCTGCTGGAGCGTGTCCAACACCTCCCGCATGCTGAGCCAGTGGCTCCCGTCCACCGGCACCACCAGGAGCTTCCCAGCAGCAGCCAGACCCAGCAGGGACAGGAAGAGAACCACAACGGGTGGAGAAGCACTGAGCCCCGGGGCCATTCCTGCAGGGATCAGGTGAGTGCCTCCAGGGAAGGAAACCCACGGCAGCACCAGAGCACCGGCACCTCTCTGTGCTTTCAAGCAATCCGTGCCCAGCCAAAGTTTGTATCCTTGCTTTATTTGCTGTGTGGTTAATTTGTAATCACTGGCGTGATAAAAGGCTGCATAACCAGCAGCAGAGTTCAGGCAGCTGATGAATGTGGGGGATGCACCAGATAAGCCTCGTGTTTTATAACAAAACCTTTGGTAGCTCTTTCACCTTTGAGCACTACCTGCCAGGCCACTGTAGCCCCTTGAGACCTCTGAAATTTACTCACCTCACGGAGCCATCACCAAGCCAAAATTTTCCTAGATCTGTCCCCAGACAGAAAGGCTGCTTCTGAACCTGAGAGCCCACTATCTGCCACATTCCTCCAGATTCCAGCTTTGGAAATACCCGAATGAAGAAGCAGAAAAAATCACTGGTGAAGAAAGATGTAGTGAGGCAACAAGGACAGAAGCCTGAGGTGCATATCTCAGTAAACATCAGACCCAACTACAACAGTTTGCTAATTAGGTATTAGACCTGACAGCAAGGCTTGGACAGCCCCACAGACTCGTTAATCACTCAGTAACAATGTATCAAGTGACACAGTGTTACAGAAAATGGCTCTGAATAGAGAAATGGAAACAGCAAATGCAGAGCACACGTCCTAGTTGAGAAGGCACAACAGAGCTGCCTACAAATGGACAGGGACAGAAAAATTCATGAGCAGTCATCCAACCATAGGAAAGGAGAACTAGATTCCCATCTAAAACATGAGATTTAAGACGCCTGAACACAGAAATCCATCACGGAACAAATTAAAAACAGAATGTCACCCACCTGAGGCAGCTCCTTGTGAGCACAGTTTACTCCTCCAATTGGAATGATGTTGGGCATCAAGGGTCTTGGATAGTCAAGCACAAATTCCAACCTCAGCAGCCAAACAGAGCCCTTCCGTAAGAGATCCTGCACAGTCACCTCCCTCTGCAGGAACTCAGAAGCCAGTTTTGAGAATGGGTCAAAAGCAAAATCACAGAGGAAGAGATTTTGCGTGTCAAAGAGTAGGTTCTTCACCCGCTGCAGAAAGGTCATGCGGTCTGTAAGTTGAGAAAATGCCCTGGGCACATAGGAAGGAGGATTGGGACACTGAGTGGCTTCAATATCTAAACCACATGGGATTCCTCGTAAGAAATACACAGAAGGAAGTGAAAGATGCTCGGCCAGGATCACCCCACAAGGTACTACAGGGTCTGTAAGAAGGGCATCGAACTTGCTCTCCTCAAGGTACCTGATGAGCTCTTTGTTTTGAAGAAGGTTTTGACACCAAACAGCTGATGTATTACCGAACTTTTTCATAACTTCATACATTTTAAGAAATCTTTCCAGAAAAGATCCTTCTTCAAAAGAAGTACGTACAAGCGCCTTGAAATCTTTTTCGAACTCTTCCTGTGTGTAGGGACCCGAGAACTTTTTCATCACAAAGTTCTTTGATGGTTTGATGTGCAAAGAGACTTCAGGTGCCAGCACAACCACCTCGTGTCCCTTCTGCTGGAGCATGTCCAACACCTCCCGCATGCTGAGCCAGTGGCTCCCGTCCACCGGCACCACCAGGAGCTTCCCAGCAGCAGCCAGACCCAGCACGGACAGGAACAGAAGCACAACGGGTGGAGAAGCACTGAGCCCCGGGGCCATTCCTGCAGGGATCAGGTGAGTGCCTCCAGGGAAGGAAACCCACGGGAGCACCGGACGGAGACTGGCACACAATCCACGCCTTCTAATGATCTGTGCCACAGCCCAACTTTGGATAATTATTTAATGTGCTGCATGGTAAATATGTAATCCCTGATATGATAACAGACTGCATAATAAGTATGGAATTCCTGCCAAATCCCTAGAACAAACAGATAACTACATCTGTCTCTCTCAGAACAGTCCAGAGTACCCTTAGAGGGAGGCAGGGTTTGCTCAGGGACCACACTTTGGATTCCTTTCCTCTTGCTGGATCTTCTGCATGTTCAGGACATGTGTAAAAGGTAGGAGATGTCTCACAAGCACATCACCATTCAGCCCAGCAGAGATTCTCTTTCCCTCCAGGCAAAGTCTGTCCCCTCTCCCTCTCTCTTGGAAAACTCATCTCTAGGAGATCCAGACCCTGTGGAAGCTGTTGAACAGCTCTTTTAAGACACTTTCCAGACTGAGAAGACAGAGAAGATGGAAGGATGATGCCACGTTTCTGCAGGACATGAGACCCACATCAAGCAGTGCCCGAGATCTGCCTCAGGGCATGCAAGAGTTGGCTTTGTGAGCTGAGACATTTGAGCAGACATTTATGAGCCCTTTTGAGGGGGACTTTCCACAGAACCATTCAGGACCTAATTTTGGCTTTGTTCTGGTCACTGACAATGCTCCCATTGTGTGAATGCTCAAGTGGCCAATTCCAATGTACATGGGGAAGTCTGTAAGATTTCACAGCCACCTCCACACTTGGGGATGGGTGGAATTGCCACACACATTGGCGTCTGGTGATCCCACCTTGCAGCAGAGAAATCCTAAGGAATATGAGCAACGAAAAAGCCAGAGTACCAAAAGACCTCACCCAACTTCCTAGGCTCCCCACTGGAGCAGCAGAGGGGGCTATCCAGGAGGAATTGTGCCCAGGGATCTTGTCAGCATCCCTGGGAACCCAAGCGCACGGCACATTGGAGCGATTGATGCATTACAAGGCTGCACCCAAACCCTCGGTGCCACTCTTGCTGTGCTGGATGATTCAAATCAGACCTGTTTCAGGCATCAGAGCTGCGCTTTGGAGTCAGCAAAGTGGTTTTTAGGTCTTCTGGGAGATCCCATTGGAAACGAACATTATACAAATCCAAAACTGCCCACAAATTCTCACAGTCTCTTTGGCTGGCAGAATCAACATCCCATCACAGATATTTAGTACAAGATCATTAGAAGACCCTGGTGTTTCCTTATAACAGAGAACACCTTGAAAGACAGAAGGAAAGCTGCCTCCATCAGGAAATGCAAAGTCAGGAAAAAAAGAGAGAAAAACAGTTCCTTTCATGAGGATTCAACTCACTCACCAGAAATGGGAACTTGATCCCTGTCACAACACACAATTGCACCCTCTTGAACACAGAAATCAATCAAGGCATGCATTAAAACCAGACCCACCTGAGGCAGATCCTTGTGAGCACAGTTTACTCCTCCAATTGGAATGATGTTGGGCATCAAGGGTCTTGGATAGTCAAGCACAAATTCCAACCTCAGCAGCCAAACAGAGCCCTTCCGTAAGAGATCCTGCACAGTCACCTCCCTCTGCAGGAACTCAGAAGCCAGTTTTGAGAATGGGTCAAAAGCAAAATCACAGAGGAAAAGATTTTGCGTGTCAAAGAGTAGGTTCTTCACCCGCTGCAGAAAGGTCATGCGGTCTGTCAGTTGAGAAAATGCCCTGGGCACATAGGAAGGAGGATTGGGACACTGAGTGGCTTCAATATCT
Source organism: Sturnus vulgaris (assembly GCF_052056855.1). Lineage (NCBI taxonomy): Eukaryota > Metazoa > Chordata > Aves > Passeriformes > Sturnidae > Sturnus > Sturnus vulgaris. The sequence goes on from NC_142249.1 coordinate 3,655,324, forward strand.
AAACCACATGGGATTCCTCGTAAGAAATACACAGAAGGAAGTGAAAGATGCTCGGCCAGGATCACCCCACAAGGTATTACAGGGTCTGTAAGAAGGGCATCGAACTTGCTCTCCTCAAGGTACCTGATGAGCTCTTTGTTTTGAAGAAGGTTTTGACACCAAACAGCTGATGTATTACCGAACTTTTTCATAACTTCATACATTTTAAGAAATCTTTCCAGAAAAGATCCTTCTTCAAAAAAAGCATGTACAAGCGCCTTGAAATCTTTTTCGAACTCTTCCTGTGTGTAGGGACCCGAGAACCTTTTTATCACATAGCTTTTTGATGGTTTGATGTGCAAAGAGACTTCAGGTGCCAGCACAACCACCTCGTGTCCCTTCTGCTGGAGCATGTCCAACACCTCCCGCATGCTGAGCCAGTGGCTCCCGTCCACCGGCACCACCAGGAGCTTCCCAGCAGCAGCCAGACCCAGCACGGACAGGAAGAGAACCACAAAGGGTGGAGAAGCACTGAGCCCCGGGGCCATTCCTGCAGGGATCAGGTGAGTGCCTCCAGGGAAGGAAACCCGATGGAGACTGGCACACACTCCACGCCTTCTAATGATCTGTGCCACAGCCCAACTTTGGATAATTATTTAATGTGCTGCATGGTAAATATGTAATCCCTGATATGATAACAGGCTGCATAATAAGTATGGAATTCCTGCCAAATCCCTAGAACAAACAGATAACTACATCTGTCTCTCTCAGAACAGTCCAGAGTACCCTTAGAGGGAGGCAGGGTTTCCTCAGGGACTGCACTTTGGATTCCTTTCCTTTTCCTGGACCTTCTGCATGTTCAGGACATGTGTAAAAGGTAGGAGATGTCTCACAAGCACATCACCATTCAGCCCAGCAGAGATTCTCTTTCCCTCCAGGCAAAGTCTGTCCCCTCTTCCTCTCTCTTGGAAAACTCATCTCTAGGTGACCCAGACCCTGTGGAAGCTGTTGAACAGCTCTTTTAAGACACTTTCCAGACTGAGAAGACAGAGAAGATGGAAGGATGATGCCACGTTTCTGCAGGACATGAGACCCACATCAAGCAGTGCCCGAGATCTGCCTCAGGGCATGCAAGAGTTGGCTTTGTGAGCTGAGACATTTGAGCAGACATTTATGAGCCCTTTTGAGGGGGACTTTCCACAGAACCATTCAGGACCTAATTTTGGCTTTGTTCTGGTCACTGACAATGCTCCCATTGTGTGAATGCTCAAGTGGCCAATTCCAATGTACATGGGGAAGTCTGTAAGATTTCACAGCCACCTCCACACTTGGGGATGGGTGGAATTGCCACACACATTGGCGTCTGGTGATCCCACCTTGCAGCAGAGAAATCCTAAGGAATATGAGCAACGAAAAAGCCAGAGTACCAAAAGACCTCACCCAACTTCCTAGGCTCCCCACTGGAGCAGCAGAGGGGGCTATCCAGGAGGAATTGTGCCCAGGGATCTTGTCAGCATCCCTGGGAACGCAAGCGCACGGCACATTGGAGCGATTGATGCATTACAAGGCTGCACCCAAACCCTCGGTGCCACTCTTGCTGTGCTGGATGTTTCAAATCAGACCTGTTTCAGGCATCAGAGCTGCGCTTTGGAGTCAGCAAAGTGGTTTTTAGGTCTTCTGGGAGATCCCATTGGAAACGATCATTATACAAATCCAAAACTGCCCACAAATTCTCACAGTCTCTTTGGCTGGCAGAATCAACATCCCATCACAGATATTTAGTACAGGATCATTAGAAGACCCTGGTGTTTCCTTATAACAGAGAACACCTTGAAAGACAGAAGGAAAGCTGCCTCCATCAGGAAATGCAAAGTCAGGAAAAAAAGAGAGAAAAACAGTTCCTTTCATGAGGATTCACCTCACTCACCAGAAATGGGAACTTGATCCCTGTCACAACACACAATTGCACCCTCTTGAACACAGAAATCAATCAAGGCATGCATTATAACCAGACCCACCTGAGGCAGCTCCTTGTGAGCACAGTTTACTCCTCCAATTGGAATGATGTTGGGCATCAAGGGTCTTGGATAGTCAAGCACAAATTCCAACCTCAGCAGCCAAACAGAGCCCTTCCGTAAGAGATCCTGCACAGTCACCTCCCTCTGCAGGAACTCAGAAGCCAGTTTTGAGAATGGGTCAAAAGCAAAATCACAGAGGAAAAGATTTTGCGTGTCAAAGAGTAGGTTCTTCACCCGCTGCAGAAAGGTCATGCGGTCTGTCAGTTGAGAAAATGCCCTGGGCACATAGGAAGGAGGATTGGGACACTGAGTGGCTTCAATATCTAAACCACATGGGATTCCTCGTAAGAAATACACAGAAGGAAGTGAAAGATGCTCAGCCAGGATCACCCCACAAGGTATTACAGGGTCTGTAAGAAGGGCATCGAACTTGCTCTCCTCAAGGTACCTGATGAGCTCTTTGTTTTGAAGAAGGTTTTGACACCAAACAGCTGATGTATTACCGAACTTTTTCATAACTTCATACATTTTAAGAAATCTTTCCAGAAAAGATCCTTCTTCAAAAAAAGCATGTACAAGCGCCTTGAAATCTTTTTCGAACTCTTCCTGTGTGTAGGGACCCGAGAACCTTTTTATCACATAGCTTTTTGATGGTTTGATGTGCAAAGAGACTTCAGGTGCCAGCACAACCACCTCGTGTCCCTTCTGCTGGAGCATGTCCACCACCTCCCGCATGCTGAGCCAGTGGCTCCCGTCCACCGGCACCACCAGGAGCTTCCCAGCAGCAGCCAGACCCAGCACGGACAGGAACAGAAGCACAACGGGTGGAGAAGCACTGAGCCCCGGGGCCATTCCTGCAGAGATCAGGTGAGTGCCTCCAGGGAAGGAAACCCGATGGAGACTGGCACACACTCCACTCCTTCAAATGATCTGTACCGCAGCCCAACTTTGGATAATTATTTAATGTGCTGCATGGTAAATGTGTAATCCCTGATATGATAACAGGCTGCATAATAAGTATGGAATTCCTGCCAAATCCCTAGAACAAACAGATAACTACATCTGTCTCTCTCAGAACAGTCCAGAGTACCCTTAGAGGGAGGCAGGGTTTCCTCAGGGACTGCACTTTGGATTCCTTTCCTTTTCCTGGACCTTCTGCATGTTCAGGACATGTGTAAAAGGTAGGAGATGTCTCACAAGCACATCACCATTCAGCCCAGCAGAGATTCTCTTTCCCTCCAGGCAAAGTCTGTCCCCTCTTCCTCTCTCTTGGAAAACTCATCTCTAGGTGACCCAGACCCTGTGGAAGCTGTTGAACAGCTCTTTTAAGACACTTTCCAGACTGAGAAGACAGAGAAGATGGAAGGATGATGCCACGTTTCTGCAGGACATGAGACCCACATCAAGCAGTGCCCGAGATCTGCCTCAGGGCATGCAAGAGTTGGCTTTGTGAGCTGAGACATTTGAGCAGACATTTATGAGCCCTTTTGAGGGGGACTTTCCACAGAACCATTCAGGACCTAATTTTGGCTTTGTTCTGGTCACTGACAATGCTCCCATTGTGTGAATGCTCAAGTGGCCAATTCCAATGTACATGGGGAAGTCTGTAAGATTTCACAGCCACCTCCACACTTGGGGATGGGTGGAATTGCCACACACATTGGGCTTTGTGATTCCAACCTACAACACACAACTCCTATGGAATATGAATAGAGAGAAAGCCAGAGTACCAAAAGACCTCACCCAACTTCCTAGGCTCCCCACTGGAGCAGCAGAGGGGGCTATCCAGGAGGAATTGTGCCCAGGGATCTTGTCAGCATCCCTGGGAACGCAAGCGCACGGCACATTGGAGCGACTGATGCATTGCAAGGCTGCACCCAAACCCTCGGTGCCACTCTTGCTGTGCTGGATGTTTCAAATCAGACCTGTTTCAGGCATCAGAGCTGTGCTTTGGAGTCAGCAAAGTGGTTTTTAGGTCTTCTGGGAGATCCCATTGGAAACGATCATTATACAAATCCAAAACTGCCCACAAATTCTCACAGTCTCTTTGGCTGGCAGAATCAACATCCCATCACAGATACTAAGTACAGGATCATTAGAAGACCCTGGTGTTTTCTTATAAGAGAGAACACCTTGAAAGACAGAAGGAAAGCTGCCTCCATCAGGAAATGCAAAGTCAGGAAAAAAAGAAAAACAGTTCCTTTCATGAAGATTCACCTCACTCACCAGAAATGGGAACTTGATCCCTGTCACAACACACAATTGCACCCTCCTGAACACAGAAATCAATCAAGGCATGCATTACAACCAGACCCACCTGAGGCAGCTCCTTGTGAGCACAGTTTACTCCTCCAATTGGAATGATGTTGGGCATCAAAGGTCTTGGATAGTCGAGCACAAAATCTAACCTGAAGAGCCAAAGAGAGCCCTTCCGTAAGAGATCCAGCACAGTCACTTCCCGCTGCAGGAACTCAGAAGCCAGTTTTGAATATGGTTTATTAATAAAATCGCAGAGAAAAAGATCTGGGATGTCATAGAGCAGATTCTTCACTCGCTGCAGAAAGGTCATGTGGTCTGAATTGTCTGTAAATGCTCTGGGCACATAGGAAGGAGGATTGGGACACTGAGTGGCTTCAACATCTAACCCACATGGGACTATTCTATAGAAATATATGGCAGGAAGTGAAAGATGCTCTGCTAGGATTGCTCCACAGGGCAGGAAAGGGTCTGTAAAGACAGCATCAAACTTGCTCTCCTCAAGGTACCTGATGATTTCTTTGTTTTGCAGGAGCTGTTCACAGCTAGAGACCCAAAAATCAGTCGCTCTTTTCGTACTTTCAAATACTTTGAAAAACCTTTCAAAAAAAGATCCTTCTTCAAATAAAAGATGAAAATATGCCTTGAAATCTTTATCAAACTCTTCCTGTGTGTAGGGGACTGGGTACATTTTCATCTCATAGTTCTTTGATGGTTTGATGTGAACGGAGACTTCAGGTGCCAAGACAACCACCTCATGTCCCTTCTGCCTCAGGCTGTTCAACACTTCCTGCACACTGAGCCAGGGGCTCCCATCCACGTGCATCACCAAGAGCTTCCCAGCAGCAGCCAGACCCAGCACGGACAGGAACAGAAGCACAACGGGTGGAGAAGCACTGAGCCCCGGGGCCATTCCTGCAGGGATCAGGTGAGTGCCTCCAGGGAAGGAAGCCCTCGGGAGCACGGGATGGAGACTGGCACACGCTCCACTCCTTCAAATGATCTGTGCCACAGACCAAATTTGGATCCTTATTTTATGTGCTGCATGGTAAATGTGTAATCCCTAATATGATAAAAGGCTGCTTAACAAGCATGGAACTCCTGCCAAGTCCATAGAACCTCCAGATAACTCTACCTGTCTCTATCAGAAGAACAGTCCAGAGTACCCTTAGAGTGAGGCAGTGGTTACTGCTGGGACTGCATGTCCAATTCCTTTCCTCCTTCTGGACTTCTGTCCATGTGGGAGACATGTCACATGTAGGACATGAATGACATACACATCACCATTCAGCCCAGCAGAGATTCCCCTTCCCCCAGGTAAGGCCTGGCCCCTCTCCCGCTCTCATGGAAAACTCCTATCTGGAAGACTGAGACCCCACAGCATTGTGGAACAGCTCTTTAAGATGGTTTAAACAGTAAGAAGATAGAAGTGATGGAAGGATGATACCATTTTTCCGAGCAGAGATTTAGGAGCAGTCTGTGAGGGAGACTTTCCACAGAACAATTCAGGGCCTAATTCTGGCTTGTTTTTCTCACTGACAAAGCACCCATGGTGTCCAACAGTGGTGGAGTTGTGTGAATGCTCACGTGGCCAATCCCAGTGTGCATGGGGGTGTCTGTAAGGTGTCCTTGCCTCCTCCACACTTGGGGATGGGTGGAATTGCCACATATTTGGCTTCACGATCCCACCCTGCAGCAAACCTTTAATCCTAAAGACCAGGACTGAAGAGAATGCCAGGGCACCAAAAGAACTCACCCAGCTCTCCAGGCACCATCACCAAGACTGCACCCAAACCCTAACCCCCAGTGCCAGTCAAACTGTGCTGGATGTGCCAAATCAGACCTCCTCCATGCATGAGGACTGGGCATGTCCATCCAAAAGGAGTTGTTAAGCTTTTCTGGGACTCCCCTTAGGAGATGTTCATTAAAGGAACCCAGCAATTTTTCTTACTATCCACAGATTTCAACAGTCTCTTGGCTGGTGCAATCAATGTCCCACCACAAACTCCCACTAGAAGACCCTGGTGTTTACCTTCAACTGAGCACCATTTAATCGCCAGAAGGAAACTTACCTACACAGGAAATGCAAAATCAGGAAAAAATGAGAGAAAAACAGTTCCTTTCATGAAGATTCACCTCATTCACCAGAAATGGGAATTTGATCCCTAGCACAACACACAATTCAACCCTCTTGAACACAGAAATCAATCAAGGCATGCATTATAATCAGACCCACCTGAGGCAGCTCCTTGTGAGCACAGTTTACTCCTCCAATTGGAATGATGTTGGGCATCAAAGGTCTTGGATAGTCGAGCACAAAATCGAACCTCAGCAGCCAAACAGAGCCCTTACGTAACAGATCTAGCACAGTCACCTCCCTCTGCAGAAACTCAGAAGCCATTTTTGAGTATGGCTTAATAGTAAATTCACAGAGGAAAAGGTCTGGGATGTCATAGAGCAGATTCTTCACTCGCTGCAGAAAGGTCATGTGGTCTGTATTGTCTGTAAAAATCCTGGGTACATAGGAAGGTGGCTTGGGACACTGAGTGGCTTCAAAATCTAACCCACACGGGATTCCTCGTAACAAAAACACTGAAGGAAGTGAAAGATGCTCTGCCAGGATTGCCCCACAGGGTAGGAAAGGGTCTGTAAAGACAGCATCAAACTTGCTCTCCTCAAGGTACCTGATGAGCTCTTTGTTTTGCAAGAGCTGTTCACAGCTGGAGACCTGCAAGTCACTGATTCGTTTCATACTTCTGTAAACTTTAGGAAATCTTTCCAGAAAAGATCCCTCTTCAAATGGAACCTGTGAGAATGCCTTGAAATCTTTCTCCATCTCTTCCTTTGTGTAGGGGACCGAGTACATTTTCATCACAAAGTTCTTTGATGGTTTGATGTGCAAAGAGACTTCAGGTGCCACCACAACCACCTCGTGTCCCTTCTGCTGGAGCATGTCCACCACCTCCCGCATGCTGAGCCAGTGGCTCCCGTCCACCGGCACCACCAGGAGCTTCCCAGCAGCAGCCAGACCCAGCAGGGACAGGAACAGAAGCACAACGGGTGGAGAAGCACTGAGCCCCGGGGCCATTCCTGCAGGGATCAGGTGAGTGCCTCCAGGGAAGGAAACCCGATGGAGACTGGCACACACTCCACGCCTTCAAATGATCTGTGCCACAGCCCAACTTTGGATACTTATTTAATGTGCTGCATGGTAAATATGTAATCCCTGATATGATAACAGGCTGCATAACAAGTAAGGGAGTCCTGCCACGTCCATAGAATCATCAAGTAACTCCACGTGTCTCCATCAGAGGATAAGTTAAGGGTGCCCTGAGAAGCCAGAGGTTGTTCCTGAACTGCACTTTGGATTCCTTTCCTCTGGCTGGACATTCTAAGATGTGCCACATGCAGGCCATGCTTGTTACCATTCAGCCCAGCAGAGATTCTCCTTCCCTCCAGGCAAAGTCTGTCACCTCTTCCTCTCTCTTGGAAAACTCATCTCTAGGTGACCCAGACCCTGTGGAAGCTGTTGAACAGCTCTTTTAAGACACTTTCCAGACTGAGAAGACAGAGAAGATGGAAGGATGATGCCACGTTTCTGCAGGACATGAGACCCACATCAAGCAGTGCCCGAGATCTGCCTCAGGGCATGCAAGAGTTGGCTTTGTGAGCTGAGACATTTGAGCAGACATTTATGAGCCCTTCTGAGGGGGACTTTCCACAGAACCATTCAGGACCTAATTTTGGCTTTGTTCTGGTCACTGACAATGCTCCCATTGTGTGAATGCTCAAGTGGCCAATTCCACTGTTCATAAGGAAGTCTGTAAGATTTCACAGCCACCTCCACACTTGGGGATGGGTGGAATTGCCACACACATTGGGCTTTGTGATTCCAACCTACAACACACAACTCCTATGGAATATGAATAGAGAGAAAGCCAGAGTACCAAAAGACCTCACCCAACTTCCTAGGCTCCCCACTGGAGCAGCAGAGGGGGCTATCCAGGAGGAATTGTGCCCAGGGATCTTGTCAGCATCCCTGGGAACCCAAGCGCACGGCACATTGGAGCGATTGATGCATTACAAGGCTGCACCCAAACCCTCGGTGCCACTCTTGCTGTGCTGGATGTTTCAAATCAGACCTGTTTCAGGCATCAGAGCTGTGCTTTGGAGTCAGCAAAGTGGTTTTTAGGTCTTCTGGGAGATCCCATTGGAAACGATCATTATACAAATCCAAAACTGCCCACAAATTCTCACAGTCTCTTTGGCTGGCAGAATCAACATCCCATCACAGATATTTAGTACAGGATCATTAGAAGACCCTGGTGTTTCCTTATAAGAGAGAACACCTTGAAAGACAGAAGGAAAGCTGCCTCCATCAGGAAATGCAAAGTCAGGAAAAAAAGAGAGAAAAACAGTTCCTTTCATGAAGATTCACCTCACTCACCAGAAATGGGAACTTGATCCCTGTCACAACACACAATTGCACCCTCCTGAACACAGAAATCAATCAAGGCATGCATTACAACCAGACCCACCTGAGGCAGATCCTTGTGAGCACAGTTTACTCCTCCAATTGGAATGATGTTGGGCATCAAAGGTCTTGGATAGTCGAGCACAAAATCTAACCTGAAGAGCCAAACAGAGCCCTTCCGTAAGAGATCTGGCACAGTCACTTCCCTCTGCAGGAACTCAGAAGCCAGTTTTGAATATGGTTTATTAATAAAATCGCAGAGAAAAAGATCTGGGATGTCATAGAGCAGATTCTTCACTCGCTGCAGAAAGGTCATGTGGTCTGAATTGTCTGTAAATGCTCTGGGCACATAGGAAGGAGGATTGGGACACTGAGTGGCTTCAACATCTAACCCACATGGGACTATTCTATAGAAATATATGGCAGGAAGTGAAAGATGCTCGGCCAGGATTGCTCCACAGGGTAGGAAAGGGTCTGTAAAGACAGCATCAAACTTGCTCTCCTCAAGGTACCTGATGATTTCTTTGTTTTGCAGGAGCTGTTCACAGTTGGAGACCCCAAAATTAGTGACTCTTTGCGTACTTTCAAATACTTTAAAAAACCTTTCAAAAAAAGATCCTTCTTCAAATACAAGATGAAAATATGCCTTGACCTCTTTATCGAACTCTTCCTGTGTGTAGGGGACTGGGTACATTTTCATCTCATAGTTCTTTGATGGTTTGATGTGCAAAGAAACTTCAGGTGCCAAGACAACCACCTCATGTCCCTTCTGCCTCAGGCTGTCCAGCAATTCCTGCACATTGAGCCAGGGGCTCCCATCCACGTGCATCACCAAGAGCTTCCCAGCAGCAGCCAGACCCAGCACGGACAGGAACAGAAGCACAACGGGTGGAGAAGCACTGAGCCCCGGGGCCATTCCTGCAGGGATCAGGTGAGTGCCTCCAGGGAAGGAAGCCCTCGGGAGCACGGGATGGAGACTGGCACACGCTCCACTCCTTCAAATGATCTGTGCCACAGCCCAAATTTGGATCCTTATTTTATGTGCTGCGTGGTAAATGTGTAATCCCTGATATGATAAAAGGCTGCTTAACAAGCATGGAACTCCTGCCAAGTCCACAGAACGAAAAGATAACTCTACCTGTCTCTATCAGAAGAACAGTCCAGAGTACACTTAGAGGTGGTTACTGCTGGGACTGCATGTCCAATTCCTTTCCTCCTTCTGGACTTCTGTCCATGTGGGAGACATGTCACATGTAGGACATGAATGACATACACATCACCATTCAGCCCAGCAGAGATTCCCCTTCCCCCAGGTAAGGCCTGGCCCCTCTCCCGCTCTCATGGAAAACTCCTATCTGGAAGACTGAGACCCCACAGCATTGTGGAACAGCTCTTTAAGATGGTTTAAACAGTAAGAAGATAGAAGTGATGGAAGGATGATACCATTTTTCCGAGCAGAGATTTAGGAGCAGTCTGTGAGGGAGACTTTCCACAGAACAATTCAGGGCCTAATTCTGGCTTGTTTTTCTCACTGACAAAGCACCCATGGTGTCCAACAGTGGTGGAGTTGTGTGAATGCTCACGTGGCCAATCCCAGTGTGCATGGGGGTGTCTGTAAGGTGTCCTTGCCTCCTCCAAACTTGGGGATGGGTGGAATTGCCACACATTTGGCTTCATGATCCCACCCTGCAGCAAACCTTTAATCCTAAAGACCAGGACTGAAGAGAATGCCAGGGCACCAAAAGAACTCACCCAGCTCTCCAGGCACCATCACCAAGACTGCACCCAAACCCTAACCCCCAGTGCCAGTCAAACTGTGCTGGATGTGCCAAATCAGACCTCCTCCAGGCATGAGGACTGGGCATGGCTATCCAAAAGGAGTTGTTAAGCTTTTCTGGGACTCCCCTTAGGAGATGTTCATTAAAGGAACCCAGCAATTTTTCTTACTATCCACAGATTTCAACAGTCTCTTGGCTGGTGCAATCAATGTCCCACCACAAACTCCCACTAGAAGACCCTGGTGTTTACCTTCAACTGAGCACCATTTAATCGCCAGAAGGAAACTTACCTACACAGGAAATGCAAAATCAGGAAAAAATGAGAGAAAAACAGTTCCTTTCATGAAGATTCACCTCATTCACCAGAAATGGGAATTTGATCCCTAGCACAACACACAATTCAACCCTCTTGAACACAGAAATCAATCAAGGCATGCATTATAACCAGACCCACCTGAGGCAGCTCCTTGTGAGCACAGTTTACTCCTCCAATTGGAATGATGTTGGGCATCAAAGGTCTTGGATAGTCGAGCACAAAATCGAACCTCAGCAGCCAAACAGAGCCCTTCCGTAACAGATCTAGCACAGTCACCTCCCTCTGCAGAAACTCAGAAGCCATTTTTGAGTATGGCTTAATAGTAAATTCACAGAGGAAAAGGTCTGGGATGTCATAGAGCAGATTCTTCACTCGCTGCAGAAAGGTCATGTGGTCTGTATTGTCTGTAAAAATCCTGGGTACATAGGAAGGTGGCTTGGGACACTGAGTGGCTTCAAAATCTAACCCACACGGGATTCCTCGTAACAAAAACACTGAAGGAAGTGAAAGATGCTCTGCCAGGATTGCCCCACAGGGTAGGAAAGGGTCTGTAAAGACAGCATCAAACTTGCTCTCCTCAAGGTACCTGATGAGCTCTTTGTTTTGCAAGAGCTGTTCACAGCTGGAGACCTGCAAGTCACTGATTCGTTTCATACTTCTGTAAACTTTAGGAAATCTTTCCAGAAAAGATCCCTCTTCAAATGGAACCTGTGAGAATGCCTTGAAATCTTTCTCCATCTCTTCCTTTGTGTAGGGGACCGAGTACATTTTCATCACAAAGTTCTTTGATGGTTTGATGTGCAAAGAGACTTCAGGTGCCACCACAACCACCTCGTGTCCCTTCTGCTGGAGCATGTCCACCACCTCCCGCATGCTGAGCCAGTGGCTCCCGTCCACCGGCACCACCAGGAGCTTCCCAGCAGCAGCCAGACCCAGCACGGACAGGAACAGAAGCACAACGGGTGGAGAAGCACTGAGCCCCGGGGCCATTCCTGCAGGGATCAGGTGAGTGCCTCCAGGGAAGGAAACCCGATGGAGACTGGCACACACTCCACGCCTTCAAATGATCTGTGCCACAGCCCAACTTTGGATACTTATTTAATGTGCTGCATGGTAAATATGTAATCCCTGATATGATAAAAGGCTGCATAACAAGTAAGGGAGTCCTGCCACGTCCATAGAATCATCAAGTAACTCCACGTGTCTCCATCAGAGGATAAGTTAAGGGTGCCCTGAGAAGCCAGAGGTTGTTCCTGAACTGCACTTTGGATTCCTTTCCTCTGGCTGGACATTCTAAGATGTGCCACATGCAGGCCATGCTTGTTACCATTCAGCCCAGCAGAGATTCTCCTTCCCTCCAGGCAAAGTCTGTCACCTCTTCCTCTCTCTTGGAAAACTCATCTCTAGGTGACCCAGACCCTGTGGAAGCTGTTGAACAGCTCTTTTAAGACACTTTCCAGACTGAGAAGACAGAGAAGATGGAAGGATGATGCCACGTTTCTGCAGGACATGAGACCCACATCAAGCAGTGCCCGAGATCTGCCTCAGGGCATGCAAGAGTTGGCTTTGTGAGCTGAGACATTTGAGCAGACATTTATGAGCCCTTTTGAGGGAGACTTTCCACAGAACCATTCAGGACCTAATTTTGGCTTTGTTTTGGTCACTGACAATGCTCCCATTGTGTGAATGCTCAAGTGGCCAATTCCACTGTTCATAAGGAAGTCTGTAAGATTTCACAGCCACCTCCACACTTGGGGATGGGTGGAATTGCCACACACATTGGGCTTTGTGATTCCAACCTACAACACACAACTCCTATGGAATATGAATAGAGAGAAAGCCAGAGTACCAAAAGACCTCACCCAACTTCCTAGGCTCCCCACTGGAGCAGCAGAGGGGGCTATCCAGGAGGAATTGTGCCCAGGGATCTTGTCAGCATCCCTGGGAACCCAAGCGCACGGCACATTGGAGCGACTGATGCATTACAAGGCTGCACCCAAACCCTCGGTGCCACTCTTGCTGTGCTGGATGTTTCAAATCAGACCTGTTTCAGGCATCAGAGCTGCGCTTTGGAGTCAGCAAAGTGGTTTTTAGGTCTTCTGGGAGATCCCATTGGAAACGATCATTATACAAATCCAAAACTGCCCACAAATTCTCACAGTCTCTTTGGCTGGCAGAATCAACATCCCATCGCAAATATTTAGTACAGGATCATTAGAGGACCCTGGTGTTTTCTTATAAGAGAGAACACCTTGAAAGACAGAAGGAAAGCTGCCTCCATCAGGAAATGCAAAGTCAGGAAAAAAAGAGAGAAAAACAGTTCCTTTCATGAAGATTCACCTCACTCACCAGAAATGGGAACTTGATCCCTGTCACAACACACAATTGCACCCTCTTGAACACAGAAATCAATCAAGGCATGCATTACAACCAGACCCACCTGAGGCAGATCCTTGTGAGCACAGTTTACTCCTCCAATTGGAATGATGTTGGGCATCAAAGGTCTTGGATAGTCGAGCACAAAATCTAACCTGAAGAGCCAAACAGAGCCCTTCCGTAAGAGATCTGGCACAGTCACTTCCCTCTGCAGGAACTCGGATGCCAGTTTTGAGTAGGGTTTATTCATAAAATCACATAGAAAAAGATCTGGGATGTCATAGAGCAGATTCTTCACTCGCTGCAGAAAGGTCATGTGGTCTGAATTGTCTGTAAATGCTCTGGGCACATAGGAAGGAGGATTGGGACACTGAGTGGCTTCAAAATCTAAACCACATGCGATTCCTCGTAAGAAATACACAGAAGGAAGTGAAAGATGCTCTGCTAGGATTGCCCCACAGGGCAGGAAAGGGTCTGTAAAGACAGCATCAAACTTGCTCTCCTCAAGGTACCTGATGATTTCTTTGTTTTGCAGGAGCTGTTCACAGCTAGAGATCCAAAAATCAGTGAATCGTTTCGTTCTTTCAAATACTTTAAAAAACCTTTCAAAAAAAGATCCTTCTTCAAATACAAGATGAAAATATGCCTTGACCTCTTTATCGAACTCTTCCTGTGTGTAGGGGACTGGGTACATTTTCATCTCATAGTTCTTTGATGGTTTGATGTGAATGGAGACTTCAGGTGCCAAGACAACCACCTCATGTCCCTTCTGCCTCAGGCTGTTCAACACTTCCTGCACACTGAGCCAGGGGCTCCCATCCACGTGCACCACCAAGAGCTTCCCAGCAGCAGCCAGACCCAGCACGGACAGGAACAGAAGCACAACTGGTGGAGAAGCACTGAGCCCCGGGGCCATTCCTGCAGGGATCAGGTGAGTGCCTCCAGGGAAGGAAGCCCTCGGGAGCACGGGATGGAGACTGGCACACGCTCCACTCCTTCAAATGATCTGTGCCACAGCCCAAATTTGGATCCTTATTTTATGTGCTGCATGGTAAATGTGTAATCCCTAATATGATAAATGGCTGCTTAACAAGCATGGAACTCCTGCCAAGTCCATAGAACCTCCAGATAACTCTACCTGTCTCTATCAGAAGAACAGTCCAGAGTACCCTTAGAGGGAGGCAGTGGTTGCTGCTGGGACTTCATGTCCAATTCCTTTCCTCCTTCTGGACTTCTGTCCATGTGGGAGACATGTCACATGTAGGACATGAATGACATACACATCCCCATTCAGCCCAGCAGAGATTCCCCTTCCCCCAGGTAAGGCCTGGCCCCTCTCCCGCTCTCATGGAAAACTCCTATCTGGAAGACTGAGACCCCACAGCAGTTGTGGAACAGCTCTTTAAGATGGTTTAAACAGCAAGAAGATAGAAGTGATGGAAGGATGATACCATTTTTCCGAGCAGAGATTTAGGAGCAGTCTGTGAGGGAGACTTTCCACAGAACAATTCAGGGCCTAATTCTGGCTTGTTTTTCTCGCTGACAAAGCACCCATGGTGTCCAACAGTGGTGGAGTTGTGTGAATGCTCACGTGGCCAATCCCAGTGTGCATGGGGGTGTCTGTAAGGTGTCCTTGCCTCCTCCACACTTGGGGATGGGTGGAATTGCCAAGATATTTGGATGGATGTGTCAAATCAGACCTCCTCCAGGCATGAGGACTGGGCATGTCCATCTAAAAGGAGTTGTTAAGCTTTTCTGGGAGATCCCCCTGGGAGTTGTTCATTAAAGGAACCTAGCAAGTTTTCATACTATCCCCAAATTTCAATAATCCCTTGGCTGGTGCAATCAATGTCCCACCATAAACTCCCACTAGACGACCCTGGTGTTTACCTACAAGTGAGCCCCATTTAAATGCCAGAAGGAAACTTACCTACACAGGAAATGCAAAATCAGGAAAAAATGAGATAGAAACAGTTCCTTTGATGAGGATTCACCTCACTCACCAGAAATGGAAACTTGATCCCTATCACAACATAGGATTCCACCCTCCTGAACACTCTTGAACAATGAAGATATGCATTAAAACCAGACCCACCTGAGGCAAGAACTTGTGAGCACAATTTACTTCTCCAGTGGTAATGATGTGTGGTATTAAAGGCCAGATAGTCAATCAAAAAATCTAACCTCCGCAGCCAAACAGAGGCCTTTTGTAGCAATCCAGCCCATTGCAGGAACTCAGAAGCCATTTTTGAGTATGGCTTAATAGTAAATTCACAGAGGAAAAGGTCTGGGATGTCATAGAGCAGATTCTTCACTCGCTGCAGAAAGGTCATGTGGTCTGTATTGTCTGTAAAAATCCTGGGTACATAGGAAGGTGGCTTGGGACACTGAGTGGCTTCAAAATCTAACCCACATGGGATTCCTCGTAACAAAAACACTGAAGGAAGTGAAAGATGCTCTGCCAGGATTACCTCACAGGGTAGGAAAGAGTCTGTAAGGACAGCTGTCCAAATTTGAGAAGTTAATGACGCCTCTATGATGAAATATTTAAGAACGAGAAAACACATGCAGTCCTCTCCTATGAGGTGTGGTGAGGGTGCTGCTGGGCCCCTTCTTGGACTGCCTCTGGCCAAGCAAGGGTATTTCCTTGCTTCCAAACCAGAATTCCTCATTCTTAAAGAAGTACACCCCATGAACTGAAATGACCCACACAAACAGTTGTAGGAAGACTGATTTGGGAGGGACTCACGTGGTAGGAGGTTGGGCATGACTGCTACTTGTGAAAATTAGAACTACATTGGAAAAGTTCACAGAGTTCACAGATCACTGCCCCATGAAAAAGGCCCCATTGCATAGCAGAAGAGACTCCCCTTCCTAAGCAAACTGCAGAAAGATTTTTAGAAGCAACAAACTGACTAAAAACCCCATGTTTTGTCTCTCTGCGCTGTTGGTGGGAAGGAAAGAATGGCGAGTGGTGCAGGGGAAGGTATTGTAAATGTTTATTTTAGTTCTCATTATCCTCTTTAATTCTGTTAATAAACTTTTCTTTATACCTTTTAAGTTTTGAGCCTGTTTTGCCCTTAAAGTGTTTCTTTCCAATCCTTACCTCAAGTCATGAGCCCCTTATGTCTTGTCTTTCCCCTTCCTCTGCTCAACTATAGCAGAAGAGAATGGGTAAATGTTTTTTTTTTGTGAGCGCCTAGCTTCTAGCCAGTGCCAAATTCCAACAACATTCTTTGAGGGAGACTTTCTGCAGAACAATTCAGGGACTAATTCTGGCTTTGTTTTTCTCACTGACAAAGCACCCATGGTGTCCAGCAGTGGTGGAATTGTGTGAATGCTCACGTGGCCAATCCCAGTGTGCACAGGGATGTCTGTAAGGTGTCCTTGCCTTCTCCACACTTGGGGATGGGTGGAATTGCCACATATTTGGCTTCATGATTCCAGCTCGCATCTCACCAATCCCAAGGAACAAGACTGAAGAGAAAGCCAGGGCACCAAAAGAACTCACCCAACTCTCCAGGCTCTCCTCTGGAGCAGCAGAGAAGGCTCTCCAGGAGGAACACTGCACAGGGCTCTTGTTAGCAGGCCAGGGAACCCAAAGTTTGGCATCATCACCAAGTCTGCACTCAAACCCAAACACCCAGTGTCAGTCAAGCCATGCTGGATGTGTCAAATCAGACCTGCTCCAGGCAGGAGCTGGGCACCTTGCTGGTGGCATCAGTGTCCCATCACACACTTTCACCAGAAAACCCCAGTGATTCCCTTCAACTGAGCACCCTTTAAAAGCCAGAAGGAACAGCTGCCTACACAGGAAGTAGGAAGTCAGGAAGAAGGAGAGAAAAACAGTTCCTTTTATGAGGATTCAGCTCACTCACCAGAAATGGAAACTCAGTGCTTATTGCATGAAAAAATTCCACCCTTCTGATCACAGAAAACAATCAAGGCATGAATTAAAACCAGACCCACCTGAGGCAGCTCCTTGTGAGCACAGTTTACTCCTCCAATTGGAATGATGTTGGGCATCAAAGGCCTTGGATACTCTAAAACAAATTCTGACCTCAGGAGCCAAACTGAAGCCTGGCGTAAGAGATCCTGCACAGTCACATCCTGTTGGAGGAACTCAGAAGCCAGTTTTGAGTAGGGTTCAAAGACAAAATCACAGAGGAAAATATCTGGGATGTCATGAAGTAGATTCTTCACCCGCTGCAGAAAGGTCATGTGGTCTGTAAGTTGTGTAAATCCCCTGGGGACATAGGAAGGGGGCCTGGGACACTGAGTGGCTTCAAAATCTAAACCACATGGGATTCCTCGTAAGAAATACACAGAAGGAATTGAAAGGTGCTTCGCCAGGATTGCCCCACAGAGTAGGACAGGGTCTGTGAGGACAGCATCAAACCTGCTCTCCTCAAGGTACCTGATGAGCTCTTTGTTTTGCAAGAGCTGTTCACAGCTGGATACCCCAAAATTAGTGATTCTTTTTATACCTTGGTACGCTTTAACAAATCTTTCCAGAAAAGATCCTTGTTCAAATGAAAAATGAAAAAACGCCTGGAATTCTTTCTTCAAATCTTCCTGCTTGTAAGGGACCGAGTACATTTTCATCACAAAGTTCTTTGATGGTTTGATGTGCAAAGAGACTTCAGGTGCCACCACAACCACCTCGTGTCCCTTCTGCTGGAGCATGTCCACCACCTCCCGCATGCTGAGCCAGTGGCTCCCGTCCACCGGCACCACCAGGAGCTTCCCAGCAGCAGCCAGACCCAGCAGGGACAGGAACAGAAGCACAACGGGTGGAGAAGCACTGAGCCCCGGGGCCATTCCTGCAGGGATCAAGTGAGTGCCTCCAGGGAAGGAGATGCCCAGCTTAGTGATTTTAAGCAATCTGGTCTCTGGTTTTTATGGACGATCTTTAGACTTACTTGCATTTGGTAAATATTTAATCAAGGACATGGCAAAGGCGGTAGAAAAGCTGTTTATGTTCCTCCTATTTGACAGACACAAATCAGGGCAGGAGCTACCCTGGGAAACACCCCCTCTCTGCATTGGAGGAACACCGGGTTTGGAGGAACACTGCCTGGTTAAGTAGGGAGGAGGTCAGGAAGTCCAAAGTGCAGCTAGGTCTGAACTTGGCCAGGGTTGAAAATAACAAGAAGGGCCACTACTGGTCTGTCAGCCACAACAGAAAGGTCAAAGGAAGTGTTTCTCCCCCAGTAAGCAAGACTAGGAAACTGAGAATAATGGACAAGGTGAAGACTGAGGGACTCAAGAACTTTTTTTGCCTCAGCCTTCAATGGAAACCTCTCTTCCCACACCTCTTGAAAGGATGGATGGCAAGATTGGGCTGGGGGAGCAAAATTCCACCCAGTGTAAGAGAAAATCACATTGTTGACCACTTGAGGAATCCAAACATAAGGGCACCTGATGACCCAAACACAAGACCTCATGAGATGCATCCAAGAGTCCTGAGGGAATTGTTTGATGGAGTTGCCAAGTCACTCTCCATTATACTTGAAAAGTCCTGGCAGGTAAGTGAAGTCACAGTGACTGGGAAAAGGGAAACTTTGTACCGACCTTTAAAAAGGACAGGAAGGAATCCCCTAGGAGCTACCAACCTGTCAGCCTCACCTCTGTGCCATGGAACAGACCCTTCTAGGAGACATTCTATGATTTAAGGAAATGAGGGATCCTTCAACAATGGTCTGCTCAAAAGAGCTAATTAACAGATCATTATTTTCCAAACAACAATTTTCAGTGTAAGATCACTCCTCCCCTCCTGCCATTCCATATAGTTTTTTGCTTGCAAAAGATTAGAAAAAATATAAAGTTTCATGTTCCATGGGAAACGGTCTGGATTCTTCACCAGTTTTATATTGTCACACAGTGAGGAAAATATATATATATATTTATAATATAAACGTTCATTTCCTTGCTAGGGCTCTTTTTGGAAGGATGAAGTAGGGGCTGGAAGCAGGAAAGACACATCCATGGTTTTTGCCAGCTGTACTTAAAACTGAATTAGCAACTCAGAAATACCATTCTAGATCAGTCTGGGAAGAGTTTGCCCCTGGGCCATGAAAGCAAACGACATTAATGTACAGACAGGACTTGCAGAGAAGCCCTAATAATGAAAATTATAGTACAGAAGTAATTTTGACATTAGAATCATTTAGTGTCGAGGTTGATAGCCTACACCAGAATATTTTTAAGGACATTTATCAAACTACTGTGCCTCTGGGCACGTCCTTCACAGGGAAACTTTTGGGAAGGCAGAATAAAGCTCTTGCAAGTGCAGATGCTGCCAGAGCAACCAGAACATCATCTACCACTTGGTGCATTATGATGCTTCATTTCTAAATTATGAAAGGGTGGGTCTATTAACCAAAAGGATTCTCCATTTTAAAAAATCAATTGTGACAGTAAAACAAATGCATGGACATTGTTATAGATATACAAAGCATTTGCAAACAGCATTAACATTCATCTATTTTAGCATGGCAATCACTGACCTGAGATAATGGCTTTTTCTTCCCACAGTTTATACCTTCAATCAAAACTATGTTGGGCATCACTGGCATGGGATACTCAAACCCAAAATATGCTCTTTCAAGTCAAATGGATCCATGGCTTAAAAGCTCCTCCACTTTTACTTGTCTGTGAAGAACATCTAAGGCCAGAAGTTCAAATGGGAAACAGGCAAAATGGCAAAGAAAGGAATCTACGAACTTGAGAACTGAATTTTCCACATGTTGGATTAACACCATGTGGTCTAAGCCCTCCATAAATGTTCTTGGGATGTAGGAAGGCAGGTCTGGGCACTGAGCAACCTGCAAATCCGAACTGTAGGGAGATCTCTGGAGAAAGAAAACAGACGAGACTGAGAGATGCAGAGCCAGGATTTCTCCACATGGTACAAGAGGATCCGTGAGAACAGCATCGAATTTACTGCTTTGGAGATACTGCATCAGATCCTTGTTGTGCAGCAGACTGCTGCAGGAGGAGGTGTAGAGGTTGGAGATGAACTGGTCTTTTTCAAGGAGAGCAGTAATTCTTTGATGAAAAGGTTTTCTTTCAAAAAGATAATTCCCAAGGGAGCCCACACATGCTCTCAACTTGTCCCTATATAACGGCACCAGATACCTTTTGAGGGTGTAATATGCAGATGCCTCCACGATCGAGTTTGCTTCTGGTGCCACAGTGACAATTTGGTGGCCTTTCTGGCTCAGGGCCACCAGCAGTGAGTGCAGGCTAAGCCAGTGACTCTATCCATGGGCACCATCAGCAGCTTCCCACCACTGGCTGAGCACAGCAGGGACAGGAAAAGCACAATCCTCACTGAAGCTGAGTATTTACCCACAGGAACCATGTTCCCAGAAATCCAAATTCTGATCATCTGCCCCAACCTAGCAGCTTTTAAAGCTACTCCCTAGCAGGGAGCCACAGCTCCCTGCCAGATTCCCACATTCCCCCTTAATGATCGGGCTTTTCCATCAGAACCATTCACATTAACCATTGAAAGCACTGATGAACAATTTAACTGATAAATGAATTTGAGTTGTGCAGAACTGGGCTTGGTAAGTGAGACTCCCTTCCACCTCAATCTGTGCTGATTGATGCTAGATTGAAAATAAAATCAAGTTTTGCCAAAATAAAACGCTGAGAATAGTGCTGGCACTTGGAAGTAACCAGGCTTGCTGAAAGCAGGTATTGAAATGCTTTATTTCTTTCCTTCTTTTTAAGAAGCATTTTACAGCTGTTCTGAAATGCTTGGCGAGCTTATGTTTAAAATTATAAAACTGTGCCACTATACACCACAGTATCTATGTAAACCCATAGGAAGAGGCTCTGGGATTTACTTATGGCTCAGCACACCAGGAACACCACCAAATACAAATTTAATCCAGTGGAGAAGCAGAAGTGTTTGCATCAGTGAAGGAAAACCACTGGATTGATGCTGTCATGCACACCATTCCTTGTTTTCATCCTGACCTCTCTCTCTCTCTCCATAATTTTCTACTTCTGGGAGTGATAGGAAGAAATCAGGAGTGAATAATCAATATTTCTGCAATAAATATTGCTGCTGGACTATGATCTTTACCCCTTGGAAAAAAAAGAATAAGAGAGGGAGCCTTGCCCTCAGAGAAGAGTTTGGTTCCATGCTGGAGCTGCTCCATGGCTTTGCCTGGAGGCAAGATGTCTTGCTGCTTTCCCAGAGGATCCACCTGGCTTTGTCCCTGAGGATTTGTTAAGCAGCTCTGATGGAGAGAAGAGACTGGAAAAAGCACTGCTCTGATAAAAGAGGGGCTTGGTAACAATTTGAAAGAGACCTTTGTGAAAAAGCAGAGCAACAGAAACTAACAACTCAATGCTGGCACTAGGGAAGTGCAAGGAGTGAAGAAGCAAAGCCCGAGGGTAGGGAAGGTTGGCTCTAGGAAAGGTGTGAAAAGCAAATATTTTCTTGTGAGACTTCTCTCATTCATGTTCACAAAAGCCTATGAATTTGAGGGAAGAGTAAGAATGGTGCTAAGCTGGAAGAATCCATTCTAAGGGCTTTGGGAAGGCTGGCAAGTGAAAAAAGTTCGAGGGAAGAAAAGAGTAGAGTTTGTTGATTTTTAAGTAATGTTCATAAAGATAAAACTTCTTCCTTTTCAGGAAACCAAATGACGTATTGCTGAGAGAGCAGCATGACACTAACTACAGACCCATCACGGCTGAGGGGAGCTCCCTTCTCCTTTATGTCCTCTTCCACTTAATCCCTAGCTTTTCATGAGACTCTTCCACTCACACCACAAGCAAGCAATACACATCACATGCAGCAAGAAGCTAATGTACATCCTGAGCACCCCCGAGCTAATCAAGGGCTTTTTAGACCACAGATTCCCCAGCAACCACCCATCAACACTTCCCCATCCAAACTGGATGTGTCTTAAAATAGACGAGATTTCAACTGGTTTTCATGGAAGCTGTTAGACCAAAACCTTCACCACAAAATATGAGCCTTTGACTCAAAACCTGCTGTTACGTAATAGAGAAAATGATGCACTTGTACGTGACCCAGTGAGGTATTTTTCTGACTAGATAAGCAGCTAATGGTCTTGAAGAAATATTCTAGTGCCTACATAAGGCAAAAAATTATTGGAAGAGCTGTTATAATTCACCAGCCGATTTTCGCATTAATTTCTGCCTGAGAATTTCTGTGCCTGATTTCAGCTGGAATTAAACAAAGCATAGCACATGATACCCTCACCAAACAAAATCCCCATGTTGGGCAGACCTAAAGAAAGGACCTGCAATAATATCTTGTGCTCCTGGCCAGGCTTTTATGTGGATTGGCTGTACAGAAAGTCTTAAGCTAAATGATATCCTTAGGTAGAATCCCAGAATGGTTAGATTGAAAAGGACCCTTCCCGTTCCAACCCCTGCCATGGGCAGGGACATCTTCCACTATCACAGATTGCTCCAACCAGGCCTTGGACAATTCCAGGAGTTTGAGCAGCCACAGCTTCTCTGGGAAACCTCTGTGAAGACCTCACCACCCTCACAGGGAAGATTTCTTCCCAATATCCCGTCTGATCCTTTCTTCTGTCAGCTTAAAGCCATTCCTCTTGTGCCATCACTTCAGTCTCTTGTAAATACTCTCCCTCCAAGACAGAAATAAGATATGCTCATATCAAATACCACCATTTGGATCACTCCCAGCCACCCACTAACCTGAGATAAGGGCTTCTTCTTCTCTCCACAGTGGATGCCTCCAATGAAAACCATGTTGGGCATGACAGGCATGGGATACTCAAAGACAAAGTCGATTCTCCTCAGCCAGACGGATCCATGACTTAAAAGCTCCGTCATTGTCATCGGTTTCTGGAGGAACTCTGAGGCCAGCTCTTCAAATGGAGAATAGGCAATATTGCAGATGAAGGACTCAGAAAGGGCAATCAGGAAGTTCCTCACCCTCTCAGAGAAGGTCATGTGGTCGCTGTTTTCCGAGAACATGCGTGGGACGTAGGACGGCGGGTCTGGGCCCTGAGCTGCGCGAACGTCTAAGGCACACGGGACCATCCGCAGGAAGAAAACACTGGGGATGGAGAAGTGCAGGGCAATGATTTGCCCACAAGGTGACACGGGATCCGTGAGAAGGGCATCAAAGTGACTGTCTCCAATGTACTTCATCAGCTCTTGGTTGTACAGCAAGGACTTGCAGGAAGCATGAAACATAGTCCCGCTCTTCCGATAATCTTCCAAAAGCTTCGAGAATCTTACCAGGAAAGGATCTTGGCTGAAAGTTCTTGCACTAACGGAGCGTATGTGTTCTTCCATGTCCTCCTTCGTGAACGGCACAGGGTAGGTTTTCAGTTCGTAGACATCCGCAGAATCGATGAGGATTTTGTTGTCTGGTGCAACAACCACGATTTCGTGCCCTCTCTTGCTCAGCTCGAGCAGCACTTTTTTCATGCTGAGCCAGTGGCTGCCCTCCATGGGGATCACCAGCAGCTTCCCAGCAGCGGCCGGGCTCAGGAGGCACAGGAACGGGAGAAGCAGTGCCAGCAGCATGATGTAGGTTGTGCAGAGAGGAACTCTCATACCTTAAAGGCCAGGGCTGCGTTTGACAGCTTTTGTAGCCATCCTCTGTCTCTGCCCTTTGGACTCTCCTCCCATTTCAGGTCATCAGACCTTTGTGACAAGGTCATGGACAGCAATAAATGATTAGGAACGATTCAAGGCTGGTGTGGACTCCAAAGGCTGGTGTGGCTATGGGTGAGTCAAGAAAGGTCACCTTCACACACGCCACTCTAAGGTTGTTTGCTCAATGCCACCTTCTTCCATCAGGAAGACCCCAGCTTTGTGGCACTTCTTGCCACCAGCCCACCATGCCCAAGGTCGGATGAGAAAATGCGGGGAAAATCTGTGAAGAAAATGCACCCACAGAGGGGATGCTCAGAAACACTGCTGACTCCACACGGGAGGGCTGTGTCTATCAGGAGAGCACTGAAAGGACACTTATCCATCACGGCCTCTGGAGGCCAACAGAGGTGTTACAGACTGATGTAATTTAGCACTTTTTAAAAGCATTTCCTTCCCTAATGAAACTGCTGCAAGTAGTACAGTGAAACACAACTTAAAGATTAATATGAGAAATCAGTGTTATTGCAGTACACGGGGTTTGGGTTTTTCTTTTTTTTCAATAGTCAAAACCCAGAGAAAAATTACTTTTCCTTAATACAAATTTGCATTTTGTTCAAACATAAGCAGCCAGCAGAAAATGTTTCCTCATCTCTCCATATAACTTTACCCTAGCCCCTTATCGTATCAGATATAAAATGATGTTGCAAAAGAGCATTTCACCCTTGTACCTCAGATAACAATGACCAAAAACACCTCTCTTAATAAAAATCATGAATCATTCACAGCCAATGAGGGCTCCATTCATGACCAATGTCGGGACAGTTCATGACCTCAACCCTGTGTCCAGATCCTTCTTAGTTAGGCTGAGGGTTTAATACTGGAGATAACCTCTCAAGGAAATTTATAAGTAGGTGAATATGGGAAAATATTTCCCTCTCTAGGGAATTATGGGGCTTTAAATCCTTGCTGAAGCCTTTTCCCCAAGCAGTTTCTGCATGGTTCTTCTCAAGCCTGGTGGAAAATTTTGGACTTTGCTGAGAAACTGAACTCCAAAAGGAGCAGCATGATATACCATGCAATCCTGATCAGCTTTTTTCCTCCTCGCACTGCATCAAAGAAGAGAACTAGTGGATGGGTTCAGGGCAAACAAAGGGAGAGGAGGCCAGCACAGGGACAAAAAGAAGGAGTTTTAGGCTTTGGTTGCTGTCTAGAAAGCCCCTTTCATGTATTGGGAGCAAGTTAAAATCTAAGAGAAGGTGTGATACCTTCCATTAACCCCACAGCAGGAATGTTTTATCTTTGTGCCCTGAGTAGCTCTACTCTGTCACACTGGACATGGAGGAACCACCCTTAGACATGGAAAACCAATTTCTGGAGAGGACCAATGCAGGAGAGGTGGGACATGGCACAGACTGAAAGCAGGAGATTGAACAGATTCCCAAATAATTCTCATGAAATGCAGGAAATCTGGATGCAGACTTTATTGCAAGTGCTGTGACAAGAGCTGACCAAATGAGCTTGGAAGTTGCTGCCTGGTGTGTTTTCAACTCTGGACTCGATCACATTTTCAATGGCAAAACCAGTTGGCTGAAAACAGCCAATACAAGTTCATTTCCCTTGACTAGAACAGAAAAAGCCGCTTGTTAGGATGGCCAGACTTCCTAATGGACTCCACAGACTCCCTACTTTTTATACCAGACCATCAGAGCAAAAACTATGGCAAATGTGAGGCAACAACAGGAAGGGCAAGAGAAATTACAGATAAAGGCAGAATAGGCAAAGAAAGGAAGAAAATATTATATTAGCACAGGATCAGCTGACGTCCCATCTAAGCTGTGTATTCAAAGTGAAATAGGAGAAATTCTTTGGCTCTCTGTAGAAAATGTAGCTAGAAAAGACATGAAGATTTTTCCAGGTGTGGAATGTGATTTTCTCCTAACAGGACTGTGAAGACAGGAGCTGGCAGGGATAAAATGAGGGCAGGATTTCTCTACCCTTGTAGCAAAGTTACAAACTAGTTGCAGCTCTGAGATCTTCAGGATACAAAAGTAAAGACTTGTGTTGTGCAACCAGTAGGAATTTGCCTCTTAAATCTTGTGGCACTACTCTCATGAGTCCTAACATGAAAGAATGACTTAGATATAATTTTATCCTAATATTCTAGTTAATAGCTTTATACTTTGCCTTGTTTATCAGGTTTAGAAGGCTCTTCATAAGCCTGTCAAAGAGCATAAAGGAAATCTGAAAGAAGAAAGAAAAAACCCACCACTTCAGCTCAAAGATATTGTGCATAGATACCGTGTGACCACAATTCAGAAGTGTGGAAGTAATTTCCTAGGAAAGGGAATTGTGTCCTGCTTTGTGCCTGGAAAGAAATGTCCAGTGCTGCCATTTTAGAGATTACATGGTGACCATTAAAATAGATTCACAAATTTAGATTAACTTAAACAAACCTGAAGAACACTTCTGGTAAAAGCAGATATCAAGGAGTAGGTCTGAAAACTTATCTGAGTTCTGCATTAAAGTGACTTTCACCAAATTCATGATTGTAAGATTATTTCTTGCTGTTTCAATGACACATTTATATTCACCCCCAAAAACAGGAGTAACTTAACATAGCCAGTTTGGAAATAATTTGTCATCAAAATACAACTGACGTCAAAAAACTGATGCTGATGAGCCTGGAGTTAAAAACAAAAGACGACTCTTGGATTTCTGACCAGACAAAAGAAATACATTTCAGACACCGTTAAAATGAAATCAAAACTGAACCTGGTTGGTGGTTAACACACATTAAGTAAGAACAGTAATTTCCATCTCACAGATGAAATCCCGTTTTTGTTTGGTTTGTTACAAAACCCACATTAATTCAAATACATCTGTATCATGGTTATTTGATTTCAGCTTGTGGAAAACAACTACCCAAACCTGGTCAAATTAAATCATTACCAAAAATTTTAAAAAATTAATAGCAATAAACTACCTGCAATACCGTAATGACTGTTCATGAGGAAATGTACAATTTGGAGGAGAAGGAATGTTACCTTAGGCAGTGGTTTCTTCTTAGCACAGTTGATCCCCCCAACAAAGACCATGTTGGGCATCACTGGCCTGACGTACTCAAACACAAAGTCAAACCTCAGGATCCAAACTGCAGCAGAGTCCACAAGGTCTGTGAGGGACACATCCCTCTGAAGAACTTCTGAGGAAAGCTTAAGAGCTTCTGCATAGATATCATTGCAGTAGCCAAGCTCCAGGAGGGAAATCAGAGCATTTTCCACCCGCTGGAAAAATGTCATCTGGTCTGAGTTGAAGCTGAAGAGTCTGGGGACGTAGGACAGAGGGCTTGGGCTCTGTGGGGCTGAAAAGTGCAGGTTGCAAGGGAATCCCCTCATGAAGAACACAAAGGGAAGGGAGAGATGATGGGCGAGGATGGTGCCACACATCAAGGCTGGATCTGTCAGGATGGCATCAAAGCGGCTTTGGTTGAGGAACCTCAGGGTCTCCTGGCTGTGGAACAGGTCCCTGCACTGCCCAAGGAAGGTGTTGAAATCATGCACTGAGGCCTTGTACATGGCCAGGGCATTGAGGGGGAAAGGCTTCTTCGTCAGGTGCACAGAGATATATTCCTGGAAGGCATTATCCAGCTCTTCCAGGGTCTGCCTCACTGGGTATGTGACCACCTTGTAGGACTGCGATGTCTCAATATTCCAGGCCACTTCAGGAACCAGCACCACCACCTCGTGTCCTCTCTGGCTCAGCTTCTCCACCACCTCCTGCATGCTCAGCCAGTGGCTTCCCACCATGGGAACCACCAGGAGCTTCCCTCCGTCGGAGAGGCCGGGCAGGAGGAGGAGGATGGAAATCCAGGCACAGCAAAGCCTCAAAGCCATGCTGCTGTGGTCGGAGTAGGGGCTGTGGAAGAGATTTCTCCGGCAGCTTGTAGCCTGAAGGTGCTTTGGAAAGCAACTGATGGGTGGATTTATTGCATTGTGCTAAGTGGTAATGTTGTAGTTAATGATTCACAGCTTTGGATTGTGAATGCTTTATTTTGCCTTTTCCCTCCTTACTTGGAAAGTCAAGTTTCTTGAACCTTCCACTGCTGGGTCACTGGAGTTCCCAATGAAACTGATACAAGTGGTACAGTGAAACACAACTTACAGTAAAGATTAATATGAGAAATCAGTGTTTTTACAGTACCTGGGGTTTGGGTTTTACTTTTTTTTTCAATAGTCAAAACCATGCGAAAAATTAATTTTCCTTAATACAAATTTGCATTTTGTTCGAACATAAGCGGCAAAAAAAATGTTTCTTCATCTCTGCATGTAACTATAACCTAGCCCCTTATCTTATGAGGTGTAAAATTAAATTGCGAAAGAGCATTTCACCCTTGTACCTCAGATAACAAAGACCAACAACACCTCTCTCACTGCAAATCATGAATCATTCATGGCCAATGAGGGCTCTGTTCATGACCAATGTTGGGACAGGTCATGACCTCAACCCTGTGTCCAGATCCTTCCTGTTTATAAATGGCTGTGGGTTTAATGCTGGCTCTCCAAAACTTCCCTAAAAGGTTTAAATGAACATGGGAAATTATTTCCTTCTCCAAGGCATGCTGGAGATTTTACATTTAAATCCTTGCTGAAGCCTTTTTCCCAAGCAGTTTCTGCATGGTTCTTCTCAAGCCTGGTGGAACATCTTGGACTTTGCTGAGAACGTGCCCTCCAAAAGAATCAGCAGCTCCATCACCCATGCTGATCCCATATTGGTAGTATCCAACATGGATTAGCTTAATGGGAGTTGTCAAACAGCTCAGAGGAAGGAGATGAACAGAAGACGGGGCCGTAACCTCAGACGAGGCTGCCAAATGAACATGGGAAGGTTGGTACACAAAAGCCCAGATGGAAATTTCCAAGAGACAGCCATAACCAGAAAAGATTAAAAGCTAATTCAATAATGTACAAAAGAAGGGGAGGATGGAACTGAAAAAGGATTTCTTTTGGGGATTAGATATTGACACCTAGACCATAAAGGCAGATAGAAAGAAATCAATCTAATGCATGGCTGTGATAGAAAACAGGTAACATCTTCAGTCCTATAACCTTCACTGTGGATGAAAGGAGAGGGGATATATGGAAGTAGGGACAGACAATCCACAAGACACCTGGGAAAGGAGGATACCAAAATTCTTCAGTTTAACAAAAGAGATTATCATTTGCATAAAAGCTACATGTCACTCAAATTGTCCTAATTAAGACTGATAAGGTTTTCTGTCTGGCAGCAGTTGATATAATCTGAATGCTGGGTATTCGGAAATAACATTTCTGCATCACGCAGAATTTCTATCTTCAAACACCAAGCTGTTGTCTGTCAGGATTTGACGTAAGAATGTGAGTGACATCCCTTGGCCAGGATGGCAGGATGTTGGAACGAGGTATCTTTAAGGTCCCCTTCAACGCCAACCATTCTGCCATTCTATGACACATTTGTATTTTTGCCTTTTCAATATAGAAAACAAACAAGATTTTGTACCTGAGACAGGTTCCTCTTCTGAACACAGTTAATCCCTCCGATAAAAGCCATTGAGTCCCACCGTATGACTGATAAAATTACATCATCTCATTGAGAGATGCCCCAGCAAGGAGGCGGAGCCAAGCATTTCCTACCTAGATAAAAAGTAAAATTTAAAACACCAAAGCAGCCTTTTTCCACTGGATTCCAGAGGAAAACTGAACCTTTCCACATCATCACAGGACCTTTGAAGGAAAATTGCAGCCTTCTACAGGAGCACTGCTCCTACTGAACAACATCTGTCACTGCAGGATTGCAGCCTCCATTTAATGGGACTGCTACCAATGTCCTGACTGACTGACGAGGTGTCAGGTTGTATTCTGATACTGTAAGTGTTTTTGGGTTTGTTCTCTGTAATACTGTATTTCTATTTTAATTTTCCAAGTAAAGAACTGTTATTCCTATTCCCATATCTTTAAGATCCTCTTAATTTCAGAACTATAATAATTTGGGGAGAGGGGGTTTATATTCTCCATTTCAAAAAGAGGCTTCTGCCTTTCTTAGCAGACACCTGTCTTTCAAACCAAGATTTTGGCACCCAATGTGGGGCACAAGGGCATCGAGAGGAAAAAGGAACAACCGTCTTGGATAAACTAATTTTTGTGTGCTGGATATAGAAACCTCATTAAGTGTCACAGTGTGGTCTAGCTTACCCTGGTTCGGGTGGCACGTGGTCATGGCTGTATTTCTCCCATTTGCAGTTTTTTATCTAAACGTGGGCCCTATAACTAAAGCTACTGCGGCTGTTATTCAGTTTGCCTTATGGGTTAATAAAGGTTAAGAATTCATGGATTTTTTATTTCCTTTGGAAGGTGGGTACATGGATTCAGGGCTATCACACTCTAACTATGTTTTTGAGGTTACTTTAATAATGGTACCTACTGTGAGGGAATGACACCAGGGGAAATTTTCTCCCAAACCTTCACCTAGTTTTTCGGGTCCACCCCACCACCAGTTTTTGAAGGGTTCAAATCCTCTAAATGCTAATGATGTCATACAGTGGCTGATGTTACTGATATGCCTGTTTTATTTAGCATTCAAAGATAAGGGTATCTTGGCTTGGATAACCACTCTGATACCTACCCCAGGAAATAAGGATGCTGCCCCAGAGCCTGACCCTGCCTCACAGCCCACCTCAGAAAGGAACCACCCAGAGTGGGTGGGGGTTCTAGTGAAGGAGATACGTGAGATGAGCCAGATGCTGAAGGAGTACCTCTCCCCAGCTGGTGAGAAACCCTCCCCCTGCCTTAAAGAGGGAGATTCTGATGGTGCTGCAGCAAAACCCACAGATGTTATATCTATCCAGATTCCAGCTGAACTACAAGGGCAGTCACAGCCAGCACTAGTTGCCCCTGTAGAAACTAGGAAGTCTAAGATGAAAACAAAGCACCCAGATAATAAAAAGCAGAAAAGAGGCCCTCACAACCAGCAAAGGAGCCAGAGATTAAAATCATCACTGATTCCCTGCCGTACGAAAGTCTCCATAATCTGCAAGTAAACATTGTACGATGGGGCCGTGAGGCTTTTACAATTTGGTTACTTCCTGTCTAGGACCTTATGGGTACAGGAGTGCAACTGGATGGTACTGAGGCAAGGAATTTGGGACCCTTGACCCAGGAGTCAGGTGTGGATCAGGTGACCGTAAGGGAGCCAGTCCTCCTTTCCCTCTGGGAGCGGCTTTTAATGAGTGTAAGGGAGAGGTTTGTCCACAGAGAGAGAATGCAGGAGCACTGTCATTGCTGGGGTGATGAGGGGATCACAGGTATTGACTTTGCTGGAGGCTGAGGTGATCCTAACTAGGAAGGAGTGGCAGAAAAACCCAAATGTGACTGGCCCAGAGGCACCATGTATCCTAGGCATAGACTTCCTCAGGAACGACTATTACAAAGACCCAAAGGGACTCAGGTGGGTTTTTGGAATAGCTGCTGTTGAGGCAGAAGGTATTATTGAACATTTTGCTGGGAGTATCAGAAAACCCATCTACAGTAGGACTCCTGAAGGTGGAAGAATAACCAGTACCAATTGCCACCTCGATGGTGCACTGCCACCAGTATCGGACGAATCGAGATGACGTGATCCCCATCCACAAGATGATCCGTGAGCTGGAGAGCCAAGGGGTGGTCAGCAAAACCCACTCACCCTTCAACAGCCCCATCTGGCCTGTGCACAGTCTGACAGAGAATGGAGATTAACTGTGGACTATCGTGCATTGAATGAAATGACTCCACCACTGAGCGCTGCTGTGCAGGACTTGCTGGAACTCCAGTACGAGCTGAAGTCCAAGGCAGCCAAGTGGTACGCCACCACTGACAGCGCCAATGTATTTTTCTCCATTCCTCTGGCAGCAGAGTGCAGGCCTCAGTTTGCTTTCACATGGAGGGGTGTGCAGTACACCTGGAACCGACTGCCCCAGGGGTGAAAACACAGCCCCACCATCTGATCCAGGCTGCACTGGAGAAGGGTGGAGCTCCAGAACATCTGCAGTACATTGATGACATCATGGTGTGGGAGAAAATGGCAATAGAAGTATTTGAGAAAGGAGAGAAGATCATCCAGATTCTACTGAGAGCCAGCTTTGCCATCAAGAAGAGCAAAGTCAAAAAACCTGCCCGAGAGATCCAGTTCCTGGGAGTAAAGCGGCAAGATGGACGGCGCCAGATCCACACTGAGGTCATCAATAAGATCACTGCAATGTCTCCACCAACCAGCAAGAAAGAAACACAAGCTTTCCTAGGTGCCACAGGTTTTTGAAGAATGCACTTTCCTGAGTACAGCCAGATTGTGAGCCCTCTCTACCTGGTCACCCACAAGAAGAACGATTTCCATTGCGGCCCTGAGCAGCAATAAGCCTTTGCCCAGATCAAGCAGAAAATCACTCATGCAGCAGCCCTTAGCCCAGTCAGGACGGGATCAGAGGTGAGGAATGTGCTTTACTCTGCAACTGGAAACAATGGTTTATCCTGGAGCCTTTGGCAGAAGGTGCCTGGTGAGAATCGAAGCCAACCTCTGGGATTCTGGACTCAAAGTTAAAGAGGGTCCGAACTCAACTACACTCCCACAGAGAAGGAGATCTTGGTTGCCTATGAAGGACATTAAGCTGCCTCAGAGGTAATCAGAACTGAAACACAACTCCTCCTGGCACCCCGACTACCAGTGGATGTTTAAAGAAAGGTTCCCTCTATCCACCATACCACCGATGCCACATGGAGCAAGTGGATTGCCCTCATCATGCAGCACACCTGTATTAGAAACGCAAATTGCCCTGGGATTTTAGAGATAATTACAAACTAGCCAGAATGTAAAAACTTTGGTCTCACTGACAAAGAAGAACAAAACCAAGCAACCTGAACTGAAGAAGCCCCACCGTACAACCAACTGCCAGCAAACAAAGCATGCTATGCTCTTTTCACCGACGGCTCCTGTCGCATCGTGAAGATAAACCAGAAGTAAAAAGCAGCTATATGGAGCCCCACATGACAGGTCACAGAAGCTACTGAAGGAGACAGTGAATCAAGTCAACTTGCTAAACTCAAAGCTGTTCAGCTGACCCAGAACATTGCTAAAAAAGAGAAGTAGCCAAAGCTCTACCTTTACATTAATTCATAGACAGTAGCCAATGCTCTGTAGAGTTGGCTGAAAAGGTAAAAAAAAGCTAATTAGCAACGTAGAGGAAAACCAATCTGGGCTGCTAATGAATAAAAAGACATTACCACCTGAGTAAAAAAGCTGTCTGTATAAGTCCATCATGTAAATGCCCATGTCCCCAAGAGCTGAGCTAATAAAGAGCACCAAAACAACAAGCAGGTAGATCAAGCTGCAAAAATAAAAGTGTCAAAAATAGACTTAGATTGGCAACACAAGAGAAAGTTGTTCTTGGCTCGATGGGCCCATGATGCTTCACGTCATCAGGGCAGAGATGCCACCTATAAGTCAGCACGAAACCAAAAAGTGAATTTGACCATGGACAGTATTTCTCAGGTTATCCATGACTGTGAGACCTCTGCTACCATCAAGCAGGCCAAACAGGTCAAACCCCTCTAGTATGAGGGGCGATAATCTATAATCTAAGTATGAGGAAGCCTGGCAAATTGACTACATCACACTATCTCAAACCTGCCAAAGCAAGTGCTACGTGCTAACCATAGTGAAAGCCACCACTAGATGGTTGGAAACGTACCCTGTACCTCATGTCACTGCTTGGAATACCATCTTGGGCCTGGAAAAGCAAGTCTTGTAGAGATATGCTACATCTGAAAGAATTATGTCTGACAATAAAACCCATTTCAAGAACATCCTAATCAACACCTAAGCCAAAAAACACAGCATTGAATAGATATATCATATCCCTTACCATGCACCAGCTGCCGGTAAAGTTAAACAGTGCAACAGACTACTCAAGACTATCCTGAAGGCATTAGCAGGGAGACCTTCAAAAATTGAAAGAAGAACTTAGCAAAAGCCATCTGAATGGTCAACACCCAAAAGGCCATCCATCAAGCTAGTCCTGCCCAGTTGGAGACCTTGCACACAATAAATGGAAATAAAGTCCCTATAGTACACATAAAAGCTATTTTAGGAAAAACTGTTTAGATTGGTCCCACCTCAGGCAAAAACAGACCCATCCTTAAGACTGTCTTTGCTCAAGAACCTAGTTACACTTAGTAAGTAATGCAAAAAGATACAAAAGCCCATTGTGCACCACAAGGAAACCAAATTTTAAGAAAGAACTGTGTGTAAGGTTTCATTATGCAAATAGTAGTAGAATAAGGGGTAGATAATGTCTTAGGTTGCAATACAAATGCAACCAAAACATGTATTCTATCACCATCTGTTAAAACAAGGTGGACCAGTGATCCTTATCTCTGTAAGAGATATTCTTTGCTAATGAGCCACCTGTTAAAACCAGGTGGGGCAGTGTTCTTTATCTTTTCCACAACCCATCCTTCCTCCAAAAAAAAATCATCTGTTAATGGGCCATTGAGTCCCACTATATGACTGATAAAATTACATTATCCCATTGGGAGATGCTACAGCAAGAGGAAGGCGCCACACATTTCTTACTTAGATAAAAAGTAAAATTTAAAACACCAAAGCAGCCTTTTTCCACTAGATTCCAGAGGAAGACCGAAGCTTTTCATATCATCACTGAACCTTCAAAAAGACCTGCACCCTTCTACAGGAGCAGTGCTTCAACTGAACCACTTCTATCACTCCAAAGGAACTCTGGCCACCTTTTAATAAGACTGCTACCAACACCCTGACTGACAGACTGTCAGGTTGTATTCTGACTGTCGATGTTTTTGGATGTGTTCTCTGTAGTATTGTACTTCTATTTAAATTTTCCAAGTAAAGAACTCTTATTCCTATTCCCATATCTTTATCTAAGACCCCCTTAATTTCAGTATTATAATAATTTGGAGGGAGGGGGTTTATATTCTCAATTTCAAGAGAGGCTTCTGCCTTTCTTAACAGATACCTGTCTTTCAAACCAACATAGCTTACAGTAAAAGAGCTCCAGCAGATTGACCAGCACGTTCTTCACCCGTTGGGAAAACATCATGCTGTCTGAATTATCCAAGAAAAACCTGGGCACATAGGAAGGAGGGCTTGGACACTGAGTAGCAGCAGAATCCATTCCACAGGGAAAGCCCCGCAGGAAGTAGACAGAAGGCACAGAAAGATACTCAGCCACCAGGGGCCCACACATCAGGATGGGATCTGTGAAAACCACGTCGAATTTGCTCTCTTTCAAGTACTGCATCAGCTCCTCGTTCTGCAGAAGGCTCTTACAGTTGGTGAAGAAGACTGAGGAGATTGCTATTGTGCTTTGGTACGAGGTAAGAACAACATTCCAAACAGATTGTTCAATAAAATGGGCATTAACAAAGGTCTGGAGCATTTCACCCAAGTATTCATCGCTGTAAGGTATGGGATACACTTTCACTGTGTAATTCTGAGGCTCCTTTGACTTCATATACAGACTGGTTGCGGGTACAACCACAACAACTTCGTGTCCCTTCTGCTGCAGTTTCTCCACCACTGGGTGCATGCTGAGCCAGTGACTCCCATCCTGAGGTACCACCAGGATCTTTCCACCTTCAGCCAGGATTAAAGACAGCATCAGGAGGAGAAATATCCAGATACCTCCATAAAAAAGAGCCATTTTGGCAGGAATGAAGCAGTGGATTCTGCTCCAGAGGGATCCACACAGTCCTTTATAGAATGGTCCTTGCAAAGTAAGCAGGGAATTTATTGCCTGCAGGAACTTCCCAATATGGTTGTGATTTGCCTGTGATTTTGACTATGTTTGGGGAAGGGAAGGGAAGGGAAGGGAAGGGAAGGGAAGGGAAGGGAAGGGAAGGGAAGGGAAGGGAAGGGAAGGGAAGGGAAGGGAAGGGAAGGGAAGGGAAGCAGTGTCCCGAGGAAACTTTTGTACTTTCAATTTAATGTTAATTTCCAGGGCAGCCATTTTCTAGGCCATGAATAGAAACCCTGTGAAAATGAGAGGGTTTTAAAGCAGGACCTATGCTCTTCAACCTTGTACTGCTGAGAGAAAGGTGTTTATTCAGTTACACTTCTTCTTTCCTTGAGTAGCTACCTACTTTTAACTGGGGTTAATTTGAGGTTTACAGTTAAACAACAAATTGTTGTTTAAATAAATCCTGGGAAGTTTACATTAAAAAAACAGGGAGAACTTTTAAATGTGGCTGTAGCTTAAACTTCTGAACTTTGCTTTAATCAAATCATAGTCACTTTGTTTTTTCTGAGCTGGCCAAAAAAGCAACTTTGCATTAAATTTGGTTAAAAATAAGATTGTCACCAGAGTGTCTCAGTGCTCACAGTTTGAGCTTATTTGCAATATCACCATGCGAGCCTTCAGGTACTTGTAGAGTCAAGATACAGGCTCTGATTCCTGCAAGCCTTGTGTCACACTTCCAGACACTTGGGGAGCTGGAAACCTGGGATTTCTCTGCCTGTTAAGGAAGGTGCAATTGCTGCTGAGACAAATCCCCATGCAAAGTGCAGGACAAGATTAACTAAGCGTGAGGCAGCTTAGTCAAGGTGGAAAAGCAGTTTGTGTTCCCCCAGGCCCAGCCCTGTGGGCTCATGTTCTCCCACAACCTCTTTGATGATCCTTATGCAATTTAGGACTGAATTCCCAGCTGGATAAGATAAGTAGGGCCATCTTAGCACAAGCCTGAGCTCCTTCTGTTCAGAGCAGCTCCTCCACAGGACCACCTCAGACACAGCAAAGAGGAGCTCTTATCTGGAATGAGACCACAGTGCTCCACTGCCCTGCCTGTGGAAAACTATGGAAGTGGTGTAACAAAAAGGCCTGTGGATTCCATGTCTGAGAAAGAATCTGCATTTTGAATCTCTACTTCTCTTTCCCTCTCCCAGTAATCCCTTTCCTTTTCTTACCTGTTGAGCAATGGGTTCAATAAGCTTTGGAGAACTGTTAATTCTTCTCACAGGATTATGTTTCTGAGAAGTAATGATCAGCCCAGGGCTTTACCCCTGTGTGTGAACAGGCAGATGTCATTTCTCTCCCATGACTCACTTTACTCTTGTTTACACTCGCCTCCTGGGCACTATTCAAAGTGAAATATGAGAAATTCCACTGCTCTCTGTAGAAAATGTAGTTGGAAAAGAGACTGAAGAAAGGAGAAATATAGATGATATATTCAGGTGTGGAATGTGATTTCTACCTAACAGGAGTGTGAAGACAGGAGCTGGCAGGGACAAAATGAGGGCAGGATGTCTCTACCCTTGTAGCAATGTTACCAACAGTTTACAGCTCTGAGAGCTTCAGAATATAAAAGTAAAGACTTCGGTTGTAGAACCAGCAAGAATTAGCCTCTTAAAACTCAAGGGCTCTCTCGTGAGCCCTAACATGATACAATGACTTAGATACAATTTATACTAATATTCAAGTTAAGAGTATTATTCTTTATCTTGTTTCTCAGTCTAGAGGGCTCTTCATAAGCCTGTCAAAGAGCATAAAGGAAATCTGAAAGAAGAACGAAAAAATCCCACCACTTCAGCTCAAAGATATTGTGCACAGATACTGTGTGACCACAACTCAGGAGTGTGGGAGCAATTTCATAGGAAATTTTCTAGGAAAGGGAATTGTGTCCTGCTTTGTGCCTGGAAAGAAATGTCCAGTGCTGCCATTTTAGAGATTACATGGTGACCATCAAATTAGATACAGACTTCTAGATTACCTTTAGCAACCCCGAAAAACACTTCTGCATTTGGAGAAAGACAAAATTCTAACACCAAATCAACAATTTTAAAATTATTTCTTGCTGTTTCAATGACACATTTATATTTCACCCTCAAAACCAGGAGTAACTTAACATAGACAGCCAGTTTGGAAGTACTCTGTCATCAAAATACAATGAAAGTGATGAAACTGATGCTGATGATCTTGGAGTTAAAAACAAAAGACGACTCTTGGATTTCTGACCAGACAAAAGAAATACATTTCAGAGGCCAATAAAATGAAATCAAATCTGGACCAGGTTGGTGGATAACACACATTCAGGATGGACAGTAATTTCCATCTCATAGATGAAATCCCGTTTTTGTTTGGTTTGTTACAAAACCCACATTAATTCAAATACATCTGTATCATGGTTATTTGATTTCAGCTTGTGGAAAACAACTACCCAAACCTGGTCAAATTAAATCATTACCAATAATTTAAAAAAATTAATAGCAATAAACTACCTGCAATACCGTAATGACTGTTCATGAGGAAATGTACAATTTGGAGGAGAAGGAATCTTACCTTAGGCAGTGGTTTCTTCTTAGCACAGTTGATCCCCCCAACAAAAACCATGTTGGGCATCACTGGCCTGACGTACTCAAACACAAAGTCAAACCTCAGGATCCAAATCGCAGCAGAGTCCACGAGGTCCGTGAGGGACACATCCCTCTGGAGAACTTCTGAGGAAAGCTTAAGGGCTTCTGCATAGAAACCGTTGCAGTAATCAAGCTCCAGGAGGGAAATCAGGGCATTTTCCACCCGCTGGAAAAATGTCATCTGGTCTGAGTTGAAGCTGAAGAGTCTGGGGATGTAGGACAGAGGGCTTGGGCTCTGTGGGGCTGAAAAGTGCAGGTTGCAAGGGAATCCCCTCATGAAGAACACAAAGGGAAGGGAGAGATGGTGGGCGAGGACGGTGCCACACATGAAGGCTGGATCCGTCAGAATGGCATCAAAGCGGCTTTGGTTGAGGAACCTCAGGGTCTCCTGGCTGTGGAACAGGTCCTTGCACTGCCCAAAGAAGGTGCTGAAAACGTCCACCGAGGCCTTGTACAGCGCCAGGGCATTGAGGGGGAAAGGTTTCTCCGTCAGGTGCATGGAGACGTATTTCTGGAAGACGTTATCCAGCTCTTCCAGGGTCTGCCTCACTGGGTATGTGACCACCTTGTAGGCTTGCGACGTCTCCATCTGCCAGCTCACCTCAGGAACCAGCACCACCACCTCGTGTCCTCTCTGGCTCAGCTTCTCCACCACCTCCTGCATGCTCAGCCAGTGGCTTCCCACCATGGGAACCACCAGGAGCTTCCCTCCGTCGGAGAGGCCGGGCAGGAGGAGGACGATGGAAATCCAGGCACAGCAAAGCCTCAAAGCCATGCTGCTGTGGTCGGAGTAGGGGCTGTGGAAGAGATTTCTCCTGCAGCTTGTAGCCTGAAGGTGCTTTGGAAAGCAACTGATGGGTAGATTTATTGCATTGTGCTATGTGGTAATCCTGTAGTTAATGTTTCACAGCTTTGGATTGTGGGTGGTTTATTTTACCTTTTCCCTCTTTACTTGGAAAGCAAGATTTGGTGACCCTTCCACTGCTGGGTCACTGGAGTTCCCAATGAAACTGATACAAGTGGTACAGTGAAACACAACTTACAGTAAATATTAATATGAGAAATCGGTGTTTTTACAGTACCTGGGGTTTGGGTTTGGCTTTTTTTTTCAATAGTCAACATCCTGAGAAAAACTCATTTTCCATAATGCAATCTTGCAGCTTTTTGGAAGATCATCAGCCAGAAGAAAGTATTTCCTCATCTCTCCATATAACTTTAACCTAACCCTTTATCATATCAGGTATAAAATGAACTTGGAAAAGAGCATTTCACCCTTGTACCTCAGATAACAAAGACCAACAACACCTCTCTCACTGCAAATCATGAATCATTCATGGCCAATGAGGGCTCTGTTCATGACCAATGTTGGGACAGGTCATGACCTCAGCCCTGTGTCCAGATCCTTATTGGTTATAAATGGCTGAGAGTTTAATGCTGGCTCTCCATAACCTCCCTAAAAAGTTTATAAGTAAATGAATGTTGGAAACAATTTCCTTCTCTAAGGCATGCTGGAGATTTTACATTTAAATCCTTGCTGAAGCCTTTTTCCCAAGCAGTTTCTGCATGGTTCTTCTCAAGCCTGGTGGAACATCTTGGACTTTGCTGAGAACCTGCCCTCCAAAAGGATCAGCAGCTCCATCACCCATGCTGATCCCATATTTGGTAGTATCCAACATGGATTAGCTTAATGGGAGTTGTCAAACTGCTCAGAGGAAGGAGATAAACAAAAGACGGGCTGTAACCTCACATAAGGCTGCCAAATGAACACGGGAAGGTTGGTACACAAAAGCCCAGATGGAAATTTCCAGGAGATAGCCATACCCAGACAAGATTAAAAGCTAATTCAATAATGTACAAAAGAAGGGGAGGATGGAACTGAAAAAGGATTTCTTTTGGGGATTAGATATTGACACCTAGACCATAAAGGCAGATAGAAAGAAATCAATCTAATGCATGGCTGTGATAGAAAACAGGTAACATCTTCAGTCCTATAACCTTCACTGTGGATGAAAGGAGAGAGGATATATGGAAGTAGGGACAGACAGTCCACACGACAGCTGGGAAAGGAGGATACCAAAATTCTTCAGTTCAACAAAAGAGATTATCATTTGCATAAAAGCTACATGTCACTCAAATTGTCCTAATTAAGACTGATAAGGTTTTCTGTCTGGCAGCAGTTGATACAATCTGAATGCTGGGTATTCGGAAATAACATTTCTGCATCACGCAGAATTTCTATCTTTAAACACCAAGCTGTTGTCTGTCAGGATTTGACGTAAGAATGTGAGTGACATCCCTTGGCCAGGATGGCAGGATGTTGGAATGAGATATCTTTAAGGTCCCTTTCAACCCAAACCAATCTGCCATTCTATGACACATTTATATTTTTGACTTTTCAATATAGAAAACAAACAAGATTTTGTACCTGAGACAGGTTCCTCTTCTGAACACAGTTAATCCCTCCGATAAAAGCCATGTTTGGCATCACCGGTCTGGGGAAGTCAAACACAAAACTGTATCTCATCAGCCAGAAGGATCCACGGCTCAGGAGTTCTGTCACTGTCACTTTCTTTCTGAAAAGCTCATATGCAAGTTATCCAAAGTTACTTTGTCTTAGCTTACAAAGCAGGATGTAACCAAAATAATGTAGTCTATCACCAGCTTTTGAAACCACGTGGGGCAGTGTTATCTTTTCCACAACCCATTCTTCCTCTAGGGAGATATCTTCTGTTAATGGGCCATTGAGTCCCACTGCATGATTGCTGAAATTACATCATCCCAATGTGAGATGCTCCACCCAGGGAGAGGAGCCAAGCATTTCCTATCTAGATAAAATCTGAGATTTGGAACATCAGAGCAGACTTTTTCCACTAGATTCCTGAGAAATACCAGACTCTTCTACATCATCATTGAACCTTCAGAGGAAAACTGCAGCCTTCTACAAAACCACTGTTTCAGCTACACCAAGTCTTTTTCTCTGCGAAGACTACAGCCACCATTTAATCAGACTGCTCCCAACACCCTGACTGACAGTGTGTCGGGTTGTAATCTGACTCTGTCAGTGTTTTGGTTTTTCGTATTACTGTATTTTATTTTATATTTTAATTTTCCTAGTAAAGAACTGTTATTCCTATTCCCATATCTTTGCCTAAGAGCCCCTTAATTTCAAAATCATAATAATTTAGAGGGAGGGGATTTACATCTATCATTTCAAGAGAGGCTTCTACCTTTCTTAGCAGACACCTGTCTTTCAAACCAAGATAAACTGTGGCACCCAAACGTGGGGCACAAGGGCATTGACCAAAAAAAGGAATAAGAATTCTTGAGTAACCTATTTTTTTTTGTGCTGGATATAGAAACTCATTAGGTGGCACCATATGGTCTAGCTTACTCTGGTTCATGGTGGCACATATTTCACAGCTATATTTCTCCCATTTTCAGCCCCTTATCTTACATGGGCTTTATAAGTAAAGCTATTGAGGCTGTTACCAGTTTGCTTTATGGGTTAATAAGGTGAGGAATTAATGGATTTATAACTTCCTCTGGATGGCATGCATACAGATTCAGGGTTATAACACACTAACTATGTTTCTGGAGTTACTTTAATAATGGTACCTACTAGGAGGAAACGACACCAGGGAAAATTTTCTCCCAACCTTTCACCCAGTTTTTTGGGTCCACCCCACCAGTTTTCGAAGGGTTCAAATCTTCTCTAAATGCTAATGATGTCATACAGTGGCTGGTGTTGCTGATACGTCTGTTAAACCTGTTCTATTTAACATTCAGAGATAAGGGGAGATTGGCTTGGATAACCACCCTGATACCTACCCCAGGAAACAGTGATGCTGCCCCAGAGCCTGATCCTGCCCCACAGGCAGAAATGAACCACCCGGAGTGGGTGGGGGTTCTAGTGAAGGAGATGAGTGAGATGGGCCAGATGTTGAAAGATTAACTTTACCCAGCTCTTGAGAAACTCTCCCTCTGCCTTAGAGAGGTGCTACCGTGGAACCCACAGATATTACAACCATTCAGGTTCCAGCTGAACTGCAAGGGCAGTCACAGCCAGCAGGAGTTGTCCCTGTGGAAATGAAGAAGTCTAAGATGAAATCAGAGCACTCAGTTAATATGGAAGAGAAAGACGGGCCCTCACAACCAGCAGAGAAGCCAGAGGTTGAGATCATCACTGAGTCCCTGTCATATGAAAGTCTCTGTAGTCTATGATGGGGCCATGACGGGGCTTATACAACCTGGCTACTTCAGGTCTGGGACTTTATGGGTACAGGTGTGCAACTGGAAGATACTGAGGCAAGGAATTTGGGACATTTGACCCAGGAGTCAGGTGTGGATCACACATTCATAAGGGAGTCAGGTCTCCTTTCCCTCTGGGAGCAGCCTTGATGCGTGTAAGAGAGAGGTTTGTCCACAGAGAGAGAATGCAGGAGCACCATCATAGAATGCACTGGTAGACCCTTGAGGGAGGGATCCAACAGCTGAGAGAAGTGGCAGTACTGGAAGTGCTCTTTGGGAGGGATGGACAGCATGATGACCCTGACAAGGTCAGGAGCACAGGGCAGATGTTGTGGAATCTGGCAAACCTAGGACCATAACAACCAAGAGACAGTTGGTTCTGTTGCTAACAAACTTAGAAATTATGGAAGTATGATCAATGGCTTGATGCAGGCTCATGTCTCTGATGTGATTAAGGAACTCAAAAAGGAAATGAGAGAGATGAGGAAGGAGGTGAGGACGAACAATTCCCATACGACACCTGTGCAAGTCACAGGGCCCAAAGTCAAAGCCCAACATCCCACAGCTAGGGAGAGGGGATACACCCCAAGAGCTGACCTGTGGTTCTTTTCGTGTGACCATGGGGAAGATGTAGGAAAGTGAGATGAGAAATCCACCTCTGTCCTGGCAGCACGAGTGTGTCAACTCAAGGAGAGAAACACTAACTGAGGGAGTTTCACTAAAGTGAAGGTAGCCTCAACCTGTCATGATCAAGCTGCTGGGTATTACAGAAGGGAGGATGATCGGTTGAACCCCCTTAAAAAAACCTCTAGTATGTATGCCCAGGGAAGGAATAATAACCAGGGCTAGAGGGGCCCTACCTATAGCCAGAAAGAAGCATGGGAAAACCAGGTCTTTTGGACGATGTGAATCTGATGGCCTGGCACATCAGAGTCACAAAAATATGAAGCGTTGGTTGATACTGGTTCACAGTGTACCCTAATGCCATTGGGACATGTGGGGGCAAAACCTGTTTCCATTACTGGCGGGACAGGGGGATCACAGGTATTGACTTTGCTGGAGGCTGAGGTGAGCCTGACTGGGAAGGAGTGATAGAAACACCCAAATGTGACTAGCCCAGAGGCACCATGTATCCTAGGCATAGACTTCCTCAGGAACGACTATTACAAAGACCCAAAGGGACTCAGGTGGGCTTTTGGAATAGCTGCTGTTGAGGCAGAGGACATGTGGCAGTTGAACACCCTGCCTGGGCTATCAGAAAACCCATCTACAGTAGGACTCCTGAAGGTGGAAGAGCAACAGGTACCAATTGCCACCTCGATGGTGCACTGCCACCAGTATCAGACGAATCGAGATGACGTGATCCCCATCCACAAGATGATCCGTGAGCTGGAGAGCCAAGGGGTGGTCAGCAAAACCCACTCACCCTTCAACAGCCCCATCTGGCCTGTGTGTAAATATGAAGGAGAATGGAGATTGGCCATGGACAATCGTGCATTGAATGAAATGACTCCACCACTGAGCGCTGCTGTGCCGGACTTGCTGGAACTCCAGTATGAGCTGGAGTCCAAGGCAGCCAAGTGGTACGCCACCATTGACATCGCCAATGCATTTTTCTCCATTCCTCTGGCAGCAGAGTGCAGGCCTCAGTTTGCTTTCACATGGAGGGGTGTGCAGTACACCTAAAACTCACTGCATTAGGGTGGAAACACAGTCCCACCATTTGCCATAGACTAATCCAGGCTGCACTGGAGAAGGGTGGAGCTCCAGAACATCTGCAGTACATTGATGACATCATGGTGTGGGGGGGACACGGCAATAGAAGTATTTGAGAAAGGAAAGATCATCCAGATTCTGTTGAGAGCCATCAAGAAGAGCAAAGTCAAAAAACCTGCCCGAGAGATCCAGTTCCTGGGAGTAAAGTGGCAAGACAGATGGAATCTGATTCCCACTGAGGTCATCAATAAGATCACTGCAATGTCTCCACCAACCAGCAAGAAAGAAACACAAGCTTTCCTAGGTGCCACAGGTTTTTGAAGAATGCACTTTCCTGAGTACAGCCAGATTGTGAGCCCTCTCTACCTGGTCACCCACAAGAAGAACGATTTCCATTGCGGCCCTGAGCAGCAACAAGCCTTTGCCCAGATCAAGCAGAAAATCACTCATGCAGCAGCCCTTAGCCCAGTCAGGACAGTATCAGAGGTGAGGAATGTGCTTTACTCTGCAACTGGAAACAATGGTTTATCCTGGAGCCTTTGGCAGAAGGTGCCTGGTGAGACTCGAGGCCAACCTCTCGGATTCTGGACTCAAAGTTAAAGAGGGTCCGAACTCAACTACACTCCCACAGAGAAGGAGATCT
The DNA here is from genome assembly GCF_052056855.1 of Sturnus vulgaris. Classification (NCBI taxonomy): domain Eukaryota; kingdom Metazoa; phylum Chordata; class Aves; order Passeriformes; family Sturnidae; genus Sturnus; species Sturnus vulgaris. The sequence continues at coordinate 3,700,193 of NC_142249.1, forward strand.
TGGCTGCCTATGAAGGGGTTCAAGCTGCCTCAGAGGTGGTTGGCACAGAAACTCAACTCCTCCTGGCACCCTGACTACTGGTACTGGTGTTGATGTTTAAAGGAAAGGTTCCTTCTATCCACCATGCCACCGATGCCACATGGAGCAAGTGGATTGCCCTCATCATGGAATGCACCCATATCGTAAACCCAAATTGCCCTGGGATTTTGGAGATAATTACAAATTGGCCAGAAGGTGAAAACTTTGGTCTCACCAATGAAGAGGAGCAGGAACAAGTAACATGTAGTGAAGCAGCCCCACTGTATAACCAACTGCCAGCAGATGAAACACGCTATGCTCTTTTCACTGATGGCTCCTGCCGCATCGTGGGGATGAACCGGAAGTGGAAAGCAGCCGTATGGAGCCCCACACGACAGGTTGTACAAGTTACTGAAGGAGAAGGTGGATCGAGTCAACTTGCTGAACTCAAAGCCGTTCAGCTGGCCCTGAAAGAGAGAAGCTCTACCTTTATACCAATTTGTGGATGGTAGCCAGTGCTCTGTGGGACTGGCTGGAAAGGTGGAAAAAGGTTAACTGGCAACATAGAGGAAAACCAATCTGGGCTGCTGACATTGCCACCCGGGTAGAGAAGCTGCCTGTGAAAGTCCATCTTGTAAATGCCCATGTCCCCAAGAGTTGGGCTGAGGAACACTGAAACAACAAGCAGGTAGATCAGGCTGCACAGACAGAGGTGTCACAGACAGATTTAGAATGGGAACACAAGGGATCCTGTTCCTGGATGGATGGGCCCATGATGCCTCAGGCCACTGGGATAGAGATGTCACCTATAAGTGGGCATGAGACCGAGGGGTGGATCTAACCATGGACAGTATTTCTCAGGTTATTCATGACTGTGAGATGTGTGCTGCCATCAAGCAGGCCAAGCGGGTGAAGCCTCTCTGGTATGGGGAGTGGTGGTCAAAATATAAGTATGGGGAGGCCTGGCAGATTGACTACATCACACTGCCTCAAACCTGCCAGGGCAAGCGCTATATGCTGACAATGGTGGAAAGAACCACTAGATGGCTGGAAACCTCTCCAGTGCCTCACACTACTTCTCAGAATACCAACTTAGGCCTTGAAAAGCAAGTCCTGTGGAGACATGGTACCTCTGAAAGAACTGAGTTAGACAATGAAACCTATTTCAAGAACAGCCTCATAAACACCTGAGCCAAAAAAACATGGCATTGAATGGATATATCATATCCCTTATCACATGCCAGCTACTGGGAAAGTTGAACGGTACAATGGACTACTTCAGACCAACCGGAAAGCACTTGTCGAAAGAACCTTCAAGAATTGGAAAATGAATTTAGCAAAGGTGACCTGAATGGTGAACACCCGAGGGTCCATCAATTGAGCTGGTCCTGGTCAGTCTAAGATCTTGCATACAGTGGATGGAGATAAAGTCCCTGTGATACACATAAAAAGTATTTTAGAAAAGACTGTTTGGATTAGTCCCACCACAGGCAAAGACAAACCCATCCGTGCAATTGTCTTTGCAGGAGGACCTGCTTAAATTTTGTGGGTAAAGCAGAAAGATGGAGAAACCCATTGTGTACCATAGAGAAACCTAATCTTAAATGAGAACTGAGTGTAAAGTCCCATTGTAGAGTTTAGAGAAGGCAATGATTTGAGTGTAATGCAGATGGTAATAGAAAAAGGGGTGAATAATGCCTTGGCTTGCAAAGTAGGATGTTACCAAAGCATTTATTCTATCACCATCTGCTGGAACCAGGTGGAGCAGTGATCCTTATCTCTATGAGAGATACCCTCTGCTAATGGGCCACCTGATAAAATTAAGCAGGGCAATGCTCTTTATCTTTTCCACAACCCATCCTTCCTCTAGGGAGATATCTTCTGTTAATGGGCCATTGAGTCCCACTGCATTACTGCTAAAATTACATCATCCCAATGTGAGATGCTCCACCCAGGGAGAGGAGCCAAGCACTTCCTATCTAGATAAAATCTGAGATTTGGAACATCAGAGCAGACTTTTTCCACTAGATTCCTGAGAAATACCAGACCCTTCTACATCATCATTGAACCTTCAGAGGAAAACTGCAGCCTTCTACAAAACCACTGTTTCAGCTACACCAAGTCTTTTTCTCCGCGAAGACTACAGCCACCATTTAATCAGACTGCTCCCAACACCCTGACAGTCAGATTGTCAGGGGTGTCAAATCTTAATCTGACAATGTCAGGGTTTGTTTTTCGTATTACTGTATTTTATTTTAAATTTTAATTTTCCTAGAAAAAAACTATTTTTCCTATTCCCGTATATTTGCTTAAGAGCCTTGTAATTTCAAAATTATAATAATTCGGAGGGAAGGAGTTTACAGTTTCCATTTGAAGAGAGTTTCCTTCCTTTCTTAACAGACACCTGTCTTTCAAACCAACATAGCTTACAGTAAAAGAGCTCCAGCAGATTGACCAGCACGTTCTTCACCCGTTGGGAAAACATCATGCTGCCTGAATTATCCAAGAAAAACCTGGGCACATAGGAAGGAGGGCTTGGACACTGAGTAGCAGCAGAATCCATTCCACAGGGAAAGCCCCGCAGGAAGTAAACGGAAGGCACAGAAAGATACTCAGCCACCAGGGGCCCACACATCAGGATGGGATCTGTGAAAACCACGTCGAATTTGCTCTCTTTCAAGTACTGCATCAGCTCCTCGTTCTGCAGAAGGCTCTTACAGTTGGTGAAGAAGACTGAGGAGATTGCTATTGTGCTTTGGTACGAGGTAAGAACAACATTCCAAACAGATTGTTCAATAAAATGGGCATTAACAAAGGTCTTGAGCATTTCACCCACGTATTTGTCGCAGCAGAGGTGGCAGACAGCACAGACTGAAAGCTGGAGACTGAACAGATTCCCAAATAATTCTCATGAAATGCAGGAAGTCTGGACGCAAAGTATTTATGGCAAGTGCTGTGACAAGAGATGACCAAAGGAATTTGGAAGTTGCTGCCTGGTGTGTTCTCTACTCTGGACTCGATTGGATATTTAATGGTAAAACCAGTTGGCTGAAAATAGACAATATAAGTTCAATTCCCTTAACTAAAACAAAAATAGCCTCTTGATAGGATGGCTACACTTTCTTATGGACGTCACAAACTCCCTACATTTTGTACCAGACAATCAGAGCAACAACTGTGGCAAAAGAGGGACAACAAGTGGAATGGCAAGATAAATTACAGATAAATGGAGAATAGACAAAGTAGGGTGAATTTTTCTATTAGCACAGGATCAGCTGGGGATTGAGCTAAGCAGAGTAATGATTGTTCAGAAAATTAACAGCCAGGCTCATTTTCCAAAGTAACAGACAAGTTTCTATGTGTTTGCTTCTTACAATGAATAGCAAAGGGCACCTTGACCCATCTCAGCTCTGAAGGGTGTGGTGCTCATTACCAGCTCCTGTTTCATGTGCAAACAAGGAGCTGAGGAACCGAGGATTCCAAATCTGAGAGAGCCAAATACCTGCTTGGAGGAAAGCCTTCCCCATTGCATACCAAAAGACATCAAGGCTTGGGTGACCCAGGACTGCTGGTCTGTTTTCCTCTCAGAAGTGATAAAGCTTGTGTGGGTCATTCCAGGAAGGCTCTAGGAGCTGGCAGGGAGTGATAGAGCAGCTCTGCAGAATTTGAGCCCCTCACCCTACGACTGCATCAGCTCCAAAAGGCTCTAGAACCCTCAAACTGTTCACCTGTGAGTGGGACTGGCTGCCATGTGTGGATTTCTAAGGAAAAAGAACAGCAAACAGTTACCTAAGCACCGCCAAAACTACAGCAAAAACACCCAATATTCATTGAGGATGCCTGGAAGTGTTGGTTTCATCCACTGGATTTGCATCCCTGCTGTGAGGTGAGATTGTTGACCCACTTAGGCTCTGAGTCCTGCAAGCAGGAAAAGGTTGCTCAACTCCAAGAGTGTGGGGGTGATGCCCAGAGAAGCTGTGGATCCCTGGGAATGTCCCAGGTCAGGCTGGACAGGCCTTGGAGAAACCCATGATAGCGGAAGATGTCCCTGCCCATGGCGGGAAGTGGAATGGGATTGAGCTTTAAAATTCATTCCAACGCAAACGAGCCTGTGATTCTATGTAATTTGATTTCCTGGTCTCTGGATGGATGATTCTTATGCAATTTAGGACTGAATTCCCAGCTGGATAAGATAAGTAGGGCCATCTTAGCACAAGCCTGAGCTCCTTCTGTTCAGAGCAGCTCCTCCACAGGACCACCTCAGACACAGCAAAGAGGAGCTCTTATCTGGAATGAGACCACAGTGCTCCACTGCCCTGCCTGTGGAAAACTATGGAAGTGGTGTAACAAAAAGGCCTGTGGATTCCATGTCTGAGAAAGAATCTGCATTTTGAATCTTTATTTCTCTTTCCCTCTCCCAGTAATCCCTTTCCTTTTCTTACCTGTTGAGCAATGGGTTCAATAAGCTTTGGAGAACTGTTAATTCTTCTCACAGGATTATGTTTCTGAGAAGTAATGATCAGCCCAGGGCTTTACCCCTGTGTGTGAACAGGCAGATGTAATTTTTCTCCCATGACTCACTTTACTCTTGTTTACACTCAGCTCCTGGGCACTATTCAAAGTGAAATATGAGAAATTCCACTGCTCTCTGTAGAAAATGTAGCTAGAAAAGACATGAAGAATGGAAAGACACAGAAGATTTTTCCAGGTGTGGAATGTGATTTTTCTCCTAACAGAAGTGTGAAGACAGAAGCTGGCAGGGACAAAATGAGAGCAGGATGTCTCTACCCTTGCAGCAAAGTTACAGGCTCTTTACAGCTCTGAGACCTTCAGGATATAAGAGCAAAGACTTATGTTTTGTAACGAGTAAGAATTTGCCTCTTAAATCTCAAGGGCTCTCTCGTGAGCCCTAACATGATAGATTGCTTTAGATACAATTTTATCCTAATATTCTAGTTAATAGCTTTAGTCTTTGTCTTTTTTTCAGATTTAGAGGGCTCTTGATAAGCCTGTCAAAGAGCATAAAACAAAAGTGAAAGAAGAAAGAAAAAATCCACTCCTTCAGGTCAAAGATAGTGTGCAGAGACATTGCGTGACCAAAATTTAGAAGTGCGGGAGCAATTTCCTAGGAAAGGGATTTGTGTCCTGCTTTGTGCCTGGAAAGAAATGTCCACGGTAGAGATTACATGGCGACTCTCAAAATAGATTCACATTTCGAGATTAACTTTAACAACCCGTAGATCAATTCTGATAAAAGCAGATGTCAAGGAGTAGGTCTGAAAATTTATCTGAGTTCTGCATTCAAGTATCATTCACCAAATGCACAATTGTAAGATTATTACTTGCCGTTTCAATGTGACATTTATATTTCACCCCCACAAACAGGAATAACTTAACAGAGACAGCCAGTTTAGAAATAATTTGTTATGAAAATACAAGTAAAGTGAAGAAACTGATGCTGATGATCCTGGAGTTAAAAACCAATGATGACTCTTGGGTTTGTGATCAGACAAAAGAAATACATATCAGATACCACTGAAATGAAATAAAAACTGGACCTTGTTGCACATTACTGAGGACAGTAATTTCCATCTCATAGATGAAATCCCGTTTTTGTGTGGTTTGTTACAAAACCCACATTAATTAAAATAAATCTCTCTCAAGGTTATTTGATTTCAGCATGCGGAAAACAACTACCCAAACCTGGTCAAATTAAATCATTACTAAAAAAAAAAAAATTAATAGCGATAAACTTCTTGCAATACTGTAATGACTGTTCATGAGGAAATGTACAATTTGGAGGAGAAGGAATCTTACCTTAGGCAGTGGTTTCTTCTTAGCACAGTTGATCCCCCCAACAAAAACCATGTTGGGCATCACTGGCCTGACGTACTCAAACACAAAGTCAAACCTCAGGATCCAAATCGCAGCAGAGTCCACGAGGTCTGTGGGGGACACATCCCTCTGAAGAACTTCTGAGGAAAGCTTAAGGGCTTCTGCATAGAAACCGTTGCAGTAGTCAAGCTCCAGGAGGGAAATCAGAGCATTTTCCACCCGCTGGAAAAATGTCATCTGGTCTGAGTTGAAGCTGAAGAGTCTGGGGATGTAGGACAGAGGGCTCGGGCTCTGTGGAGCTGAAAAGTGCAGGTTGCAAGGGAATCCCCTCATGAAGAACACAAAGGGAAGGGAGAGATGGTGGGCGAGGATGTTGCCACACATGAAGAATGGATCTGTCAGGATGGCATCAAAGCGGCTTTGGTTGAGGAACCTCAGGGTCTCCTGGCTGCGGAACAGGTCCTTGCACTGCCCAAAGAAGGTGCTGAAAACGTCCGCCGAGGCCTTGTACATGGCCAGGGCATTGAGGGGGAAAGGCTTCTTCGTCAGGTGAACAGAGACATATTCCTGGAAGGCATTATCCAGCTCTTCCAGGGTCTGCCTCACTGGGTATGTGACCACCTTGTAGGACTGCGATGTCTTCATCTGCCAGCTCACCTCAGGAACCAGCACCACCACCTCGTGTCCTCTCTGGCTCAGCTTCTCCACCACCTCCTGCATGCTCAGCCAGTGGCTTCCCACCATGGGAACCACCAGGAGCTTCCCTCCGTCGGAGAGGCCGGGCAGGAGGAGGACGATGGAAATCCAGGCACAGCAAAGCCTCAAAGCCATGCTGCTGTGGTAGGAGTAGGGGCTGTGGAAGAGATTTCTCCTGCAGCTTGTAGCCTGAAGGTGCTTTGGAAAGCAACTAATGGGGGGATTTATTGCATTTTTGTATGTGATAATCCTTTAGTTAATGATTCACAGCTCTGGATTGTGGATTGTTTATTTTGCCTTTTCCCTCCTTTCTTGGAAAGGAAAGGTTGGACAAGTTTGGTGACCCTTCCACTGCTGAGTCACCGGTGTTCCTCGGTGTTCAATGAGCTCCTCAAGCTGCTACTTCAATCCTTCAGGAGTCCTCATCTTTGTTGTGTCCTGTGTTACACCTTGGCCAGGACCCACGGAGGCAACCTTAGTCTGATTAGTTCCCATCCCCACAGTAACAAATGAAAACAGCCTCTCCATCTTGGATACACAGATCCTCAGGTGATTCCTCCAGGGATGGAGAAGGAGACCCACAGGCCAAGACTCAGGATTCTTCTGAGCCGGCAGGAATCTCCTCAGTGCCAGGAACACCACAAGGAGGGGCTGAGAGAGGCTGACTTCTCTCTGTATAGCCCAAGATCTCACTTTACAGAGCTGTTTCCCAGCCTGGGAAGTGGCTTTCAGGTAGCTGAAAACTCCTGCCCACCAGATACCAGACCAGCACTAAATGTGTTTTAGCAACCACAGGAGCCTCAGGTTTCAGACCTGACTCGGCAAAGAGCACGTTCAGTCCAGACGTGATTCCCCCAGCCTCACAGCATTGCCATGGATGCCAAAATTAAAAATAGTGCACCCCAGGATATTCAGAGCCATACAGCCTCCATCCCTCAGGCACACAACTTCTCTCATCTCCCTTCATACCACAGTTCATGCAGCAAAATGAACTGCATATTGTTTTCCTCAGACCAGCCTAATTTCCTTTTCCTGTTTTACCAATGTCTAATTATTTCTACTGGGAAGGTGGCAGAGAGCAGATATGTATCAGGATGGCTTTTCAGAAAATAAAGCTTTTGAGTGTCAGTGGAGGGGGGAGAAGCTCTGATGTGAAAAAGACCAAAATCCTGTCTAAATTTTCCACTATAAATCACAAAAAACATCACAAGTATAGATAAAATACAGAGTTTTATAAAGCACACTTGGAACTGGGCATTGGGAAACTGACCAGTTTAGCAAACAGCATTTTCTCACAAAAAACAAAAAGGTTAATTTATGTATCCTATGATGGCACCCCAGCTGTTTGCTGAAGTGGGATAAGGAGAAGGCTGGCAGCGAAATGCCCTGGCCCCCCTTCCTGCTGCAGGATGAATTTTGCATCCAAACCTTCAGCGTGAGGAGTGGGTGCAAAGGCAATCCCAGGACAGGTGAAGTTAATCAGTACCTCAGTGTTTGTGAACTTGTCAAAGGCTCCCTCGGTTGGCTGGATTATCCCAGGTTATCCTAGCCAGGAATTCTGGAATTGGCTGAGTTCAAGGCAGGCCAAGATCAAAGTCGCTCCCTGCTCCCAGGAGAGCAAAGGGACAGTGGCAAGCGTGGATTTGGGTAAAAAGTCACAAATTTGGGGGCAGGCCTGTCCAGAGCTGGGGCAGGGGTTAAAAAGTCTCCAGAGCTGAGGGAACTGGGAGTGTTTATGGAGACAAGGTGGCTTAGGGAGGCCTTTGCCACTCTCTACGACTCCCTGACAGGACGTGGTTTGGGATCAGGCTGTGTTGCTGTGTCTCAAGGGAAAGGATGAGAGGAAATGGCCTCAAGTTGCGCCAGGGGAGGTTCAGAGTGAGTATCAGAGAAAAAAAATAATTCTCTGGAAGAATGGTTAAGCACTGGAATAATTTTCCCAGGGAGGTGGTGGAGTTGCCGTCTCTGGAAGTTTCCAAGAGGAGTCTGGATGTGACACTTAGGGACGTGGTTTTGTGGTGATGATGGCAGTGCTGGCGTGAGGCTGGGACTGGGTGATCCTGGAAGTCTTTTTCAAGCTTGATGGTTCTGTCAGGTGCAGGCTGGGCCATTCCAGGCTCAGAAGGGAATTATTAGGGGAGCTACAACACACCGGCCAAGGCTGGAATACTTCCATGACTGGACATCCCAAAATACCTCTTCTAAATCCATGAATAGAGACCCCAAACCCCTCTAATAAATCCATAGCAGGAGATGCCAAAGCCCTCTAAAATATCCAGAGTTCCCAAAACCCCTCTAATAACTTCATGACCATAAACACCCGAACCCCTCTAATAAATCCATGAAAGGAGGTCCCTAAACACCTAAAATAAATCCACAACAAGAGCTCCAAAAATCCTTCAATAAACACATGGAAGTAGATTCCAAAACCCATCTAATAAAGCCATGGCTAGATATTTCAAACTTGTGTAATAAATCCAGGACACAAAACCACTGTTATGTAGAAAGAGAGAGCTGGTCTTTATAGAATCCTAGGATGGTTTGTGTTGGAAGGGACCCTAAAGCTCATCCCATTCCACCCTCTGCCATGGGCAGTGACACCTTCCACTATCCCAGACTGCTGCAAGCCCCATCCAACCAGGCCTTGGACTCTTCCAGGGGTTTGAGCAGCCACGGCTTCTCTGGGAAACCTCTGTGAAGAACTCGCCACCCTCACAGGGAAGATTTCTTCCCAATATCCCAACTAATGCAGACCTCTGGCACCTCAAAGCTATTCCCCTTGTGCCATCACTTCAGACTTGTAAATACTCTCTCTCCAAGATAGAGATAAGGTACGTCCCTATCAAATACCTCATTTGGATCATGCAGTTGTGTGACTGCCACAACCTCTCCCAAACAGCCACTAACATGAGATAAGGGCTTCTTCTCTCCACAGTGGATACCTCCAATGAAAACCATGTTGGGCATGACAGGCATGGGATACTCAAAGACAAAGTCGATTCTCCTCAGCCAGATGGATCCATGACTTAAAAGCTCCGTCATTGTCATCGGTTTCTGGAGGAACTCTGAGGCCAGCTCTTCAAATGGAGAATAGGCAATATTGCAGATGAAGGACTCAGAAAGGGCAATCAGGAAGTTCCTCACCCTCTCAGAGAAGGTCATGTGGTCGCTGTTTTCGGAGAACATGCGTGGGACGTAGGACGGCGGGTCTGGGCCCTGAGCCGCGCGAACGTCTAAGGCACACGGGACCATCCGCAGGAAGAAAACACTGGGGATGGAGAAGTGCAGGGCAATGATTTGCCCACAAGGTGACACGGGATCCGTGAGAAGGGCATCAAAGTGACTGTCTCCAATGTACTTCATCAGCTCTTGGTTGTACAGCAAGGACTTGCAGGAAGCATGAAACATAGTCCCGCTCTTCCGATAATCTTCCAAAAGCTTCGAGAATCTTACCAGGAAAGGATCTTGGCTGAAAGTTCTTGCACTAACGGAGCGTATGTGTTCTTCCATGTCCTCCTTCGTGAACGGCACAGGGTAGGTTTTCAGTTCGTAGACATCCGCAGAATCGATGAGGATTTTGTTGTCTGGTGCAACAACCACGATTTCGTGCCCTCTCTTGCTCAGCTCGAGCAGCACTTTTTTCATGCTGAGCCAGTGGCTGCCCTCCATGGGGATCACCAGCAGCTTCCCAGCAGCGGCCGGGCTCAGGAGGCACAGGAACGGGAGAAGCAGTGCCAGCAGCATGATGTAGGTTGTGCAGAGAGGAACTCTCATACCTTAAAGGCCAGGGCTGCGTTTGACAGCTTTTGTAGCCATCCTCTGTCTCTGCCCTTTGGACTCTCCTCCCATTTCAGGTCATCAGACCTTTGTGACAAGGTCATGGACAGCAATAAATGATTAGGAACGATTCAAGGCTGGTGTGAACTCCAAAGGCTGGTGTGGCTATGGGTGAGTCAAGAAAAGCGTGTCACCTTCTCACACGCCACTCTAAGGTTGTTTGCTCAATGCCACCTTCTTCCATCAGGAAGACCCCAGCTTTGTGGCACTTCTTGCCACCAGCCCACCATGCCCAAGGTCTGATGAGAAAATGCAGGGAAAATCTGTGAAGAAAATGAACCCACAGAGGGGATGCTCAGAAACACTGCTGACTCCACATGGGAGGGCTGTGTCTATCAGGAGAGCACTGAAAGAACACTTATCCATCACGGCCACTGGAGGCTGACAGAGGTGTCACAGACTGATGTAATTTAGCAATTTTTAAAAGCATTTCTTTCCCTAATGAAACTGCAGCAAATAGTACAGTGAAGATAATTTAGAGGAAAGATTAATATGAGAAATCAGTGTTTTTACAGTACCTGGGGTTTGGGTTTTGCTATTTCTTTTCAATAGTCAAAGCCAGCTAGGATGCCTGAGAAAAATTACTTTTCCTTAATAAAAATTTGCAATTTTTTTTGGAAGATAAGCAGCCAGCAGAAAATGTTTCCTCATCTCTCTATATAACTTTATCCTAAACCTTTATTCAGTAGCATCTTTCCACATTCACCCAGGATTAAAGACAGCGTCAGGAGAAGAAATACCCAGGTACGTCCATAAAAAAGAGCCATTTCGGCAGGAGTGAACCAGAGTGTTCTGTTCCGGACAGATCCACACAGTCCTTTATAGAATGGTCCATGCAGAGTAAGCAGGGAATTTATTGCCTACAGGAATTAATATTTAACTTCCCAATATGGTTGTGATTTGCCTTTGATTTTGCCTACGATTGGGGAAGGGAAGGGAAGGGAAGGGAAGGGAAGGGAAGGGAAGGGAAGGGAAGGGAAGGGAAGGGAAGGGAAGGGAACGGAAGGGAAGGGAAGGGAAGGGAAGGGAAGGGAAGGGAAGGGAAGGGAAGGGAAGGGAAGGGAAGGGAAGGGAAGCTGTGTCCTGAGGAAAACATTTGTACTTTCTGTTAATATTTAAGCTTCAAAGTCTGTCAGCACTAAGCCCTACCAGCACTAAATCTATGACACCAAGAGCAGGGGTGTCATGTTGTACAAATCATCGTCGTTAAAACCACTGACATGGTAAATACACAGCGAGAAAATAATAAAAATACACCCAGCAGAATGGATGCAACTCCGTTCCTGAGGTCATGAGGCTGATGTTGAATTATCATCCCTGGAAGCAGCCAAACCTGCACCTCTTACAAAGATGTCACAGCCATCACCATGTACCAGACAATCCCAAATCTGAGGAGAACAATCCCGATTGGCTTTTTTCCTCTTGGTATTGCACCAAAACAGTGAACTAATGGATGAGATCAGGGACAAAAAAGGGAGAGGAGACCAGCACTGGGACACAAAGAAGGAGTTTTGGGCTATGGTTGCTGTCTAGAAAATCTCTTTCACACATTGTGAGCAAGACAAAATCCGGGAGAAGGTGTGACACTTTCCACTAATCCCACTGCAGGAATATTTTGTCTTTGTGCAAGGAAAAGCAATGTCACAGCAAAACCTTCTGGATGGTGCTAAGGAAGAAGTCCTTGTGATGAAAAACTATCATCAACACAAAGTTTTTCGGTTCTGGTCAAAAATTGTGATGGAACTCCCAGCATCCTCAGTCAGGAGAAACAAATCCTTACAGCCTGAAGCAAAGGCTTTTGTCTCATGACACCCAAAGGCGATTGAGACTGCCCTGAGTAGCTCCACTCTGTCACACTGGACATGGAGGAACCACCCTTAGACATGGAAAACCATTTCTGGAGTGGACCAATGCAGGAGAGGTGGCAGACAGCACAGACTGAAAGCTGGAGACTGAACAGATTCCCAAATAATTCTCATGAAATGCAGGAAGTCTGGACACAAAGTATTTATTGCAAGTGCTGTGACAAGAGCTGACCAAATGAGCTTGGAAGTTGCTGCCTGGTGTGTTTTCTACTCTGGACTCGATCGGATTTTTAATGGCAAAACCAGTTTGGCTGAAAACTGCCAATACAAGTAGATTTTTCTTGACTAGAACAGAAAAAGTGTCTTGATAGGATGGCCACATTTTCTTATGGACTCCACAGACTCCCTACTTTTTGTACCAGACCATCAGAGCAGTAACTGTGGCAAAAGTGGAGCAACAACATGAAGGGCAAGAGAAATTACAGATAAAGGGAGAACAGACAGAGAACGGAAGATGTTCTTACATCAAACACAGGATCATTTGAGGTCAAATCTAAGCTGGGAAGTCAAAGTGAAATAGGAGAAATTCCACTGCTCTCTGTACAAAAGGTATCTAGAAAAGTCATGAAGAATGGAAAGACACAGAAGATTTTTCCAGGTGTGGAATGTGATTTTCTCCTAATAGGATTGTGGAGACAGGAGCTGTCAGGGATGAAGGCAGGATGCCTCGGCCCTTGTAGCCAAGTTACAAACTCTTTACAGCTCTGAGACCTTCAGGATACAAAAGCAAAGACTTATGTTGTATAACCAGCAAGAATTAGCCTCTTAAATCTCAAACTAGTGCAAATCTTGTGAGCCCTAACATGAACGAATGCCTTAGATCTACTTTTATCCTAATATTCTAGTTAATAGCTTTTTTTTTTGCCTTGTTTATCAGGTTTAGAAGGCTCTTCATAAAGCCTGTCAAAGAATATAAAAGAAATTTAAAAGAAAAAAAAAAACAAACACCACTTCAGCTCAAAAATATTGTGTGACCACAATTCACAAGTGTGGAAGCAATTTCCTAGAAAAAAGACTTGTGTCCTGCTTTGTGCCTGGAAAGAAATGTCCAGTGCTGCCATTTTAGAGATTACATGGTGACCATTAAAATAGATTCACATTTTGAGATTACCTTTAACAACCCTGCAGATTTCTGGTAAAAGCAGATGTCAAGGAGTAGTTCTGAAAACTTATCTGAGTTCTGTATTCAAGTGTCTTTCACCAAATTCATGATTATAAGATTATTTCTTGCCATTTCAATGTGACATTTATATTTCACCCCCACAAACAGGAGTAACTTAACACATACAGCCAGTTCAGAAATAATTTGTTATACAAATTCAAGTAAAGTGAAGAAACTGATGCTGATGATCCTGGAGTTAAAAACAAAAGACGACTCTTGGGTTTGTGATCAGACAAAAGAAATACATGTCAGACACCATTAAAATGATATCAAAATTTGACCTGGTTGGTGGATAACACATAGTCAGCAAGGACAGTACTTTACATCTGGTAGATGAAATTCCATTTTTGTTTGGTTTGTTACAAAACCCTGATTGATTCAAAGAAGTCTCTCTCAAGGTTATTTGATTTCAGCATGTGGAAAACAACTACCCAAACCTGGTCAAATTAAATCATTACACACACACACACACACAAAAAAAAACCCCAATACTGATAAACCTCCTGCAACAACGTAATGACTTTTCATTGGCAAAAGTGCAAAAGTAGAATTGGAAGGACAAGGAATCTTACCTTAGGCAGTGGTTTCTTCTTAGCACAGTTGATCCCCCCAACAAAAACCATGTTGGGCATCACTGGCCTGACGTACTCAAACACAAAGTCAAACCTCAGGATCCAAATCGCAGCAGAGTCCACGAGGTCTGTGAGGGACACATCCCTCTGAAGAACTTCTGAGGAAAGCTTAAGGGCTTCTGCATAGTAACCGTTGCAGTAATCAAGCTCCAGGAGGGAAATCAGGGCATTTTCCACCCGCTGGAAAAATGTCATCTGGTCTGAGTTGAAGCTGAAGAGTCTGGGGATGTAGGACAGAGGGCTCGGGCTCTGTGGGGCTGAAAAGTGCAGGTTGCAAGGGAATCCCCTCATGAAGAACACAAAGGGAAGGGAGAGATGGTGGGCGAGGATGGTGCCACACATGAAGATTGGATCTGTCAGGATGGCATCAAAGCGGCTTTGGTTGAGGAACCTCAGGGTCTCCTGGCTGCGGAACAGGTCCTTGCACTGCCCAAAGAAAATGTTGAAAGCATGCACCGAGGCCTTGTACAGCGCCAGGGCATTGAGGGGGAAAGGCTTCTCTGTCAGGTGCACGGCCATGCATTCCTGGAAGGCATTATCCAGCTCTTCCAGGGTCTGCCTTACTGGGTATGTGACCACCTTGTAGGCCTGTGACGTCTCCATCTGCCAGCTCACCTCAGGAACCAGCACCACCACCTCGTGTCCTCTCTGGCTCAGCTTCTCCACCACCTCCTGCATGCTCAGCCAGTGGCTTCCCACCATGGGCACCACCAGGAGCTTCCCTCCGTCGGAGAGGCCGGGCAGGAGGAGGAGGATGGAAATCCAGGCACAGCAAAGCCTCAAAGCCATGCTGCTGCGGTCGGAGTAGGGGCTGTGGAAGAGATTCCTCCTGCAGCTTGTAGCCTGAAGGTGCTTTGGAAAGCAACTGATGGGGGGATTTATTGCACTGTGCTATGTGGTAATCCTGTAGTTAATGATTCACAGCTTTGTATTATGGGTGGTTTATTTTGCCTTTTTCCTCCTTACTTGGAAAGCCAAATTTAGTGACCCTTCCACTGCTGAGTCACTGGAGTTCCTAATGAAAGTGATGCAAGTAATACATTGAAATACAACTTACAGTAAAGATTAATAGGAGAAATCAGTTTTATTGCAATACCTGGGGCTTCAGTTTTCCTTTTCTTTTTCAATGGTGAAAAAACAGCTGGTACCCCTAAGAAAAATTAATTTTTCATAATGCAAATTTGCAGTTTTTTGGCAAATAAGCAGCCAGAAGAAAATGTCTTCTCATTTCTCCATATAACTTCAACCAAATCCCTTATCATATCAGGTATAAAATGAAGGTGGAAAAGAGCATTTCACCCTTGTACCCCAGATAACAAAGACCAACAACACCTCTCTCACTACAAACCATGAATTATTCATGGCCAATGAGGCCTCTGTTCATGACCAATGTTGGGACAGTTCATGACCTCAACCCTGTGTCCAGATCCTTCTTGGTTATAAGCAGCTGAGGGTTTAGTGCTGGTGATAACCCCTCAAAGAAATTTATAAGTAGGTGAATATGGGAAACATTTTCCTTCTCCAAGGCATGCTAGAAATTTTAGATTGAAATCCTTGCCAGAGATTTTTTTTTCCCATGCAGTTTCTGCATGGTTCTTCCCAAGCCGGTTGCGAAATCTTGGACTTTGCTGAGAACCTGCCTTCCAAAAGGATCAGCAGCTCCATCACCCATGCTGATCCCATATTTGGTAGTATCCAACATAGATTAGCTTAATGGGAGTTTTCAAACTGCTCAGAGGAAGGAGATGAACAGAAGACGGGCCGTAACCTCAGACGAGGCTGCCAAATGAACACGGGAAGGTTGGTACACAAAAGCCCAGATGGAAATTTCCAGGAGACAGCCATACTCAGAAAATATTAAAACCTAATTCAGTAATTTAGTGTTTCGGCTCGTGTTTATTTAATTCAGTTCATTGTTGTTATAATGTTATAATGTTTTATATGTTATCCCTGTGTTTTCCCCTAGGTGGTTTGTCCCTAAGTTGTAAACCCCTGAAATTACTCTTTATGGCATTCCCCACCCCTTGTTCCAGTTTCTTCTCTGTCCATCTCAACCTGGGGCAAACCCTAGCTGCTCCGCCCCCTTGGAACTCCCCGGATACTCCATGCCCCATTGGCCCATGTGACCCTTTCTCCTCCTTCTGCTTCCCCCATTGGTTTCAACTCTGTAAGACCGTGCCATCTACGCCTCCGAATAGTCCTTATTGGTTGTTTTTTTGAACCCACCTCCCATTATGCCTTTGTATTTCATCACAGGAACAACAGTGCTCAGGGCTCTTTGTGTGTGAAAGATTCAACCCTAATAAACCCTGATGGAACCCCAGTAGCCGAGAGCCTCCCTCTCCTCCTATGCCTGTCCCCAGACGTTGGTTACATTGCTGAGCGAGTGGCCTGAACATTCTGCCCACAGCAAAGCTACGCTGAGACAGTTCCTCACTACTAGCGCAGTGCTGGTGTGACCTCGCTGAGCTACCTCAGGCTCCAGTGGCATGTCAATGTATAAAAGAAGGGGAGGATGGAACTGAAAAAAGATTCCTTTTGGGGATTAGATATTGACATCTTGACCATAAAGGCAGATAGAAAGAAATCAATCTAGTGCATGGCTGTGATAGAAAACAGGTAACATCTTCAGTCCTATAACCTTCACTGTGGATGAAAAAGGAGAGAGGATATATGAAAGTAGGGACAGACAGTCCACAAGACAGCTGGGAAAGGAGCATACCAAAATTCCTCAGTTCAACAAAAGAGATTATCATTTGCATAAAAGCTACATGTCACTCAAATTGTCCTAATTAAGACTGATAAGGCTTTCTATCTGGCAGCAGTTGATACAATCTGAATGCTGGGTATTCGGAAATAACATTTCTGCATCACGCAGAAATTTTATCTTTAAACACCAAGCTGTTGTCTGTCAGGATTTGACGTAAGAATGTGAGTGACATCCCTTGGCCAGGATGGCAGGATGTTGGAGTGAGATATCTTTAAGGTCCCTTTCAACCCAAACCATTCTACCATTCTATGACACATTTATATTTTTGACTTTTCAATATAGAAAACAAACAAGATTTTGTACCTGAGACAGGTTCCTCTTCTGAACACAGTTAATCCCTCCAATAAAAGCCATGTTTGGCATCACTGGTCTGGGGAACTCAAACACAAAATCGTATCTCATCAGCCAGAAGGATCCACGGCTCAGGAGTTCTGTCACTGTCACTTTCTTTCTGAAAAGCTCATATGCAAGTTCTTCAAAGTTATCATATATAGGCTTACAGTAAAAGAGCTCCAGCAGATTGACCAGCACGTTCTTCACCCGTTGGGAAAACATCATGCTGTCTGAATTATCCAAGAAAAACCTGGGCACATAGGAAGGAGGGCTTGGACACTGAGTAGCAGCAGAATCCATTCCACAGGGAAAGCCCCGCAGGAAGTAGACGGAAGGCACAGAAAGATACTCAGCCACCAGGGGCCCACACATCAGGATGGGATCTGTGAAAACCACGTCGAATTTGCTCTCTTTCAAGTACTGCATCAGCTCCTCGTTCTGCAGAAGGCTCTTACAGTTGGTGAAGAAGACTGAGGAGATTGCTATTGTGCTTTGGTACGAGGTAAGAACAACATTCCAAACAGATTGTTCAATAAAATGGGCATTAACAAAGGTCTTGAGCATTTCACCCAAGTATTCATCGCTGTAAGGTATTGGATACACTTTCACTGTGTAATTCTGAGGCTCCTTTGACTTCATATACAGACTGGTTGCGGGTACAACCACAACAACTTCGTGTCCCTTCTGCTGCAGTTTCTCCACCACTGGGCGCATGCTGAGCCAGTGACTTCCATCCTGAGGTACCACCAGGATCTTTCCACCTTCGGCCAGGATTAAAGACAGCATCAGGAGGAGAAATATCCAGGTACCTCCATAAAAAAGAGCCATTTTGGCAGGAATGAAGCAGTGGATTCTGATCTGGAGGGATCCACACAGTCCTTTATAGAATGGTCCATGCAGAGTAAGCAGGGAATTTATTGCCTACGGGAATTAATATTTAACTTCCCAATATGGTTGTGATTTGCCTGTGATTTTGCCTATGTTTGTGGAAGGGAAGGAAATCCATGTCCTGAGGAAAGCATTTGTACTTTCTGTTAATGTTTAAGCTTCAAAGTCTGTCAGCACTAAGCCCTACCAGCACTAAATCTATGACACCAAGAGCAGGGGTGTCATGTTGTACAAATCATCGTCGTTAAAACCACTGACCTGGTAAATACACAGCGAGAAAATAATAAAAATACACCCAGCAGAATGGATGCAACTCCGTTCCTGAGGTCATGAGGCTGATGTTGAATTCTCATCCCTGGAAGCAGCCAAACCTGCACCTCTTACAAAGATGTCACAGCCATCACCATGTACCAGACAATCCCAAATCTGAGGAGAACAATCCCGATTGGCTTTTTTCCTCTTGGTATTGCACCAAAACAGTGAACTAATGGATGAGATCAGGGACAAAAAAGGGAGAGGAGACCAGCACTGGGACACAAAGAAGGAGTTTTGGGCTATGGTTGCTGTCTAGAAAATCTCTTTCACACATTGTGAGCAAGACAAAATCCGGGAGAAGGTGTGACACTTTCCACTAATCCCACTGCAGGAATATTTTGTCTTTGTGCAAGGAAAAGCAATGTCACAGCAAAACCTTCTGGATGGTGCTAAGGAAGAAGTCCTTGTGATGACAAACTATTATCAACACAAAGGTTTTCCGTCATAAAAGGTGGTTTCACTCCCAGCATCCTCAGTCAGGAGAAACAAATCCTTACAGCCTGAGGCAAAGGCTTTTGTCTCATGACAACCAAAGGGTGTTGAGACTGCCCTGAGTAGCTCCACTCTGTCAAACTGGACATGGAGTAACCACCCTTAGACATGGAAAACCATTTCTGGAGTGGACCAATGCAGGAGAGGTGGCAGACAGCACAGACTGAAAGCTGGAGACTGAACAGATTCCCAAATAATTCTCATGAAATGCAGGAAGTCTGGACACAAAGTATTTATTGCAAGTTGTGACAAGAGCTGACCAAATGAGCTTGGAAGTTGCTGCCTGGTGTGTTTTCTACTCTGGATTCGATCACATTTCCAATGGCAAAACCAGTTTGGCTGAAAACTGCTAATACAAGTTGATTTTTCTTGACTAGAACAGAAAAAATGTCTTGATAGGATGGCCACCCTTTCTAATGGACTCCACAGACTCCCTAGTTTTTGTACCAAACCATCAGAGCAGTAACTGTGGGAAAAGTGGAATAACAACATGAAAGGCAAGAGAAATTAGAAATAAAGGAGAACAGACAAAAAAAAAGGTGATGTTCTTAGATTAGCACAGGACCTGCTGAGGACTGATCTAAGCTGCGTAATGATTGTTCAGAAAATTAACAGCCAGGCTCATTTTCCAAAGTAACAGACAAGTTTCTATGTATTTGCTTCTTACAATGAATAGCAAAGGGCACCTTGACCCATCTCAGCTCTGAAGGGTGTGGTGCTCATTACCAGCTCCTGTTTCATGTGCAAACAAGGAGCTGAGGAACCGAGGATTCCAAATCTGAGAGAGCCAAATACCTGCTTGGAGGAAAGCCTTCCCCATTGCATACCAAAAGACATCAAGGCTTGGGTGACCCAGGACTGCTGGTCTGTTTTCCTCTCAGAAGTGATAAAGCTTCTGTGGGTCATTCCAGGAAGGCTCTAGGAGCTGGCAGGGAGTGATAGAGCAGCTCTGCAGAATTTGAGCCCCTCACCCTACGACTGCATCAGCTCCAAAAGGCTCTAGAACCCTCAAACTGTTCACCTGTGAGTGGGACTGGCTGCCATGTGTGGATTTCTGAGTGGCACTAAGGAAAAAGAACAGCAAACAGTTACCTAAGCACCGCCAAAACTACAGCAAAAACACCCAATATTCATTGAGGATGCCTGGAAGTGTTGGTTTCATCCACTGGATTTGCATCCCTGCTGTGAGGTGAGATTGTTGACCCACTTAGGCTCTGAGTCCTGCAAGCAGGAAAAGGTTGCTCAACTCCAAGAGTGTGGGGGTGATGCCCAGAGAAGCTGTGGATCCCTGGGAATGTCCCAGGTCAGGCTGGACAGGCCTTGGAGAAACCCATGATAGCGGAAGATGTCCCTGCCCATGGCGGGAAGTGGAATGGGATTGAGCTTTTAAAATTCATTCCAACGCAAACGAGCCTGTGATTCTATGTAATTTGATTTCCTGGTTTCTGGATGATGGATCAGGCTTATCCATGGAGGAATTCCTGTATAATTGAAGCCAGACCCTTTTTTTGATGCTAAACAGCATCTGGGAAATGCAGGTTGATTGCTGCTGACAGGAATCTGCCTGATTCCCTCTTAGGTTTTTTCACCTGAGTGTGGAGATACACTATCGTTGAAAGGAAGAAAAAGGTATAAAAGGAATTACATGAGTTGGAAAGGAATAGAAATTTTTAAGAGCACAAAGCAAATCACAGAACACAGATCATTTCCAGGGCAGCCATTTTCTAGGCCATGAATAGAAACCCTGTGAAAATGAGAGCTCTTCAACCCTGTGCTGCTGAGAGAAAGGTGTTTATTCAGTTATACAACAAATTGTTGTTTAAATAAGTACTGGGAAGTTTACATAACAAAAAACAGGGAGAACTTTTAAATGTGGCTGTAGCTTAAACTTCTGAACTTTGCTTTAATCAAATCATAGTCACTTTGTTTTTTCTGAGCTGGCCAAAAAAGCAACTTTGCATTAAATTTGGTTAAAAATAAGATTGTCACCAGAGTGTCTCAGTGCTCACAGTTTGAGCTTATTTGCAATATCACCATGCGAGCCTTCAGGTACTTGTAGAGTCAAGATACAGGCTCTGATTCCTGCAAGCCTTGTGTCACACTTCCAGACACTTGGGGAGCTGGAAACCTGGGATTTCTCTGCCTGTTAAGGAAGGTGCAATTGCTGCTGAGACAAATCCCCATGCAAAGTGCAGGACAAGATTAACTAAGCGTGAGGCAGCTTAGTCAAGGTGGAAAAGCAGTTTGTGTTCCCCCAGGCCCAGCCCTGTGGGCTCATGTTCTCCCACAACCTCTTTGATGATCCTTATGCAATTTAGGACTGAATTCCCAGCTGGATAAGATAAGTAGGGCCATCTTAGCACAAGCCTGAGCTCCTTCTGTTCAGAGCAGCTCCTCCACAGGACCACCTCAGACACAGCAAAGAGGAGCTCTTATCTGAATGAGACCACAGTGCTCCATTGCCCTGCCTGTGGAAAACTATGGAAGTGGTGTAACAAAAAGGCCTGTGGATTCCATGTCTGAGAAAGAATCTGCATTTTGAATCTCTACTTCTCTTTCCCTCTCCCAGTAATCCCTTTCCTTTTCTTACCTGTTGAGCAATGGGTTCAATAAGCTTTGGAGAACTGTTAATTCTTCTCACAGGATTATGTTTCTGAGAAGTAATGATCAGCCCAGGGCTTTACCCCGTGTGTGAACAGGCAGATGTCATTTCTCTCCCATGACTCACTTTACTCTTGTTTACATTTGCCTCCTGGGCACTATTCAAAGTGAAATATGAGAAATTCCTTTGCTGCCTATAGAAAATGTAGCTAAAAAAGAAACTGAAGAAAGGAGAAATTCAGAAGATTTTTCCAGGTGTGGAATGTGATTTCTACCTAACAGGAGTGTGAAGACAGGAGCTGGCAGGGACAAAATGAGGGCAGGATGTCTCTACCCTTGTAGCAAAGTTACAGGTTCTTTACAGCTCTGAGACCTTTATTATATAAAAGTAAAGACTCCTGTCGTGTAATCAGAAAGAATTTGCCTCTTAAATGTCAAACTAGGAATACTTTTCTGAGCCTTAACATGATAGAATGATTTAGATATACTTTTATCCCAAATATTCTAGTTAGTAGCATTATTCTTTGTCTTGTTTATCACATTTAGAGTGCTCTTGATAAGCCTGTGAAAGAAACATAAAAGAAATCTGAAAGAAGAAAGAAAAATCCTACCACTTCAGCTCAAAGATATTGTGCATAGATACCGTGTGACCACAATTCAGAAGTGTGGGAGCAATTTCCTAGGAAAGAGAATTGTGTCCTGCTTTGTGCCTGGAAAGAAATATCCAGTGCTACCATTTCAGAGATTACATGGTGACCACGAAAATAGATTCACATTTCTAGATCAGCTTAAACAAACCTGCAGAGCACAACTGATAAAAAGAGATGTCAAGGAGTAGGTCTGAAAACTTATCTGAGTTCTGCATTCAAGTGTCTTTCACCAAACCCATTATTGTAAGATTATTTCGTGCTGCTTCATCATGACATTTATATTTCACCCCCACAAACAGGAGTAACTTAACACATACAGCCAGTTTAGAAATAATTTGTTATACAAATTCAAGTAAAGTGAAGAAACTGATGCTGATGAGCCTGGAGTTGAAAATAAAAGAAGATTCGTGGGCTTCTGATCAGACAATAGAAATATATGTTATGCCGTTAATATGAAATCAAAACTGGACCTGGTGAGTGCTTAATACGCATTCACTGAGGACACTAATTTCCACCTGGCAGATGAAATCACATTTTTGTTTGTTTTGTTACAAAACCCTCATTACTTCAAATAAGTCTCTCTCAAGGTTATTTGATTTCAACATGTGGAAAACAACTACCCAAACCTGGTCAAATTAAATCATTACCAAATTTGAAAAAAAAAAATCAATAGCGATAAACCTCCTGCAACAACATAATGACTTTTCATTGGCAAATGTACAATTTGGAGGAGAAGGAATCTTACCTTAGGTAGTGGTTTCCCCTTAGCACAGTTGATCCCCCCAACAAAGACCATGTTGGGCATCACTGGCCTGACGTACTCAAACACAAAGTCAAACCTCAGGATCCAAATCGCAGCAGAGTCCACGAGGTCCGTGAGGGACACATCCCTCTGAAGAACTTCTGAGGAAAGCTTAAGGGCTTCTGCATAGTAACCGTTGCAGTAGTCAAGCTCCAGGAGGGAAATCAGAGCATTTTCCACCCGCTGGAAAAATGTCATCTGGTCTGAGTTGAAGCTGAAGAGTCTGGGGATGTAGGACAGAGGGCTCGGGCTCTGTGGGGCTGAAAAGTGCAGGTTGCAAGGGAATCCCCTCATGAAGAACACAAAGGGAAGGGAGAGATAGTGGGCAAGGACGGTGCCACACATGAAGAGCGGATCCGTCAGGATGGCATCAAAGCGGCTTTGGTTGAGGAACCTCAGGGTCTCCTGGCTGCGGAACAGGTCCTTGCACTGCCCAAAGAAAGCACTGAAAACTTTCTCTGAGGACTCGTAGTGTGCCAGGGCATTGAGGGGGAAAGGCTTCTTTGTCAGGTGCACAACGACATATTCCCGGAAAGTATTATCCAGCTCTTCCAGGGTCTGCCTCACCGGGTATGTGACCACCTTGTAGGCTTGCGTTGTCTCAATATTCCAGCTCACCTCAGGAACCAGCACCACCACCTCGTGTCCTCTCTGGCTCAGCTTCTCCACCACCTCCTTCATACTCAGCCAGTGGCTTCCCACCATGGGAACCACCAGGAGCTTTCCTCCATCTGAGAAGCTGGGCAGGAGGAGGAGGAGGATGGAAATCCAGGCACAGCAAAGCCTCAAAGCCATGCTGCTGTGGTCGGAGTAGGGGTTGTGGAAGAGATTTCTCCTGCAGCTTGAAACCTGAAGGTGCTTTAGAAAGCAACTGATGGGTGGATTTATTGCATTGTGCTAAGTAGTAATGTTGTAGTTAATGATTCACAGCTTTGGATTGTGTACTGTTTATTTTGCCTTTTTCCTCCTTACTTGGAAAGCCAGTTTGGTGACCCTTCCACTGATGAGTCACTGGACTTCCTAATGAAAGTGATGCAAGTAGTACAGTGAAACGCAACTTACAGTAAAGATTAATATGAGAAATCAGTGCTTTTACAGTATCTAGGGTTTGGGTTTTACTTTTTTTTTCAGCAGTGAAAACCAGCTGATATCCCTTAGAAGAATTAATTTTCCTTAACACAAACTTGCCTTTTGTTGGAACATAAGCAGCCAGCAGAAAGAGTTGCCTCATCACTCCATTTACCTTTAACCTAACCCTTTATCATATCAGGTATAAAATAAAGTTGAAAAGAGCATTTCACCCTTGTACCCCAGATAAGAAAGACCAACAACACCTCTCTCGCTACAAATCATGAAGCATTCACAGCCAATGAGGGCTCCCTTCATGAGTAATGTTGGGACAATTCTTGATCTCAACCCTGTTTCCAGATCCTTCTTAGTTATAAACGGCTGAGGATTTAACGCTGGTGATAACCTCTTAAAGAAATTTATAAGTAGGTGAATATGTGAAACAATTTCATTCTTTGGGGCATTCTGGAGCTTTTAGATTTAAATGCTTGCTGGAACTTTTTTTCCCCGAGTAGTTTCTGCATCGTTCTTCCCAGGCCTGGTGGGAAATACTGGGATTTGCTGAGAACCAGAGAGGCCAGGGCTGCCTTGCCAGCTTTTGTAGCCATCCTTTGCCTCTGCCCTTTGGACTCTCCTCCCATTTCAGGTCCTTTGCGACAAGGTCATTGACTGCAATGAACAATTAGGAACGATTCAGGATTGGTGTGGACTCCAAAGGTGGCTTTGTGTGAGTCAAGAAAAGTGTGTCACCTTCTCACACGCCACTCTAAGGTTGTTTGCTCAATGCCACCTTCTTCCATCAGGAAGACCCCAGCTTTGTGGCACTTCTTGCCACCAGCCCTAAGATCTGATGAGAAAATGCAGGGAAAATCTGTGAAGAAAATGCACCCACAGAGGGGATGCTCAGAAACACTGCTGACTACACATGGGAGGGTTGTGCCTATCAAGAGAGCACTGAAAGGACACTTTTCCATCATGGCCACTGGAGGCTAACAGAGGCGGCACAGACTGATGTAATTTAGCACTTTTTAAAAGCATTTCCTTCCCTAAGGAAATTCCAGCAAGTAGTACAGTGAAACATAACTTACAGTGAAGATTAATGTGAGAAATCTCTTTTTTAACAGTACCTGAGGTTTGGGTTTTGATGTTTTTTTTTCAAAAATAAAAACCCTGAGAAAAATTAATTTTCTTATTTCTTGTCATTTAACACGACTTTTATATTTCATTCCCACAAACAGGCGTAACTTAACACAGACAGCCCGTTTAGAAATAATTCGCCACCAAAATACAACGAAAGTGAAGAAACTATTGCTGATGAGCCTGTATTAAAAAACAAAAGATGACTCCTGGGCTGATCACATCAACAAAATATATGTTAGATGACATTAAAATGAAATCAAAACTGGACTTCTTTGGTGGTTAACACACATTCACTGAGGACACTAATTTCCACCTGGTAGATGAAATTCCTTTTTTGTGTGGTTTGTTACAAAACCCTCAATTCAAAGAAGTCTCTCTCAAGGTTATTTGATTTCAACATGTGGAAAACAATTACCCAAACCTGGTCAAATTAAATCATTACACACAAAAAAATAACCAAACATAAATAGTGATAAACCTCCTGCAACAACATAATGACTTTTCATTGGCAAACGTACAATTTGGAGGAGAAGGAATCTTACCTTAGGCAGTGGTTTCCCCTTAGCACAGTTGATCCCCCCAACAAAGACCATGTTGGGCATCACTGGCCTGACGTACTCAAACACAAAGTCAAACCTCAGGATCCAAATTGCTGCAGAGTCCACGAGATCCGTGAGGGACACATCCCTCTGAAGAACTTCTGAGGAAAGCTTAAGGGCTTCTCCATGGAGACTGTTGCAGTAATCAAGCTCCAGGAGGGAAATCAGAGCATTTTCCACCCGCTGGAAAAATGTCATCTGGTCTGAGTTGAAGCTGAAGAGTCTGGGGATGTAGGACAGAGGGCTCGGGCTCTGTGGGGCTGAAAAGTGCAGGTTGCAAGGGAATCCCCTCATGAAGAACACAAAGGGAAGGGAGAGATGGTGGGCAAGGATGGTGCCACACATGAAAAATGGATCCGTCAGGATGGCATCAAAGCGGCTTTGGTTGAGGAACCTCAGGGTCTCCTGGCTGCGGAACAGGTCCTTGCACTGCCCAAAGAAGACGTTGAAAAAATCCACTGAGCCCTTGTACACCTCTAGGGCATTGAGGGGGAAAGGCTTCTTTGTCAGGTGCACAGCGACGAATTCCCAGAAGGCATTATCCAGCTCTTCCAGGGTCTGCCTTACTGGGTATGTGACCACCTTGTAGGCCTGTGACATCTCCATCTGCCACCTTACCTCAGGAACCAGCACCACCACCTCGTGTCCTCTCTGGCTCAGCTTCTCCACCACCTCCTTCATACTCAGCCAGTGGCTTCCCACCATGGGAACCACCAGGAGCTTCCCTCCGTCGGAGAGGCCGGGCAGGAGGAGGAGGATGGAAATCCAGGCACAGTAAAGCCTCAAAGCCATGCTGCTGTGGTTGGAATAGGGGTTGTGGAAGAGATTTCTCCTGCAGCTTGAAACTTGAAGGTGCTTTAGAAAGCAACTGATGGGGGGATTTATTGCATTGTGCTAAGTAGTAATGTTGTAGTTAATGATTCACAGCTTTGGATAGAGGATGGTTTATTTTACCTTTTCCCTCCTTTATTCAAAAGCCAAATTTGGTGACCCTTCCACTGATGAGTCACTGGACTTCCTAATGAAAGTGATGCAAGTAGTACAGTGAAACGTAACTTACAGTAAAGATTAATATGAGAAATCAGTGCTTTTACAGTACCTGGGGTTTGGGTTTTACTTTTTTTTCAATAGTCAAAACCCTGAGACAAACTAATATTTCTTAACACAAACCTACTTTTTGTTGGAACATAAGCAGCCAACAGCCATCTCTCCATATAACTTCAACCTAACCCTTTATCATATCAGGTATAAAATGATGTTGCAAAACTGCATTTCACCCTTGTACCCCAGATAACAAAGACCAACAACATCTCTCTCACTACAAACCATGAATTATTCATGGTCAATGAGGGCTCTGTTCATGACCAATGTTGGGACAGTTCATGACCTCAGCCCTGTGTCCAGATCCTTCTTGGTTATAAATGGCTGTGGGTTTAATGCTGGTGATAACCTCACAAAGAAGGTTATAAGTTGGTAAATATGGGAAACATTTTCCTTCTCCAAGGCATGCTGGAGATTTTACATTTAAATCCTTGCCAGAGATTTTTTTTCCCATGCAGTTTCTGCATGGTTCTTCCCAAGCCTGGTGGAACATCTTGGACTTTGCTGAGAACCTGCCTTCCAAAAGGATCAGCAGCTCCATCACCCATGCTGATCCCATATTTGGTAGTATCCAACATAGATTAGCTTAATGGGAGTTTTCAAACTGCTCAGAGGAAGGAGATGAACAGCAGACGGGCCGTAACCTCAGACGAGGCTGCCAAATGAACACGGGAAGGTTGGTACACAAAAGCCCAGATGGAAATTTCCAGGAGACAGCCACACCAAGACAAGATTAAAACCTAATACAATAATGTACAAAGAAGGGGAGGATGGAACTGAAAAAAGATTCCTTTTGGGGATTAGATATTGACACCTAGACCATAAAGGCAGATAGAAAGAAATCAATCTAATGCATGGCTGTGATAGAAAACAGGTAACATCTTCAGTCCTATAACCTTCACTATGGATGAAAAAGGAGAGAGGATATATGGAAGTAGGGACAGACAGTCCACACGACAGCTGGGAAAGGAGTATACCAAAATTCCTCAGTTCAACAAAAGAGATTATCATTTGCATAAAAGCTACATGTCACTCAAATTGTCCTAATTAAGACTGATAAGGCTTTCTATCTGGCAGCAGTTGATACAATCTGAATGCTGGGTATTCGGAAATAACATTTCTGCATCACGCAGGATTTCTTTCTTCAAACACCAAGCTGTTGTCTGTCAGGATTTGACGTAAGAATGTGAGTGACATCCCTTGGCCAGGATGGCAGGATGTTGGAGTGAGATATCTTTAAGGTCCCTTTCAACCCAAACCATTCTACCATTCTATGACACATTTATATTTTTGACTTTTCAATATAGAAAACAAACAAGATTTTGTACCTGAGACAGGTTCCTCTTCTGAACACAGTTAATCCCTCCAATAAAAGCCATGTTTGGCATCACTGGTCTGGGGAACTCAAACACAAAATCGTATCTCATCAGCCAGAAGGATCCACGGCTCAGGAGTTCTGTCACTGTCACTTTCTTTCTGAAAAGCTCATATGCAAGTTCTTCAAAGTTATCATATATAGGCTTACAGTAAAAGAGCTCCAGCAGATTGACCAGCACGTTCTTCACCCGTTGGGAAAACATCATGCTGTCTGAATTATCCAAGAAAAACCTGGGCACATAGGAAGGAGGGCTTGGACACTGAGTAGCAGCAGAATCCATTCCACAGGGAAAGCCCCGCAGGAAGTAAATGGAAGGCACAGAAAGATACTCAGCCACCAGGGGCCCACACATCAGGATGGGATCTGTGAAAACCACGTCGAATTTGCTCTCTTTCAAGTACTGCATCAGCTCCTCGTTCTGCAGAAGGCTCTTACAGTTGGTGAAGAAGACTGAGGAGATTGCTATTGTGCTTTGGTACGAGGTAAGAACAACATTCCAAACAGATTGTTCAATAAAATGGGCATTAACAAAGGTCTTGAGCATTTCACCCAAATATTCATCGCTGTAAGGTATGGGATACACTTTCACTGTGTAATTCTGAGGCTCCTTTGACTTCATATACAGACTGGTTGCGGGTACAACCACAACAACTTCGTGTCCCTTCTGCTGCAGTTTCTCCACCACTGGGCGCATGCTGAGCCAGTGACTTCCATCCTGAGGTACCACCAGGATCTTTCCACCTTCGGCCAGGATTAAAGACAGCATCAGGAGGAGAAATATCCAGGTACCTCCATAAAAAAGAGCCATTTTGGCAGGAATGAAGCAGTGGATTCTGATCTGGAGGGATCCACACAGTCCTTTATAGAATGGTCCATGCAGAGTAAGCAGGGAATTTATTGCCTACGGGAATTAATATTTAACTTCCCAATATGGTTGTGATTTGCCTGTGATTTTGCCTATGTTTGTGGAAGGGAAGGAAATCCATGTCCTGAGGAAAGCATTTGTACTTTCTGTTAATGTTTAAGCTTCAAAGTCTGTCAGCACTAAGCCCTACCAGCACTAAATCTATGACACCAAGAGCAGGGGTGTCATGTTGTACAAATCATCGTCGTTAAAACCACTGACCTGGTAAATACACAGCGAGAAAATAATAAAAATACACCCAGCAGAATGGATGCAACTCCGTTCCTGAGGTCATGAGGCTGATGTTGAATTATCATCTCCTGGAAGCAGCCAAACCTGCACCTCTTACAAAGATGTCACAGCCATCACCATGTACCAGACAATCCCAAATCTGAGGAGAACAATCCCGATTGGCTTTTTCCCTCTTGGCATTGCACCAAAACAGTGAACTAATGGATGAGATCAGGGACAAAAAAGGGAGAGGAGACCAGCACTGGGACACAAAGAAGGAGTTTTGGGCTATGGTTGCTGTCTAGAAAATCTCTTTCACACATTGTGAGCAAGACAAAATCCGGGAGAAGGTGTGACACTTTCCACTAATCCCACTGCAGGAATATTTTGTCTTTGTGCAAGGAAAAGCAATGTCACAGCAAAACCTTCTGGATGGTGCTAAGGAAGAAGTCCTTGTGATGACAAACTATTATCAACACAAAGTTTTTCCGTCATAAAAGGTGGTTTCACTCCCAGCATCCTCAGTCAGGAGAAACAAATCCTTACAGCCTGAGGCAAAGGCTTTTGTCTCATGACACCCAAAGGGTGTTGAGACTGCCCTGAGTAGCTCCACTCTATCAAACTGGACATGGAGTAACCACCCTTAGACATGGAAAACCATTTCTGGAGTGGACCAATGCAGGAGAGGTGGCAGACAGCACAGACTGAAAGCTGGAGACTGAACAGATTCCCAAATAATTCTCATGAAATGCAGGAAGTCTGGACACAAAGTATTTATTGCAAGTTGTGACAAGAGCTGACCAAATGAGCTTGGAAGTTGCTGCCTGGTATGTTTTCTACTCTGGACTCGATCGGATTTTTAATGGCAAAACCAGTTGGCTGAAAACTGCCAATACAAGTTCATTTCCCTAGACTAGAACAGAAAAAGCCGCTTGATAGTGTGGTCACACATTGTTATATTCCACAGACTTTTTGTACCAGGCCATCAGAGCCACAACTTTGGGGAAATTTGAGGTGACCACAGGAAGGGCAAGAGAAATTACAGATAAAGGGAGAACAGACAAATAAAAGAAGATGGTCTTAGATTAGCACAGGATCAGCTGAGGTCAGATTTCAGCTGGGTATTCAAAATGAAATAGAAGAAATTCCTCTGCTCTTTATAGAAAATGTATCTAGAACAGAAACTGAAGAATGGAGAAACACAGAAGATTTTTCCAGGAGTGGAATGTGATATCCACCTAACAGGAGTATAAAGAAAGAATCTGGCAGGGACAAATTGAGGGCAGGATGTCTCTACCCTTGCAGCAAAGTTACAGGCTCTTTACAGCTCTGAGACCTTCAGGATATTAAAGACTTATGCTGTGTAACCAGCAAGCATGCACTTCATAAATTTAAAGTTAGCACGACTCTCATGAGCCCTAACACAATAGAATTATTAAGATAAACTTTTATCCTCATATTCTAGTTAATAGCTTTATTCTTTTCCTTGTTTATCAGGTTTAGAGTGCTCTTGATAAGCCTGAGAAAGAAGCATAAAAGAAATCTGAAAGAAGAAAGAAATATCCACCCCTTCAGCTCAAAGATATTGTGCAGAGACATTGCATGACTACAATTCAGAAGTGCGGGAGCAATTTCCTAGGAAAGGGGTTTGTGTCCTGCTTTGTGCCTGGAAAAAATGTCCACGGTAGAGATTACATGATGAGTGCCAAAATACATTCACATTTCTAGATTACCTTTAACAACCATGCAGAAGATTTCTGGTAAAAGCAAATATCAAGAAGTAGGTCTGAAAACTTACCTAAGTTCAGCATTCAAGTACCTTTCTCCAAAACCATGATTGTAAGATTATTTCATGCTGTTTCAATGTGACATTTATATTTCACCTCCACAACCAGGAGTAACTTAGCACAGACAGCAAGTTTAGAAATAATTTTTCATCAAAATACAACTAAAGTGAAGAAACTGATGCCGATGAGCCTCCTAGGTTTGTGATCATGCAAAAGTAATACATGTCAGACGACATTAAAATGAAATCAAAACTGGACCTGGTTGGTGGTTAATACACATTCAGCAAGGACAGTAATTTCCATCTCACAGATGAAATCCCGTTTTAGTTTAATTTGTTACAAAACCCACATTAACTCAACGAAGTCTCTCTCAAGGTTATTTGACTTCAACATGTGGAAAACAATTACCCAAACCTGGTCAAATTAAATCATTACACAAAAAACCCCCCATCAATAGCGATAAAATTCCTGCATCAACTTAATGATGTCTCATTGGCAAATGTACAATTTGGAGGAGAAGGAATCTTACCTTAGGTAGTGGTTTCTTCTTAGCACAGTTGATCCCCCCAACAAAGACCATGTTGGGCATCACTGGCCTGACGTACTCAAACACAAAGTCAAACCTCAGGATCCAAATCGCAGCAGAGTCCACGAGGTCCGTGAAGGACACATCCCTCTGAAGAACTTCTGAGGAAAGCTTAAGGGTTTCTGCATAGATACCGTTGCAGTAATCAAGCTCCAAGAGGGAAATCAGAGCATTTTCCACCCGCTGGAAAAATGTCATCTGGTCTGAGTTGAAGCTGAAGAGTCTGGGGATGTAGGACAGAGGGCTTGGGCTCTGTGGGGCTGAAAAGTGCAGGTTGCAAGGGAATCCCCTCATGAAGAACACAAAGGGAAGGGAGAGATGGTGGGCGAGGATGGTGCCACACATGAAGATTGGATCTGTCAGGATGGCATCAAAGCGGCTTTGGTTGAGGAACCTCAGGGTCTCCTGGCTGCGGAACAGGTCCTTGCACTGCCCAAGGAAGGTGTTGAAAACGTCCACCGAGGCCTTGTACACCCCAAGGGCATTGAGGGGGAAAGGCTTCTTTGTCAGGTGCACAGAGATATATTCCTCGAAGGCATTATCCAGTTCTTCCAGGGTCTGCCTCACCGGGTATGTGACCACCTTGTAGGCTTGCTTTGTCTTCATCTGCCAGCTCACCTCAGGAACCAGCACCACCACCTCGTGTCCTCTCTGGCTCAGCTTCTCCACCACCTCCTGCATGCTCAGCCAGTGGCTTCCCACCATGGGAACCACCAGGAGCTTCCCTCCGTCGGAGAGGCCGGGCAGGAAGAGGACGATGGAAATCCAGGCACAGCAAAGCCTCAAAGCCATGCTGCTGTGGTCGGAGTAGGGGCTGTGGAAGAGATTTCTCTGGCAGCTTGTAGCCTGAAGGTGCTTTGGAAAGCAACTGATGGGGGGATTTATTGCATTTTTGTTTGTGATAATCCTGTAATTAATGATTCACAGCTCTGGATTGTGGATTGTTTATTTTGCCTTTTCCCTCCTTTCTTGGAAAGGAAAGGTTGGACAAGTTTGGTGACCCTTCCACTGCCGAGTCACTGGTGCTCTTCGGTGTTCAATGAGCTCCTCAAGCTGCTACTTCAATCCTTCAGGAGTCCTCATCTTTGTTGTGTCCTGTGTTACACCTTGGCCAGGACCCACGGAAGCAACCTTAGTCTGATTAGTTCCCATCCCCACAGTAACAAATGAAAACAGCTTCTCCATCTTGGATACACAGATCCTCAGGTGATTCCTCCAGGGATGGAGAAGGAGACCCACAGGCCAAGACTCAGGACTCTTCTGAGCCGGCAGGAATCTCCTCAGTGCCAGGAACACCACAAGGAGGGGCTGAGAGAGGCTGACTTCTCTCTGTATAGCCCAAGATCTCACTTTACAGAGCTGTTTCCCAGCCTGGGAAGTGGCTTTCAGGTAGCTGAAAACTCCTGCCCACCAGATACCAGACCAGCACTAAATGTGTTTTAGCAACCACAGGAGCCTCAGGTTTCAGACCTGACTCGGCAAAGAGCACGTTCAGTCCAGACGTGATTTCCCCAGCCTCACGGCATTGCCATGGATGCCAAAATTAAAAATAGTGCACCCCAGGATATTCAGAGCCATACAGCCTCCATCCCTCAGGCACACAACTTCTCTCATCTCCCTTCATACCACAGTTCATGCAGCAAAATGAACTGCATATTGTTTTCCTCAGACCAACCTAATTTCCTTTTCCTGTTTTACCAATGTCTAATTATTTCTACTGGGAAGGTGGCAGAGAGCAGATATGTATCAGGATGGCTTTTCAGAAAATAAAGCTTTTGAGTGTCAGTGGAGGGGGGAGAAGCTCTGATGTGAAAAAGACCAAAATCCTGTCTAAATTTTCCACTATAAATCACAAAGAAAAAACATCACAAGTATAGATAAAATACAGAGTTTTATAAAGCACACTTGGAACTGGGCATTGGGAAACTGACCAGTTTAGCAAACAGCATTTTCTCACAAAAAACAAAAAGGTTAATTTATGTATCCTATGATGGCACCCCAGCTGTTTGCTGAAGTGGGATAAGGAGAAGGCTGGCAGCGAAATGCCCTGGCCCCCCTTCCTGCTGCAGGATGAATTTTGCATCCAAACCTTCAGCGTGAGGAGTGGGTGCAAAGGCAATCCCAGGACAGGTGAAGTTAATCAGTACCTCAGTGTTTGTGAACTTGTCAAAGGCTCCCTCGGTTGGCTGGATTATCCCAGGTTATCCTAGCCAGGAATTCTGGAATTGGCTGAGTTCAAGGCAGGCCAAGATCAAAGTCGCTCCCTGCTCCCAGGAGAGCAAAGGGACAGTGGCAAGCGTGGATTTGGGTAAAAAGTCACAAATTTGGGGGCAGGCCTGTCCAGAGCTGGGGCAGGGGTTAAAAAGTCTCCAGAGCTGAGGGAACTGGGAGTGTTTATGGAGACAAGGTGGCTTAGGGAGGCCTTTGCCACTCTCTACGACTCCCTGACAGGACGTGGTTTGGGATCAGGCTGTGTTGCTGTGTCTCAAGGGAAAGGATGAGAGGAAATGGCCTCAAGTTGCGCCAGGGGAGGTTCAGAGTGAGTATCAGAGAAAAAAAATAATTCTCTGGAAGAATGGTTAAGCACTTGGAATAATTTTCCCAGGGAGGTGGTGGAGTTGCTGTCTCTGGAATTTTCCAAGAGGAGTCTGGATGTGACACTTAGGGACGTGGTTTTGTGGTGATGATGGCAGTGCTGGCGTGAGGCTGGGACTGGGTGATCCTGGAAGTCTTTTTCAAGCTTGATGGTTCTGTCAGGTGCAGGCTGGGCCATTCCAGGCTCAGAAGGGAATTATTAGGGGAGCTACAACACACCGGCCAAGGCTGGAATACTTCCATGACTGGACATCCCAAAATACCTCTTCTAAATCCATGAACAGAGATCCCCAAACCCCTCTAATAAATCCATAGCATGAGATGCCAAAGCCCTCTAAAATATTCAGAGTTCCCAAAACCCCTCTAATAACTTCATGACAATAGATCCCTAAGGTAGCCTAATCGATTCATTAAGATGGTCCCCAAACACCTCAAATAAATCTACAACACGAAGTCCCAAAATCATTTAATAAACTCATGGCAGGAGATCCCAAACGCTGTAGTAAATACACAACACAAAACAATTGTTTATTTGGAAGAGGGAGCCGGTCTTTATAGAATCTAGGATGGTTTGTGCTGGAAGAGACCCTAAAGTTCATCCCATTCCACCCTGTGCCATGAGCAGAGACACATCCAATCCAAGGTTGCTCCATGCCCCATCCAATAAATCCAACCTGGGCATGAACACTTCCAGGGGTGGGGCAGCCACAGCTTCTCTAGGCAACATGTGTCAGTACCCTGCCATTCTCACAGGGAAGAAATTCTTGCCAATATCCTGTTTTATCCTTTCCTCTGGCAGTTTAAAGCCATTCCCCCTGTACCATCACTTCAGGCTCTTGTAAACAGTCTCCCTCCAAGAGAGAGATAAGATACGTCCCTATCAAATACCTCATTTGTGCTATAAATACATACTATGGTATTGGCTTTTTGCAAGTATTAGGGTGGGTACTATATGTGTGGTGTTGAAATGGTTTTTAAGATGTAGTTTTCTTTAGGAGTAACAGAGGCTGATAAAGTGTCTTTGTAGTACGTGAATTACCAGCTTGGTTGTATAACACCCAGTGAAGACACCTGCTACTGATATACCACCTACCAGCACCAACTGTCCGTAGAAATTGAAGACCAAAGCCCAAATCAAGACTGATAAGAAAAATAAATTAAAACCACAGCCAAGAAACACACATGTTCTAAAAAGACAGACTCAAGGAGTGGCCAGGTAAAATACTTCTTGGAATATGGAATACGGAAAATATTTTGTAAGATAATAGAAAATATTTTATGGAAAATTAGAAAATGTATGATAGGTCTATGAATATGCAATGGGTTGATGATTTTAAGGGGCATCTCCAAAACAGCAGGTGTGCTCTTTGGTGAATGCCAAGCACCCGGCCATTGTAACTTTTTGCTTTGTTGTTTGTCTCTTATTGTCTTTTATAAAACTTTTTAAAATCCACCAGGTGTGGAACACATATTGAGAAAGTAAGAAAATTACAGCCTGAAAAATATTCCAGGTTGGGGCTTTTCAGCTCTGTTCCCAGCTGATAAGCTGGTCCAGCTCAAGGCTAGGAAGAATTTCTCCCAAGGTGATAATTTGGTCAAAATAAAAAGGAATTAATAACAAAGATAGAACACCTGTTGTGGTGTGTGACCAGGCCCTGGCAATGGGGTGTCTTCTCTCTGAACCAATCACCTTTTCTCTACTCTTGGAATTGCGAGTCATGCTATAAAACCAAGTGTGTTTCTGAATAAACTTGTCTCTTTTTTCCTGTCATGAAAGACGACCATGTAGCTGTGCATCTTATTTCCGCCACACTTAAAGGGTTAAAAACCCTTTCCACGGCTACACCAGGAAAGTGAGCCTCATTTTTCACGATTTGGGGCCTCACCTCTGAGTCCACCGGGAGATCCCAAGCAGGGGAGGCGAGTTCGGCGGGCCCTGCTCCGTTTCTTCTGGTGTGAGTCAGCGGTTTGCAGGTAAATATCCTGTGGATAAGGAGAAGACAAACAAAGCAAAGGAAAGGGAAAAGGCTCCCTAAACCGTGGAATTTAGCTCCACAATTCTTGTGCACGAAGACCCGGAGAAGAAAAGGGAATTGTAAGAACTCTTCGTAGGGGGGCGGTCACGGGGAAGTGAATGGTGTGTGGATGAGACGCAGACTGGTTATCCCAGATGTGCAAAGCAATTGGGAGTCTCTGAGAGCTCCCATTCCATTCTTGTGCAAGAAAAAAAGGCAGCGAGAGACAAAAGGAGGGAGAGAGACCCCCCAGGGTAACTGGGGTGGGATCCCAGGGGAGGGGTTGGAGCCCTTGAAGAAAGGGAGCCGAGGGTTTCCTAGCACAATCCACTGGGAAACGGGACAAAAGGAGGAGGACCGCCTAAAATTTTGCCAAATTGAGGATTAATCCAAGAAACCTGGACTCAAAAGCTGCCAAGTTGAGGACTTGAGAGGAATGTTGAATTTGTCTTTACAAATGAGCTGTGGATCTGCTTGTTAGATAAGGCTAGCACTGAGAGATAAAAGAAATAATGGGATGGATTCCACTGATTGATGAATGGAAAAAGATATTTGCCTTTACAAACAAACTGTAGGGCTGCTGATAAATGAAATTGGATATCGAAAGATGAAAGAAGCAACGGGGGGAAAACTATGAATTCTATAAGAATTAAAAATCAAAAGGGAGGGTTATACATTAGAGGGGAATTTCAGGTATCAGGCGTTCCGGGAAGTCTGTGCCTCTCAAGTACCTCAGCCAATGGGGAAAGAGAGAGGGAAATGCGGCCGGGAAAATAGGATAAAAAGGAGGGTGTGTCCTCCAAAAATTTGAGAGCTCCCAGGGGAATGTCCCATGGCCTCTCCCTTTATTCAAATAAAGCAAAAATGACTCCTCTGGCTCCTTTTTGGACATAAACCTCTGGTGTTTACGGATTAATTTTCCTGACAGACTGATGCAAGAAACCTTGGACATTTAGAGATTTTTATACCCACGGGTGGATATTAACAAGTAACTTGAAAGAAAAGGTACCATATTTTGTGCTGTTTGGTTGTGAGTGAGGGGGAGAGTGAGAAAGAAATACTGAAGAAATAAAATCGAGTGAATGTGAATAAATGCAAGTATATGTGACATAGATTGTTGAATTTAAAGTGCAACTTTATTTTCTGGAATGAGGTGTATTGTATTGGTGAGAGAAAGGGTTTCCCGTGCCTTGGGGGGAGGAGGTGGCATTCAAGTTGTTTGGGAAGTGGAAAATAGAACCAGAGACAAATAGATAAAATCCTGAGAAATAGGACAACAAACCAGTAAGTCGGGTACAGGAAAAAAGAGACTAAAAGGGTGCCAGCAGAGATACCCCAAGATAGCCCTCTAGGAGTTATGTTAGCTAACTGGGATATTGACCCCTTTACAAGAAAAAAGGAGAAAGTAAAGATGATGTAGTTTTGTATGACAGAATGGGCAAAAAGGGAAATAAGATCTGACCACGTTTTCTGGACTAGATATGGCTCTTTTGAAGCTTGGATTTGTCAGGCTTTAAGCATATTTGTGAATTCAAAAGAACCGTTTAATCCAGAAGAAAGAGAATATGCTGCATGCTGGACAGGAGACTGGGGATAAAAGTTTTCAAAATATCAGAAACCCCAGAGTTAGAGGGAGAAAAGAAAAAGAAATAAAAGTGCTGAGATCTCTTGGAAATGTTACCTCCCCCGTTCCCGCTTGTCCCCGCGCTGTTCATGGCTGCGCCGCCTGTCCCAGATCCTGGATTCCCGCTCGTGCCGTTCCTGGCTGCGCCGTTCGCCCCAGCCTCATCCACTCTGCCCGCGATCTTCCCGGCGGTCGCACCAGGGCTCCCGCTTGCGCCGACCCCGTCTGTCCCGGCAGTCCCAGCCCCGACCGCTTCTCCCGCGTCTGTCCCGGCAATCCCAGTCCCGACCGCTTCTCCCGCGGCTGTCCCGGCAATCCCGGCCCCGACCGCTTCTCCCGCGTCTGTCCCGGCAATCCCAGTCCCGACCGCTTCTCCCGCGGCTGTCCCGGCAATCCCGGCCCCGACCGCTTCTCCCGCGTCTGTCCCGGCAATCCCAGCCCCGACCGCTTCTCCCGCGGCTGTCCCGGCAATCCCAGCCCCGACCGCTTCTCCCGCGGCTGTCCCGGCAATCCCGGCCCCGCCTGCTCCGTCCGCGCTGGTACCAGGCCTCGTTAAACACCGCTGCTCCAGCCGCCATGGACCACGTGAAGTTGAAGTTAGGGAAGCTACTTATAAAACTTTTTAATTTTCTCGGGAAAAGAGGATTAAGAGTATTAAAAGGGAAACTGCAATCTGTAGAACCGGAAGCAAAATATCTTGGACACTTAATAAGCAAGGGTAGCCGAAAGTAAAACCCCGAGAGGTTTGCAGAAATTTTATCTCTTCCTCCTCCCTCTTCAAAAAACGAAATTAGAAAGCTACTCGGATTATTGGGATATTGCAGACTATGGATTGAAGGGTAATACACAGGCAGTAAAATTTTTGTATGGAAAATTGACCGAGGAA
This sequence comes from Sturnus vulgaris, assembly GCF_052056855.1. Classification (NCBI taxonomy): domain Eukaryota; kingdom Metazoa; phylum Chordata; class Aves; order Passeriformes; family Sturnidae; genus Sturnus; species Sturnus vulgaris. Next base: position 3,739,003 of record NC_142249.1, read on the forward strand.
GATGATATAAAGTGGACTAAAGAAGATGACGGTAAACTAGAAGAACTGAAGTTAAAACTAGCCTCGGTACCAGCTTTAAGCTTACCCTCATGAGAAAAACCTTTTCGTTTGTATGTGAATGTGGAAAGTGGAGTAGCTCATGGAGTTCTGGTTCAGGAGTGAGGAGGAGCAAAGAGACCAGTAGCTTATTTGTCAAAGGTGTTGGACCCAGTGAGCCATGGCTGGCCAGTATGTATTCAAGCCATAGCAGCTACTGCAAGCCCGGCAGAGGAAAGTCATAAGCTTACTTTTGGAAGTAAATTAGTTGTGTGTACACCTCATGCAGTCCGAAATCCGTTAAACCAGAAAGCTGAAAAATGGTTAACAGACTCTAGGATGTTAAAATATGAAGCAATTTTGATAGACAGTGATGACACAATAGATAAACAAAAGTTTAAGTCCAGCTCAATTTCTATATGGAGAATCAAAAAAACTAATTTGACACATAATTGTTTAGGAATTACACAATACCAAACTAAAATTCGGGAAGATCTGGCAGAACAGCCCCTCTTGGAAGGGGGAAAAAATATATGTTGAGGGTTCCTCCAGATGTTTACAAGGAAAAAGGATGTTGGGATATGCTTTGGTTGATGGAAAAAATATGCAAACCATCGATAGAGGAAAATTACCTTCAAATTGATCAGCTCAAGCTTGTGAATTATATGCTCTAAAAAAAGCACTGGAATATTTAACACATAACAAGGGAACCATATATACTGACTCAAGGTATGCCTTTGGGGTGGTACACACTTCTGGAAAAATTTGGGAAGAAAAGGGGTTACTCAATTCAAAAGGAAAGAGATTGATACATGAGGGTCTCATTTTGGAGGTTTTAGAGGCATTAAAATTATCTGAGGAGATAGCTGTAGTACACATCAAGGGACATCAAAAGGGAATGACCTCAGAAATAAGGGGAAATAATTTGGCAGATCAAGAAGCTAAAGATGCAGCAGAAAATGGGATCGAAAGGGTTATGTTAATTTTGACCCTAAATAAGGAAGAATTGGAAACTCCGAAGTTCAGTGAAGTGGAAGCAAAGGAATTAAGTAAGATAAGGGGAAAGCCAGATGAACCTGGCTATGAATATGCAACGGGCTGATGAATTTAAAGGGTATCTCCAAAACAGCAGGTGTGCTCTTGGCTGAATGCCAAGCACCCGGCTGTATAACCTTTTGTTTTATTTTTTTTGTCTCTTATTGTCTTTTATTAAACCTTTTAAAATCTACCAGGAAAGTGAACCTCGTTTTTCACATTTGGATCATGCAGGTATGTGACTGCCACAACCTCTCCCAACCAGCCACTAACCTGAGATAAGGGCTTCTTCTTCTCTCCACAGTGGATGCCTCTGGTGAAAACCATGTTGGACATGACAGGCATGGGATACTCAAAGACAAAGTCGATTCTCCTCAGCCAGATGGATCCATGACTTAAAAGCTCCGTCATTGTCATCGTTTTTTGGAGGAACTCTGAGGCCAGCTCTTCAAATGGAGAATAAGCAAAATTGCAGCTGAAGGACTTGGAAAGGAGGAAAATTAAACCTCATCCTGTTCCACCCCGCGCCATGAGCAGGGACACTTTCCACCATCCCAGGCTGTTCCAAGCCCTCATCGAGTGTGTCCTTGAACACTTCCACGGACGGAGATCCCACAGGATCCTATGACACCACCTACCCTCACGCTGGGAGAACTACAACTCCCAGCATGCCCCGCGCTGGAACCCGCCCTCCCCGCCGGCCGCGGGTTCCGGCGTGCTTTGCGCGGTGACACACAACAAACATGGCGGCGGCCGCGGAGCCGTGGCTGTAGGGCTGGGCCGGGCACGGTTAGTGAGGGGCGCTGAAGGGTTGGGGTTCGCCGGCCCGGGGGAGACTTGGGCGCTCCTGGAATGGGTTTGTTAGAGGGGCTTTGGTATCTCCTGACATGGGTTTATTGGAGGGGTTTGGGATCTCCTGTCACAGATTTATTAGAGGGACTCGGAATCTCCTGCCACGGGTTTATTGGGGGGATTTGGGAACTCCTGTCACATATTTATTAGAGGATTTTGGGAATTCCTGCCATGGATTTATTAGGGAGATTTGGGATCTCCTGTCACTGATATCTTAGAGGTTTTGGGATCTCCTGTCCCAGATTTGTTGGAGAGGTTTTGGGAACTCCTGCCGTGGGTTTATTAGAGGATTTGGGGAACGCCTCTCATAGATTTATTAGAGGAGTTTGGGATCTCCTGCTGTGGGTTTATTACAGGGGTTTGGGGTCGTTTGTCACTGATATCTTAGAGGGCTTGGGGGACTTCCTGTCAGGGATTTCTTAGAGGAGTTTGGGAATCTCATGGGTTTTTTAGAGGGGTTTGTGAATTGCTTGTCATGGAAATATTAGATAATTTGGGGATCTCCTGTCATGGATTTATTAGAGAGGTTTAGGGATCTCTTGCCACTGACTTATTCCAGGATTTTGGTTTCTCCTGCCAAGGATTTATTCCAGTCTGAGGCCTTGTGCTCTGAGCTGTCCCTGCTCTGTGACAGCACTGGGCTATCCAGAATCCCTTCCAATTGCTATTCCTGTGTGGTTTTTACGGGAAGGAGGATGCAGAAATAAGGAGCGAGGGAGGATTTGGCACTCAAGTGCCTCTCCGGAATGATGGGTGGGTGGTGTCTCCTGGATATGGCCCTTTTTTGGGACAAATCATCCACCCAGGAGCTGCTGGGCATTCAGGGAGGAGAAGAATCTAAATGCTAAAGTGCAACAGGCCTGACTGGAAACAGGAATGAGGGCTGGGAGACAGCTTGGAATGAGTGCCAAGCCCAGGAATTCCATCCAGCAGATTGGGAGGAGGGGCCTTTGCAGAGATTTTAAGGCAGTCAAGAGTTGCATTCAGAGGAGGAAAAGCTGATGCAAAGTGATTTATTTCCTGTTTGTGTTTGTTGGGAAGGTGAAACTTTAAAATCTTTCTGCTTTAATGTCTCAGATGAAGAAGTCCCAGGTGTTTGGAGAACGTGGATAAGGATAATCCAAGGTAGGGGACAGTTCACTTGTAGGAATAAATGACAGCTTTGTGCAAAGTGGAATTGTGGTGGGTTTGATTCTGGTGAAAAATCTGCTCAGACATGTGGTAACAGAAGTGCTTTTAATTCACCCTTTCTTGATACATGAATTGATACTTTTACATGGATTAATTTTTAGAATGACCAGAATAAGGTGGAAAAAAATATAAGCAAATTCTTCAGTCAGGGCTTCCAGGTTTATCTTGGGGGATTTGAGGTGGGTGGGTTCAACTGCATTTTTTATAGTAAATGCTTATTTTATCTTTTTAAAGGACTCTTCTGCCTTCACAATGTTTGGGGACTTATTTGAAGAGGATTTTTCCTTTATTTCTAACAATCATTGTGGGAAAGGGAAGAAATCAAAGCCCAGAGAGTCTGAGCCTCCAGCTCCCAGGGATTTCACCAACCTCAGTGGAATCAAAAATCAGGGTGGGACCTGCTACCTCAATTCCCTTCTGCAGACTCTGCTTTTCACGCCTGAATTTAGAGGTGAGGTGCTCAAAACCTTCTTAAAATAATGTTGGGATTGATATTTTAGTGAGACTTACACTCTTTGTTATTTACTTAAGAAACATAGGGAACTCAGGTGATTTTGGGGCTTGGTTCACTTTAAATAAATTACTGCAGAATAAAATGGTAGTGTTTGACATTAAAATACATTGCATTTTTAAAGAGGGGATGTTGTCTTTTTGGATAATAATTTTTTGCCAATTGCAGAGGCATTGTTCTCCCTGGGACCTGAAGAACTTGGGACTCTGGATGACAGCAGGAAACCAGATGCAAAGGTGGTGGGAATTTTCTTGTTTGTCGCTGTCTGATGTTGATATGGAGGAATATGGTTCCAGTTGATGTGAAACTTATGAAAATGAGTAAAAAAACCTAAATTTGACACTGAGAGGCAGTTTGGTCTGGCTCATAGTGGATTTTTCCCACAATTCTAAGCCCTCATTGTCAAGAGGTTTTGCTTCAGAAACCAGATGTGGTTTCTGTTTCTGCTGAGATGTCCTCCCTCCCACCTCATTCCATCCCATCATGAAGCACTTCAGGAGAGCTGAAGAGGGACTGGGGACAAGGGGTGGAGGGACAGGACACAGGGAGTGGCTTCCCACTGCCAGAGGGCAGGGATGGATGGGATATTGGGAAGGAATTCTTCCCTGTGAGGATGGGGAGGCCCTGGCACAGGGTGCCCAGAGAAGCTGTGGCTGTCCCTGGATCCCTGGAAGTGTCCAAGGCCAGGTTGGACACTGGGGCTTGGAGCAGCCTGGGACAGTGGAAGGTGTCCCTGCCCATGGCAGGGGTGGAATGGGATGGGCTTTAAGGTCCCTCCCACCCCAAACCATTCTACTTGGCTGTGTAAGGTGAGGGACTATAGATTTTTGGGAACAAAGTGTGACTGGTATGAATTGAGCAATGTGCATTGTGAAATAGGCAGGAGTATTTTCTCACCAACTTTGTAGGAAATTGCTTTTGTTTTTGTTGACATGTCTGCTTTGAAGGCTGTGTCTGATGTGCTGGCTGTGTTCCCTTGCTGTTGTGCCCAGGTTCGGATAATCCCGCTGCAGCTGCAGCGCTTGTTCGCTCAGCTCCTGCTCCTGGACCAGCAGGCTGCATCCACCACTGACCTCACTGAGAGCTTCGGCTGGAGCAGCCATGAGGTGCCAGTCTCCTTCCCCACACGCTTCTCTCTGCATAGAGATGGGTTCTGGAAGCCTGACATTTAGGAAATACCTTAAAATCCTTCAAGCTGCGGAGATGACGTTGAATTGGGTCAGCTCTTGGTGTGTCCTGTTGGATCTCCACAGGGAGTCCATGGCAGTTGTTTACAGGGAGGAACAGAAGATGACTGCTCTCTTAGATGCAATTCCAGTTGCTTTCCCTTTGTTTTTCCAGGAGTGTTTTTCCAACAGGCTTCTTGTCCTGAGACACTTAGATTGTTAACCACTTTTAACTGTGTCAGTCAGAGATTAATCTACATCTAGGGAATGGCTTCAAATTGACAGGGAGCAGGTTTAAATGGAATATTGGGAAGGAATTGTTCCCTGGGAGGGTGGAGAGGCCCTGGGACAGGGTGCCCAGAGAAGCTGTGGCTGCTTCTGGTCCCTGGAAGTGTCCAAGGACAGGCTGGACATGGGGACTTGGAGCAACCTGGGATAGTGGAAGGTGTCCGTGCCCGTGGCAGGGGATGGAACAAAATGATCTTTAAGGTCTTTCCCACCCAAACCACTCTGGAATTCAATGATTCTATCCAAGTGAAAGTGTTTTAGGTGGGTTGTAGCATGACTAAATTAACACATGTGTTAGATATTCCAATGGTCTTTTTAGAGCGTTTAATATAGGTAGTACTTCAGTACTCAAGGAGTAAATGTATGAGTAGTCGTTAAGACACTGGGACACGTGATGTGTTATTTTTAAGCCATAAGCCAAGCACAGCAGTGTTTCATTCATTCCTGTGTGGATTTTCCTCCTGCAGGAGATGAGGCAGCATGATGTGCAAGAATTGAACAGGATCCTCTTCAGTGCTCTGGAGACCTCCCTTGTGGGGACGTCAGGCCACGACCTCATCAACCGCCTCTACCACGGCATTGTTGTCAACCAGATTGTTTGTAAGGAGTGCAAGAACATCAGTGAGAGACAGGTAAAGCCAGGGATCTTCCACTGGGGGGTACTTTCAGGCTATTGACTTTAAATATTATTGTTTTTGAAGTCCAAAAATAATGTCATCTTTGCTGGGGGCCTTGTTGAATCCAGGTAGTGAGTGTTTAAGTCTTTGGCTGATCTTTGTAAATGAGAGGTAAAAAATGTAAATGTTTTGCATCTTCTGCGTTCACAAGCCCTGCCTCTGGTAGATGTAGTTAGCACAGAGTGCAGTGAGGTAACAGCAAAACATATCTTGACAGTTTTTGTGCTCTTTGTAATTTAAAAAAATCAGTTTTTTAAAATTAATTTGTGTGACTGTAGGAAGGTTTTTTGCCCATCACTGTGATGAATAGGATGGATGTCTTTCTAATCACCACAAACCTACACCCCTCAGAACCTCCTTTCTCGTTGTCCTTTCTACACAGGAAGATTTCTTGGATCTCACAGTGGCAGTGAAAGGCGTGGCTGGCTTGGAGGAGGCCCTGTGGAACATGTACGTGGAAGAGGAATACTTTGAGAATGACAACTTGTATCGATGTGGAGCCTGTGATAAACTGGTTGAAGCTTCAAAGGTAGCACCTTGGGATGGGATGGGATGGGATGATATACGGTTAGATGGGATATTAGGAAAAAATCCTTCCCTGTGAGGGTGGGGAAGCCCTGGCACAGGTTGCCCAGAGAAGCTGTGGCTGCTTCATCTCTGAAAGTGTCCGAGACTGGGCTTGGAGCACCCTGGGATAGGGGAGGGTGTCCCTGCCCATGGCAGAGAGTGGCACTGGATGGGCTTTAAAGTCCCTTCCAATCCAAACCATTCTGGGATTCTATGAAACCTCAGCAGGGATGTCAAGGAAAGCTCCCGTGGCTCATTTCCCAAATGTTGTTGCAGTTTGTTGTCTCTTGAGTGTGGTATAATTTGGAGGTATTGACTCATTCAACACCTTTGCTGCACTTTCCTCTGGGTATTTTGGAGAATTGGCCAAAAGAGAAGTTAGAGCATAAAATAAAAATCTGCAATTAGAGAAATCATGGAAACTCAACTTCTGGAGAACCCAAATGAGAGAGAAGAGCAATGAGCAGCTGTTGCTCTGTGCAGGGAATGAGATCTGTTGCTCTGTTTTTGTGGAGGGAAGCAGGCTCAGGTTGTTGGTGAACTCTGACCTGGTCACAGCAGCAGAGGTCCTTGGCCTCCTGCAGGATGGGTGAAATCCAAATCCTGCAGCCCTCTGGATGTGGAGGGAGTAGTTCAAAGGGAAGCTGAGGTCAGGCCCGGTTGATCAGTGACTTGGGAGTTCAGGAACACTCAGCAGTGCCTCGCGTGTCTTGTTGCAAGGGCTGGCTGGGGTTTAACTGGACTGGGTCCAAGGCAATATAGGGCAAGGTCTGCCTCTCACAAGTGCTCACCCATGCAGGAAAAGAGTGGGAACTCTGAATTTTGGCAGGAGATCACAGATCTGAGGGTTGCCAGGCTGTGGATGTGAATGGAATTCCTAATTCAGGGGATTTCTTAAGCCCTGTGTGTGTTCCTATTATGGCTCTGCCAGTGGAGACCAGGAGATGGAGACATTGGAAAGGCTCAGAAAGGTGGCCATGGAAACCACACCTACAGTCACAGGTGGTACAAGATGTTGGTTTTACTTCTCATGAAGGGTTCTTGATGTGCTCACCCATCAAGTGGTTGGATCTGGATTAATCTGGAATAATTAAAATGGATTCTCCTGGCTCCCCTGTCGAAATGAGGGAGACTTGAGCTCCTGGTTGCTCTGTAACTGTCTGTATAGAGCCTGTGAGCTATGGAAGTGTCAATACTGACTGGAATCTCACCAGTGTCCTTTATTTGCTGGGGCAGGATCAGGTATGGGACTGGTGATCACCAATCAAGGAGGATGTGGGGCTCAACATGGGGAGAAGATCTGTGTGGCTTTTAGGTTGTGTAGTTGGAAGGGAAATTGAGAATTACTGAAAAAACATTTCAAAAATGAGGGCACCAATCTTGTCTCTCTGGTGGTTACAAAGCTTTGTTGGAAAAGGATTTGACCACAGCAAAGTGGAAGCACAATTTTTTTCTAAGTCTGTGCTTAAAATGTTTTTAAATCCCTTCCCAGTCTGCTAAACTACGCAAGCTGCCTCCCTTCCTCACCATTTCCCTCCTGAGGTTCAACTTTGACTTTGAGAAGTGTGAGAGGTACAAGGAAACGAGCTGCTATACATTCCCCATCCAGATCAACCTGAGGCCTTTCTGTGAGCAGGTGGGCACTGTTAACATTTGTTAAAAGTTTCTGTGTGCTCTCTCAGCAGAGAACCCACAGCTCAAGGTTATCTCTTGTTTTTTGCATTTTGTCAGGTATTTGAGTAACTTTGTGATGTCCTTCTTGACTTTTGAACTGAGCTACCTTGTTGCTGCAAGGGGGAAGGGTAAAATAATTACCCAAAAGTTACCTAACCTGTCCTTCACAGGAAGATTATTATCTGGAAATGGAAGTTTATTTTTGTGTCATTATTCTCTGATACCATCATTCATAAATTGAGCTATACTGTGCTTTAGGTGCCTGTAGTTACTGCATTTTTCTCAGGAATCTCTATTTGCATTCATAAATGTGTTTCTGGCTATAAACTGAGCTATATCGTTGCTTGATGACAAATTTTGATCCTTAAACAACATAACAAAGGCACTGTTATGGAGCAGACATTTTTCTTGTTGAAGTGTTGCAATGCAAGCTTGGGAATTTCTCAGTGTTTGTATTTGAGGAAGCCTTCCCCCCGCCCCCAATTTTAGTATTTCCAAGTGGTGCTTCTTCTCTCTCTCCTCTTTTAAACAAAATAAGCTTGGTTGTGAACAAACATTAAAATTGAAAATATTTTGAATTTCCAGTATGGTTCAGCATCCTGCTTGTTTAATAACACGGGTTGCCTGGGGAAGCTGTGGCTGCCCCATCCCTGGAAGTGTCCAAGGCCAACTTGGACAGAACTTGGAGCCACCCGGGCTAGTGAAAGTTGTCCCTTCCTCTGTAGGAACTCAGATGAATTATAAGGTCCCTCCAACCCAAGCCATTTTGGGATTTTATGATGTATCAGTCTGTGGCTTGTGCCAGTTGTTCCTTATGTCCCCAGCCCTCTAAAGCCATTTCAGTCTCTGCTCATACACACACTGAGAAATGTCTGCAGTGATGCTGAAGGTATAAAGCTGTCCTTGTGTGAGAGACTGACCTCAGTTATTGTTACAATTATTGTTTTTCTTTTTAAAGACTGAAATGGATGATTCAGAGTACATGTATGAGCTCTTCTCTGTTATTATACACAAAGGTGGCTGCTATGGAGGACACTATCATGTTTATATCAGAGATGTGGATGAATTAGGAAACTGGCAACTCCAAGTAAGTCCTAAAGGCTTCTCTTCCTTGCTTTAGAGGTTGTACTTTTCAGAAAAGTATTAAGAGCTAATGGATGAATGTGCATCCAAACTTAATTAATGTTTTAATGAGGCTTTGTGTATCTTGCCTCATTGAGAAGGGCAGTCTATCAGAATGTTCATTCTGAAATTGTGCATGATCTTGTCAGCACAGAATAATCCAGTCCTCTAATTGTGTGTGAAACCACAATATTTGTGAGTGTCTTTCTAACCCAGGAAGAAGAGGGTGGGCTGATGAAAGAGAAGGTTTTAAGAGACACTGAAAATGCCAAAGAAACAGAAAATCCACTGCCAGTCTTAAAAGGGATTTTATCAGAGGTATGGTATGTAAGGAATTCATTGTTTTGGCTTTGGAGCTAGGGAACCTGCAGAGAGCTGGCATTTGTGAGAGTGGGCAGGCTTAGGTGTCCAGAGCTCTTCTGAACTTGGTGTGAAGCATTTAAAACTTGGCTTTAATATTAATAGTGACTCTTCCTACACAAAAAAGTTCTTTTGGAGTATTTCTGAAGCTGCTCACTAAAGCTGTTGCAAAAGGAATCAGAATATCCAGAGCTGGAAGGGAGCATTGGAAGTTGGAGCATTGATCCAGCCCCTGTCCCTGCACAGACATCCCAACAATCCCACCCTGAGCATCCCTGGGAGCAGTGTCCAAATACTCCTGGAGCTCTGGCAGCCTTGGGGCTGTGCCCATTCCCTAGGGAGCCTGTGCAGCACCCTCTGGGGGAAGAACCTTTCCCTGACATCTAACCTGAATCCCCTCTGGCACAGCTCCAGATGATGCTATAGCAGCTTACTAAAAACCAGGAATGATAAAAACACTACAAAATTTACTTCTTTGTGTTGACCCCTTGACTTTTGTAGCCTTTGTTACCTTAGTTTTTCATTTCTCTGCAGGAGGAAGCTAAACAAATTGCTGTGGATCAATTAGGGCAGAAATTACTGGAGAAGAAAGGGGTGTCCTGGAATAAGAAATACAGAAAACAATATGGAGCATTACGAAAGGTAATCACAGGTTTGCTAGTTTTGATTTTAGGTAATTTTTGTAATCATTTATATTCCTGTTGAATATTCAGGAGGAGATAATTGAGAATATGGACCCTTGGATGAGCATGTGCAAGGAGAGGTTTGTAATGTGAATTAGCAAGCTTGGGAACATAAGATTGCCAAGGAATTGTCTGCCTGACACTTTTAGTGGGTTTTTTTCCGATCTCTATGGTTGGCCTATAAAATATTAACCTTACTGAAGAGAAAACAGTGTTTGAAAATGCATGCCATTTTTTTGTTGTTTAGAACATGTCTATGAAATTAATACTCCAGTAAAAACTTGTTTTCCAGTTGGCTGCTGTATTTTATGATGTTTTAAGAAAAATACTTCAGAATTTGTATTGTGGATAGGTGGAAAACTGATGTTTACATGTTTTTTGAAGGGAGCTACCTGCAGTTTCCATGAGAAATGTTTAAATGTAGGTGTGAAGTGTAGATGTGAGGATTTTACAGAGGTAAACTGAGGAAAATACATGAGGAAGCACCATAACATGAGGGTTGAATTAATGGGGTTTGTGTTTCACTTCGAGGAGAGCAGCTTAATGCAGGCTGCATTTAAAACTTGGCATCTTCTTCATCTTGTCCTTGCTTCCCTTTCAGTATTTGCAGAATCATCCTCAGATTTTCCAGCTGAGTCCTGATGGAAACAAGGTCGGCCTGAAGGAAACACACAAGCTCCTGATCAAGCTGGATTCTCATGGACAAAATCTCCAGAGCCCTTCCCAGAAGAATGATGTGCAGTGGAACTGTGAGAAAAACTCCTCAAGGCCAGGAGCTGCTTCTGCTGGGTGCCACTGGTTTGATCTGAATGATTCCAAAGTCCAGCCCATCAAGGAGAAGGATATTGAGAAGCAATTCCAGGGTAAAGAGAGTGCCTACATGCTGTTCTACAGAAAAGCTCAGCTGAAAAGGCCCCCTGAAGGTACACGAAGCTCATCTGGAGATTCTGGGGGTGCTTCCTGCTTTGACATTTTTTCTGGAGAGCTTTTTTGTCCTTTCCAAGCTTTATTTTCCCCAGTTTTCCTTATAGTGATCATTTGAAAAACTAAAGTTAAATGAAAATACAAGGAGGTGGTGACCTGTTAATTGCCTGTAGCTGACTAATATTTTTTTAGCATGCTCCACAAATAATGGCAGAGCATCAGCTGAAACAAATACAAGTTGTAGTTAATGGCATTTATGTGTTAATTCCCCTTAAAGAAAGGTTGATTGGAAGGAGTAAAAGCATTTGCTTGTTCTTTAGATAATCTTGCAGTTGAGTTTTCAGTGATTATTGTACTGTAATGTCTCTTCTTGATCTCTTTTCTTGTTTGCCAAATCAGATTTTAAGCCTCTATTTTTTTATTGCAGCACGTGGAAATCCAAGGTACCAAATTCCTGAGCACCTGCTGCATGAAATGAATGCTGCTAATACAGAGCTGCAAAAAAAGAGGTATACTGGTGTCATTGTACTCAACCAGCTCCTATCTGCAGGACTCTCAAGGCATTCAAAAGGAAAGAAATTCCTTGAGCAGAATCACAACTGAAATGGTTCAATGTCATAGAGGTTAATTGAAGAATATAATTTCTGTATCCATATTCTGCTGGTTCTCTACCTTCCCTCTTAGCAGGCAGCCTACAGAGTTTCAAGGGAAACATATTTAGAGTTTCAAATGGTACCATTTTCTGGTGAAAATCACTGCAATTCTGGAGAGTGGAATGCATTATCTTTATTGTGTTTATGGAGGGAGCTCTCCACTGAGAGAAGGGGGAAGGTCTTGATTTATGGTGAATTTACAGATAAATTATATTCTCTGCCAGAAAAGTGAAGAGCTTGTGGTATTCAGATTAGAAAAAACTTCCCCTTGTGTTGAGGGACATGAGTGCTGATACACCTGAATCACAGTTAAGATATCAAAATACAGCCACGAGAGTGACAGTTTATAGGATATTTCACACAAGATGGCTGCCCCATCCCTGGAAGTGCCCAAGGCCAGGTTGGATGGGGCTTGGAGCAACGTGGGATAGGGGAAGGAGCCATGGTGGGGGGGGAGCAGGATAAGCTTTAAGCTTCTCGCCACCCAAACCATCCTGGGATTCTGTTTCTGAGGGAATTCCACTCCTTTATTTTTTAAATGTTTGCTGCTACAACTAGGGACGGGTATAAAGGAGGAGGGGATGTGACAGGGAATTTAGCCCTGGGGGGATCAGTTCCAGGACAGCTACACAGAAAGATCTGATTGGGGTTAAATTCACCAGGTTTTTGTGTTGTTCTCTCAAAGAGCTGAATGTGACTCAGCAAACAATGGCATTGATTTACATCTCCACCTGAGCTGCTGCTATAAATTCCACAACGGGGCTTTGCATCCTGCACTTTCTTGGAAAGAGAGCGTGGTGGATTTGACTATTGACAGAAGGAAAACACTGGGAGATCTTCGGCAGGCAGTGTTCCAGGTACCTGCTCTATCAAATCAACTTCATTTTTACTTGAGCCACTGCAACCTTTACAAATATATTTATGCTGCAATCTCTGTGCCAAGGAGAAATTTTTAACAGCAGATGGAGTTTAGAAGGCTAAAACTTACTATGAGTTTACACAGGAGGAGAGAGTGGTGTGGGGCCTGTTCTAGAAGCCATGAAATTGCTGGAATTTTAACTATGGAGACTTCAAAGTTCACATGAGCTAATTATATTTGGGCAGCATGTGCATGGCCATGGATTCACACTGCAGAACTCCAGGCTTATTCTTAATATTTCATTTTGTGACAGTTGTCTGTCTTTTCAAGGAGTCACCAATTAAATGTCACCAAGTGAGCTTGGGAGCCAGGCTGTGGCAGCTTTCAGCAGATTGTAATTGTTAAGAGTGCTGTGAGTTACTGCTACCATTATTTTACATAATTTTTCTGGTTCTTTTTCCCAACTAGATGTTGGAATCTTGGGAAGGAGACATGGTGCTCAGCATGGCCAAGCCTTTACCAGCAGGATTACACCTGTACCAGGTGCTTGATGGTAAGAACACTGCATGCCAGGCTCTTCCATGCTGTTGCTGTATTTTAATTCCTGCAGCCATCAAAGATTCCATCTATAAACCATCCTGGAGATAGGTATTACTGAACACTCTTCCAGCTCAAACTCATGTTAAGTTATTTAAATTATTTATTTCACTCTTATTAGTTGAATGAATAATTTTGAGGCTTTGCTGTGAAACCTTTGTTGTGAAATGCAGTTCTTAAGCAAGTCAAGCACATTTGCTGATAATAACGTATCAGTCTGTGTCTTGCCCTTGATTTGCTTGTGGATGTTTGCTTTCATAGGATTGGCCTAATAGGTGGAGAGGATAGAAGAGAGGAGCCAGGGTGACATCAAAGGAAAATGTAGGTTAGACTTCAGCTGAATTAGGGATTTTGTAAAGGGATATACTCACATTAAGAGTTCATTAATTTATTAAGGCTATGTCAGTTTTTCAAATCGTCATTTTTGTCTCTAGCTTCCCTTTATTAGGCAATTCTAAATGTCAGTCTTTAAAAACTTAGTAACTTTTAAATTTTATATTCTCTGTGGTGAGCTTCAGAAAATCAGTGTTGAACCAGAACATAACCCAACTCTCCGTGATGTTGACTTCAAAATAGAGAAGCACTCAGAGCTACTCTAAGTATTCCTCCCCATCCTTGTACAGTTCTTTAAAAAACTTTAAAACTTTTAAAAACTTGCTCACCCTGTTTGTGTATTTTGTGGGGAATGAGAACTTGATGATTTGCTCCTATTTTTTTTAGGAGATGAGCTGACCCTGGATGGCATTGGGCTGGCTGATGGAGCAGACATCTTTGTCTGGAATGGGAAAGAGGTAAAGGAACCAAGCACTTCCTTCCTTGTCAGCTCTGAAGAGATAAGACTGCACAAGGTCTCCTGGAAATCCTGTGCTGCTTTTGTAGTTTTCCATCTTCCTTTTAATATTAAGGCTTCTGCTTATCCTGGAAGTGGTTGTGAAGCACAGCATTTATTCTGTCTCTCTAGTGGAATACAATGCTCCTTTTAAATGATTTATATTGTAAAAGTATCCATTTTATTTTAGCTTTTAGCTCAGAAAAAACAGACCCTAAACCAAACAAAACCATCCAAACAGATAGTAACAGGGTCAGTTTTGTCTTGGTTTTATTTTTGGTATACTTTTTTCTGTTGCAGCTTTTATGTCATTAAATTTTCTTCAGCAAGGAACTTAGGTTAAATTTAGGTTGAATATCAGAAAGATCAAACTTTTAAAACGTAAGGTCACAATGTTCAGTCACATTTGGGTAGTTCTTTAATGTCCTGAGGGGCTAAATCATGTGTTCTGGATTTTGCCAAGTGTCCACTGGTTTCCCAGCTGTGGAATGGTTTGGAAAGGGACTAAGGATCTCGTCCCACCCCTGCCATGGACAGGGCCACCTTCTGCTATCCCAGGTTGCTCCAAGCCCCATCTAACCTGGCCTTGGACGCTTCCAGGGATCCAGGGGCAGCCTCAGTTTCTCTGGATAACATTTTGCTTTCTCTTCCCAACACCTGTGGGTTACTCTGATGATTCGTTCAGTACGAATTTGGTCCGAGGTGGTTTGTTTGGGAGGGGAGAGTGTCCATTTTTTTTGTCTCAGTATGCTCACTGCCCAGTCTCTCCTGTACTTGCTGCATCACACAAAGCTGGCATTCCTTCCTCCTGTCCCTCAGGTCGGAGGCACAAAGGTGCTGACGGGCCCTGAGCACGAGCCCGTGGTGCTCAACGTGCTTCGCTTGGCCGAGCACAACGAGGGCAGCAAGGGGCAGCACTTCAGCGAGGCCCAGCTTGTCTTCTCCTGCAGCACCAGCCTGGGGCAGCTGCACTCAGCCTTGGCTCCAGCCGGGGGCATCATCCTCAGGAACGGCTCAGGGGCAGACACAGAAGCCAAGAACTGGGAAGTTTTCCATGAGGAGGACATGAAGGAAACGGTCCGAAGTGTTGGGCTCAGGGATGGGTGCTCTGTGCTGATCTTAGACAGCCATGACCAGAGGTAATGTTTTTTATTATGATTGTAATTAAAGAAAGCAATTTTGGAAAAACCTTTTAGTCCAAATTATACTAACAGCACATATTCTTGTAACTAATAATCACTTTGAGCTTACAAATACGAGTATTTTCATCTTAAGTTTTGGAGACCAATTATTTATCAACCGTTAGATTTTTCTTGCCCTCAAAATGCAGCACCAGTTACAACCTTTGATTTACACTTGTAAAGGGGGAAAAGCCTGATGGGAGCAACTCATGCTCAGCCAATCCAAAGCTGCCAGGGGCAAATTTGTGGTCTCATGACACTCTCTGCTCCCTGAGGCCTCTGCTCTGTGAGATGCCATTACTGTGCACAACTTTGTGATCATCTTTTTACTTGGGAACTGTGCTGGTGAGTGATGTAGCCCTGCCAATGTTTAGCTTTTCTGTCTGTCTGTCTTTGCACTGCTGATTCCCACAGCTTTGTCAACGTGGCAAGTGGGAATTTGACTGCCTTCACCTATGACATCAGCTGGCTCCAAGTGAAAAACTTCTGTGGGGTGGAAGAGGAGGAGAAACACGTTAAAATCACTGCCACCATTGAAACAGTAAGGACTCTGCTTTCCTGAACAGCTTGCCCACTGCACTTGGCCCAGCTCATTCGATTTAGCCTCAGGAATGAATCTTTTCCCTGCTGAAATTAGTGTTGAGCTCAGAGTTACAATCCCTAGCATATTTGCAGGTAGCTTAAACCAGTGCAGTGTTTTAGTGTCAAACAGTTTCCTCTTTGTATCATCCTGTAAGTGGAATCTTGAGATGGTGTCAGTAACCAAAGCTAAAAGAGAGGGGAAGGATTATCTTTGTGCACTGGCACTTGAACGAGCAGGGGTGTTGGTGGCATTCCAGGCTGGATGTGTACCTGTCCTTTTTAATGTCCCTGTCTTTTAGGTGATGTCAGATATCAAAATGAAAGCAATCCGGGAGCTTCAGCTGGAGGAGGAGCTGGGTAAGTGTTCAGCTGCTTTCAGTCTGCTAATGTTACAATTTACTGGCTTTTGAGTGGGTTTAGTGGTAGAATTTTCCTTTCAGTGAAAGAATAAAAGCTGAGACTGTTGATGGAGTCTCGAGGAGTCTCTCTCCAGTTACATTTTTGATCTCACAGAGGGAGGCCTCTAAGATGAACCCATTGTAATTAATCTTAAAGGTGTTACTTGTCTGAAATTCTGAGCCAAATTCCTATTTTATTCCTGTTTGAATTAGTTAATACTTCTCTCTTTCCTGCCCTTTTTGCTGCAGCAAACGAGAGCTGTCTTAGACCTGTTAGTGGCAACGGGAAACTTCTGTCTCCAGGTAAATTGATTTATTGATTCAGTGTTCTGTAAGAAATTCACTGGGGAGATTTTCAGCCTCTGTTTGTCCTTTCCTGGGAGAAGTACCGACACATAACTCCACTGATTCCCAGGCTTAACTGAACCGGTTGTGTGGGGGTTTTTTTTCCAGTTTTAAAGTTAACAGTACCAGTATAAAGATAGGGGTTGAACTGAAATGTTCAGCTTGGTTTTCTTGCTTACATCATTAATCCACCTGTGCTCCTGATGGACTCTGGGAGATCTCCATGCCTTTGTTCTCCTCACAGGACACTCACAGATCTGCTGTCAGGGCTGAGCAAGTTAAGTGCTCCAGAGGGCACTGAAGGGTTTTAGCTTGCTCTGAGGATGATAAAATTGATGTTTTCATTTGTCCTCCTTCAAGTGCCTGAGGATTACACAGTCAAGGAAGCAGAACTGAAGATGGGAAGCTTGCTCGGGCTGTGCCGTGGGAAAGCACCAACTTCCACTCAGGTACAGCAGTGTGGGATGGGAGGAGCCTGCTCCAGGGACATTCCTAAAAGAGAATAAAGGAAAAAAGGAGGATATTGCTCTTGGAATGTGCAAATTGTAAATATCCCAGAATGGTTTGGGTTGGAAGGGGCCTTAAAACTCACCCAATCCCACCCCCTGCCATGGGCAGGGACACCTTCCATTGTCCCAGGATGCTCCAAGCCCCAGTGTCCGACCTGGCCGTGATGTGCAGGGGAAGGAGTGGTTGTGCATATCTGGAGACCAGAGGTGGCTAATGAGCATCTGCTGATGGCCATAACTCAACTTTGCTTTTGTGCCATTTTTGTGCTGTTTGTTGACATTCTAACCACAGGAATTGTTCTTACACTTCAGTGTTTATTTTGGTAGTTTGTGTTTGGATTTTCAGCTCTTCCTGTACTTCATGGTTGGGAGTGACCAAAACTGCAGCCCTGAGATGGAGATAGTTGTGGAGGAGACTGCCTCTGTCAGAGAGGTAAGGCTGGCTGCTCCCACAGCTCTGCTCCCAAGGTCCTGGACAACACTTCTTGCTCAAACCTGGAGGTGGAGGAGTTGGGAAGAGCCATGCACAGAGTGAAGAAGACTCTGCTGCTGCCAGTCTAGTGCTGAATTTCCAGCTTTGACTTTTATTTTTTTTTTAAAGGTGCATCTGCAAACTCTGGGGCAGAATTTGTTCAAGTAAAGGAACAAACTGACAGCATAGATTTAATTTTCTACCAGTTGGGGAAAGCTGGCTCAGCTGATGTGGTGAATTTTTTCCTGAAAACAATCTCCTCCATGAAGGTTTTAATATATAGCCCAAATACATCTTGTGTATCTAATTATATTGTTTTAAGAATTGACCAGCAGTCACTCTGTCAGAAAATTTTAACATAGTTTTGCTGAAAAATTCTTTTCCCAGCCTCAGCAATGACACAACTCTCATCTTGTGTTTCTTCTTTCAGTGTCTCAGTTTAATGCTGGAGAAATCTGGATTATCAGGTTAGTTGTGTTATTTACATATTTTTAAAGGAATTTTTAATACTTTTAAGACTTTTTCCTACCCGAAACCTTGCAAGTTTTTTCAATGAGCTGTGTGTCATCGTAATGTGGGAAGGAGAAAGAATTCTAAACATGAAGTCTTTATAATATATTTTTTTATTTTAAAGAGCATGTCATAGATTCACATGATAATTTGACACATAGTAATTCCTCCTCTTTCCTCTGAAACCGGTGAAAATAATTAGATAGGTGAAGAATAGAGATCTGTAGAAATGAAAGATTATTTTCGTACAGCAAAAGATCTGGGGAAGATGGAAGTAATAATTCATTTAGTCAGAGTTGTGTTTAAAAAGCAAATAAAAATAAAGAACAAAAGAAAAAGGACCCTTGACACTTAAGAGTTTTATAATATTTTCCTACACTGGCATTATTGACTAACTAGTTTTCTGTGTGTATCTTTTTGGGTTTTGGTAGGTGACAGCTGGCATTTGAGAAGGCTTGACTGGTGCTATGAAGCAGGGGAAGCCTTAAGCCAGGAAGTAAGAGGAGCCTGTTTGAATCCATCTGTTCTCTGCTCCCTTGGGAGAAAGGCAGCTGGGGGCCAACAGGGACCCTGTGCTTTCTCTTCCTGCAGAATGCCACCCTGAAGGAACTCAACGTTTGCAGAGGAGACACTTTGGTTATAACTGAAGGAAAGCTTCCAGAAAAGGTAAAATGTGAGAAACAAGGTTCATTCTTTAAAATTTTTAGAAGTTTAATAAGGGATAAAAGGGACTGTACATAGTGCTGGAGTGCCTGGCAAACCAGAAGCATTCTGTTAGCTTAAAACAATTTTCTTATATACTTTTTCATGACATTGGTTAAATGCATATTCATGAGGATTATACATGTTCAAATATTCCTGTGGGTTTATATGTTCTGGGAATTCTTTTGCTTGGTTTTAACCTTTGACTTGTCTGCATGCTATCCTGTAGATTAAATTGATATATTTTATTTCTTCCCAAGCCTCCATTCTGTTGTTTTGACACTTCCTGATAACTGGAGTGTCAGTAGTAAATTTTTCTCTTGGTCTCCTAGTTCTTGTCACTGTTACTTTATAATTCAGAAAAGATAATCCACAAATATATTGAATCAACATAGCTATTTCACACCATTATGAGTTAGCTACACAAATAAAAGCATTTAATATTACATAGTTTCTATTTTATTATGCTAAGGTTGAATATATAATACATATATTTATCACATTACTATTTATGTGAGCTATACAGTGCATACAAAAGCTGACAGGTTATACTGTATCAAAAAGCAGTTAAAAGGGGTTACAAATTGTACTATATTAAAATTGTTGTGATCAATAATAACTTGCAAAACCAATACATAAATGCCAAAGCCAATAACTATATCGTCATTTATAACATAAAAGGAGAGTGGTAGTGTCTGGAGACTTGGAATCCCAGAGTGGTTTGGGTTGGGAGGGATGTTAAAGCCCATCTAGTGCCACCCTGCCATGGCAGTGACACCTTCTACTGTCCCAGGTTGTTCCAAACCCTGTCCAGCCTGGCCCTGAACAGGCTGTGCCTTGCAAAATTGTAGCATCATTATTTCTGCACCACCACCATGCTCTCCACTAAATCATTTCCCCAGCTGCCACATGCACACGTTCTTTGGACACTTTCAGGACTGGTGACTCCACCACTTCCCTGGGCAGCCTGTTCCAAAAGCTTAGTCTTAAATAAATATTTTCTCTCTTCCTGTACTAAAGGTGAAATTTCTCCTTGTCTGCACACAGCACTTGAGCCACCTGCTATTTTCTGTTCCAGGGTTTCCTGAAAATCCCAATCTGGTGGCTGAAGCCTTCAAGCCATAAGAAACATGGAGAGCATGCACAAGACCAAGTGAATGGGATCACCTGGAAGATGGAGGCTTTGCAGGTGTCTGCTGCAGCAGGTGAGCTTGGCCAGGCTTTGAAAGGAATCATCTGTGGTTGTTCTTTGAGTAAAAGCCAAATTTTAATCCAGAGCCTTAAAACCCTTCTGAAACCTAGGAGGGGCTGCATGAGTTGCATCAAGGTTATGGTGAAAGGACCACTCAGGAGACAGATGCAGTTTTGGACATAAAAGCTGGATATTCCTGTTGTAGGGCTGTTCCTCAGCTGGATTTGATCAAAACCCCACTGAATTTTGTAGGAGGGGCTCTTAGGCAGTGTCTGTACTGAAGACAGTGGCAGCATTGTGAAGCGTCTCCTTCATGAGCACAGAGGCAATTGGCTTCAAGTGCCAGACTCCTGAAGGCACATTTAATTCCCTTCAGGCTGTGTGGCTTTTTGGAAGCTGGAAAAGGAGGTGTGGGTAAAGCTTGCATAGTATCAAAGACCTTAAATGCAGTTTGTTCCACTAAAGGTCAAATCCAAATTAAAAATCAGCCAGGGCAGCAAAATCAAGCGACGGTTGAAAAGAGGGAAGAAAATGAAGTGGAAATAAGAGAATTGGAAAATGAGGAACAAATTGATTTTTCATTTTGTATTAAAAGCAATATTCTTCTGGTGCTGGGTTGTGCTGCAGGGCAGGACCCCTCTCCTTGCAGAAATTTTCTTTACATTTTTCTCCTTTTGCCTCAAACCTTTTCTGAGTTTCATTTTCTCCCCTGTTGATTTCAGTAGTGGAGCTAAGAGCAATTTAGCTTAGCTTGCAGTAGGTTTAATCAATAACTAACACTATTTATCAATGGGAATAACTGCTCCTAGTTCTGAAATTTGCAGTGTAGGAACTGTTGGGAAATTACTGGGATGTATTTTGTGTGCTGGATATGGCTATGGCAGGGGAATGAGGTGACCTTTAAGGTCCCTTCCAACTCAAACCAGTCTGGGATTCCTGGATACTCTAAGTGGACTCCAGACTCCTTCTCTAAGGGAAATGTGACTGTTATCTCTCAGGTCTATACAAATCATGTAGACTCTTCTGTTATTTGTTTCTTCCTCCCTTCCCCCCTTCAAAGCTCCAGCAGAACCCATCCACCCAGGCCTGGATCTCTGTTATGCTGGCAGGATAGAGATAGCAGGAGAGGCCTCTCTGGAAGACCTGAAGATGCAGGTTAGATGTTCTCCTGTGTTGGACTGTGCAGCAGCACTGTGATGACTTGAGCTCTATTAACAGCTCTTTTATTTCCTTTTCCCCTGTCTCCAGTCTGTTGGGCTATGGCATTTATGCCATGGTCACTGGTAAGTACCAAGAGGCAGCTGGAGCACGTAGCTCAAACACTTCCTTAGTGTCCCTGCTGTCCCCATCCTCCCTGTCATGTGTCCTGGCCTGCAGGAGCCTTGTTGCACTTCAGCTGAAGCTCTACCTTGCAGCTTTTGCCTTTATTTCAGTATAAAATCTCTCCATGGGAAGCACACACATAACAAGCACCTCCTAAAAAGCCACTTTGCCGTTTCCACATTGTTCCTGTGTTAGTTTTCTGCATTATTTTTTTAAATTTCTGTATGTGGAATCTGATGAATAAAGAATTTTTTTGGGGTGCATAGGTTTGTCAGCCAGGAAGGCCTGGCTTATTTTGTTTGGCCAGTGACTAAAATATCTTTGTATGGTTTTAATGCACTAAAAACCAAACCAAGCAAAGCACCCCAAAAGAAAAAACTAATCCCAAAACCCACCCCAAACCCACAAAGGTGTATAACCCAGTCCTACCAAAAGGCTCTGTGTGGTTTAAGCAGTTGATTGTTCTACTTGAACTGCATGAGGAAGGACCTCTCACCTGATTCTGCTCCATACCAACACTTATTTTTTTGGGTATGACTTCAGTTTTGGGTTCTGCCAGGCTACTGCCTTGGAGAGCTGTGTGCAGGTTGAACAAGGAGAACTGGCTGAACGTGAGAAGTGTTGTGTCCTTGGGAAGGGCTTAGAGGAGCTCAGCACTTGGTCAGAGACTGGGATAAGGATTGCAACAGCCCCATTCCCTCCCAGTTGTTCAAATTTTAGTTAAAAAAAGAAATTTGGTACTTTGGAAATGGAAGTTGAGTTGAGAATTGTTGAGAGGAAGGGAAATCCAACTCCTCTTGAGGCTGAAAAGTGAATGTTTTGCTGATAGCCGCAAGCAACAGCTGGTGTGGAATAAATCTCAACACCTTGCCCTCTTTTTTGAGAGTTAATCCAGTTTCTATTTTTCCCACCTGGCTGCTAAAGTGAATGACCAGGTATTTCTGTTTTTCAGGCTCTGACCTTACCCTGCTGCCAGGAGCAGGTTGTGCCCCTGCCCTCGTTTCTCAGAGCTTGGACAATGGATAGCAAACGTCCCGGGAAGCTCCTCCGGGATAACAAGCGGAGACTCAGGTGGCTTTCCTGGGGAGTGTGCAACAGGCTGGACATGGGATGGATTGTGGGGAGATTCATCAGCTCAGTCTGGGTTGGAAAGGATCTTAGAGATGAGCAGTCCCACCCCTGCCATGGGCAGGGACACCTTCCACTGTCCCAGGCTGCTCCAAGCCCCAGTGTTCAGCCTGGCCTTGGGCACTCCAGGGATCCAGGGGCAGCCACAGCTTCTCTGGGCACCCTGTGCCAGGGCCTGCCCACCTTCACAGGGAACAATTCCTTCCCAATATCCCATCCATCCCTGCCCTCTGGCAGTAGGAAGCCATTCCTTGTGTCCTGTCCTTCCATCCCTTGTCTTGAGCTTTCCTCGAGGCCCTTCAGGCACTGGAATGGGCTCTGAGCTCTCCCTGGAGCCTTCACCCCAGATCCAGAGCCACGTAGACAATCTCTGTTCTGTTTTCAGTGACTACAGGCTGGGTGCCAGAGTGGAAATCTGCATAGAACCCTTGCAAGAAGAAGAGAATTTGGGGTAAGAGCTCAAGATTTTTATTTCTCTTGTTTGTTACATCTCTGCATTCGAGGGAAGCCTTCATTGAGTAGCTTGTGACTTCAGGACTCTCAGGATGTGGGAAAACCTTGGAAGTTATTAATTGTTTTCTACAAACAAAATGAGGGAGGGCAGGAGGGGGAGAAAGCTGGGAATTCTGAAAGCATGGCTCACAAGAATTTCCATTCTCTCATCCTGCTGCCAGCCCCCAGGAGCTGCTGCTGCGAGTCCAGATGGGAATACCAGGAGAGAGGGACTACTCCGACTCCCGGGATTTGGTGTGGGATATCTCCAAGGAATGCACAGCCTGGGCTCTGAGGCAAAGAGTGGCTTCTCACTATTGTCTCCCTGTAGATAAAATTGAAATAGCCAAATACTTCCCTGAGAGATTTGAGTGGCTGCCAATATCTAGCTGGGTAAGATCTGGATTGACAGAATCCCACAGTTGTTGGAGAGGAGCGTGTGTTGGTTTGGGCTGCAGGTCCTTAGGGATTGAATTTAAAGAGAATTCTAAACTCTTCTGCTTTGATTTTGTTCAGACACAGCAGATCTCCAAGAGGAAAAGGAGGAAAAAGCAGGAGAGTTTGCAGTCAGCCCCTTATCACCTGAAGGATGGAGACATCATTGGGGTGAAGGTAAGTTTCCCTGGATTTAATTGTTGCACAAGGATCAGGTTCAGGCAATGTCCCCTTTGCAGTATCTTTATTTCTGCCTGGTTTTCTCTCATCCTGCTGCATTTCTGAGAGTGTTGGTGTGTGGGTTTGGACACTGCATTGTGTTGATAGGAAATCTCTTGCTGCTGCTGCTTTTCCTTTTTCTTGCCCTCATTTTTTGACTTGGGTTTTTTTTGAATTCTGAGTAAAATCCGAGGAATTGCCCTTTAAAAATCTCATTATGGATACAAACCAGTTACATATTATAGATTACTGAACTAGGACAGTTCTGTTCTAAGGTGTTGAAAGGAATTACCCAGAAGTGAGCTCTGAGCTAGCAATCAGGCTTACTTAGAAGGAAAGAAGATTCTGGATGGGTTTTAAAGCAGTAGGAGAAAAATGTGATGTGCTATCCTGCTGTTTTAGCCTATTGGAAGGAGTCCATCCCTGGAAGTGTTCCAGGCCAGGTTGGATGGGGCTTGGAGTACCCTGGGACAGTGGAAGGTGTCCCTGCCCATGGCAGGGGTGGCACTGGATCATCTTTAATATCCCTTCCAACTCAAACCATTGCAATTCTAATTAACTTGAAATTAATCAGTGCAAAAGTAGTCAAAAGAAACCATCTGGAAATTTATTGTGTCAGTCGAGGAACAGCTGGGAGATAGTTTGACCTTCTGACTTTGATCTCTCCAATCCTTTTTCATAACAGAACCTTCTCCTTGATGACACCAAGGACTTCAGCACCGTCAGGGACGACATGGGGAAAGAGAAGCAAAGGCAGCTGGCTCTGGAAAAGAGGAAAAGGTAGTGAGCACTTAGTTCCATTTTTCTTTAGGAATATGCAGAGTGTTTGCTGCTTTTCAGAGAAGCTGTGGCTGCCCCGTCCTTGGAAGTGTCTGCAGCCAGGTTGGACGGGGTTTGGAGCAACTGACATAGTGGAAGGTGTCCCTGCCCGTGGCAGGGGGTGGCACTGGGTGGCTGCCCGTGAAATCCAAACCATTCCATGATTCAGCCTAATTGGATAATTTTTGAGGCCAGTTGTAGCTGGGTGCTGTCAGAGCACACAATTCCAGTAATCCTGCAGGGAGAACTTGGATAATTCAGACTCCTGGCTCTCGATGTTCCTGCACTGAGCCTCATGGTTTTTCCTCCTGGAACACACCGTGGAGATGAAAATGAACCCTTGGCTGGCCTGGCCTTGCACAGGCTGTTTTCACAGCTCACTGGAACGCAGAGTTCAGGCCAGCACTAAATATTAACCACATCATTTCTGTTTTCCAGCCGCCAGGAGCGTGTCCAGGATCCCTTTTTCCCCGAGGAGAAGCTCCCCATGAAGCCCCGCAAACCAGAAGTGGCTCTTTCCATCAACGTGGGGGTTTTCAGATAGCACCAGGAGCTGCTCTGCCCACACCACCCTGTACTAACCTGGCCTCTAGGGCCTCAGCTCCAGCAGCAAGACGGGCTTTCCCAAAGTGTCTTCAAGGATCCCTGAGGCACAAGCTGGATGTAGGATTCAGGAAAACTGATTTTCTTCTGCTCTCTCTTGGGGAAGTGCTTTAAGGTCTCTTTCTCAGTGTGGTACTTACTCTCAGGCTGAGTAAATGCACTTTATGGAGGAGGAAAAGGATTAATGTATTGTATAACCCCTCGGTGACTCTTTTGTAACCACCCAAAATACTTTGTTGGGTCAGATCTGACTTCTTGCACCATCACTACTGAGGTTTAATGCAGTCATAATCATCTCTTTTTAGAAAGTTTTTCCCATCTCTGATGACTGAAGTTGCTACTGATACCAGAATTTGCTTTTCTTTCTTTATCTCTAAACCTAAGTCTGTAGGAGCTGGAGTTAGCCCTAAGAACGAGGGAAATGTGGAAATCTCTGAGCAAAGTGTAGGAAATTGGCTCAAAAAGAGCAAGCCTGGGACCTGTCAAGATATAAAACCTGGAGACCTTTTGTGATAAGGAGCAACAGGGAGGTAATCTTAGATTCTGAAATTTCTGGGGCTTGTTTTGTTGCCCATAAACTTCATTAACAGACAAAACGGTTGAAAAAAATGGACAGATCCAATGTTTGATCTTCAGTAGGTTTTACTGTATTCAGGAAAAGGGCTTGTATTTATTTTCAGTGGTCCTCTTCAGAGGAATTTCCCTCATTTCTCATTTTTCCAGCTGTTCTGATATTCTGGTACATTGGAGAACCTGTTTCTCTTGGTGTCCTGAGCTGACTAAGCAGCTCACTGATCTGGGCTCCAGGTCAAAGGCTCTAAGTATTAACTCCAAAGTGAGCCTGATTATCCTTAATTAAATCTGTGATAATGACAGGACAAAACACAAGTTTGCTTTTAGGGGCTGCAGTAAATATTTGACCTATTTGCTGTATGTGTCAATTTTGTAGTGGGAGCTGCTAGTTGAGCAGATTTCCTCAAATTTTGGCTAACATTTTTCATGTACCTTTTATAGGTGAACACTATTCTGGTATTTCAGACAGCATAAAGATAAAAACTGACACTCTGCTATCAGAAAAAAAAAAAAAAGAAAAGCACCATGAAATGCACCATTATTAATTTCTCTGCATATCTTTAGAATTCAGCAGGTGCTCCTGAGCTTTTTGGGGCTGATGCTCTGCACAAGGGGCTGTTTAATGTCCTCACTCACTCGAGTCCTGAAATCCCAGTTTTCTGTCCCAGAGGAGGACAGCAGATGTTTTCCCAATTTTAATTTGTGTCACCTTCTTTCAGGTGTTCTTGGGAGCCTGGGTTTACAGTAGGGATCAGAGGTGCTGATTCCAAAGGTTTGTGTTCCCACGTGGTTCCAGCCCATTGGGTTTATTTGCTGTCACTTTAGTTCCTCTGGTTCCTGCTGGAGAGCTGGACTGAGCTCAGCCTTCGCCTCTTGAATAACTCTGGTCTCTGCCTGAGAACACCAAGTTTGGAGAAATTGAAATGCAAATTCCAAGTGGAAATTTTGTGCCTTTGTTCAAGTGTAATGTAGCAGCGCCTGCACTGAACCAATCTTGGATTATTTCTAATTTTGGCTCAAAATGCTTTTTTTTTTTTTCTTAAAACTCTTGTGGGCCATTCCACAATGACAGGGTTCATGGAAAACGGGGCTGGGGAGAGGAAACACCTTTTGGACATGGAGTCTTTGTGACTCCTTGGGTTTTGATGGTTATTTGCAAAGCCTGGAAGAGCTTTCATCTTTATTTTTCAAGTGTTCTTCACAAAATAAAATGTCATTTTTATCTGCCTAGCTGGGTTGTCTGTGGATGTCTCAATGGTTGGGAATGGCACAAACTGGATTCTGACGTGCTTTAATTTTCCAGTGCTCCTGAACTGACATTCCCACCTCTGGAGGAGGTTTCCCCATTGTCTGTGGCTGTTGTCTTTTCCTGAGGCTCCTGGCTTGGTCCTGGCTCAGGGCTCTGAGTAGAGGAGCAGCTTTGCTTTGTCCCGTGTTTCCAGTCACTGAAGAAGGCACGGAAGGTTCTTCCATCAGGACACAAAGCCACTCTGCAGCCCTAGATCTATAAAAAGCCTTGGAATTTTTTTTTATCCCAATTTTAATTAGTTATTTGGACTGGTTATTTTGAGTAACAGGTTTTGGCTGAAATTAGCAATTAGCTTCTAGAGACTATTAAGCCACTTTCTGGGAAATTAAATATTTTTAGCCTTTTTTGTTTGTTTGTTTTCTTTTTGGTCATTTGGCTCCTCCCATTTTGCTCGGACCCTTCTGGGATTCTGGACCTGGAGACTACAGATTTCCAGGTACAGGGAAATTTCCCAGAGCTGAGCTGAGATTCCTCTGCTTTTCTCAGCATGCTTCCTGATGAGTGTGGTGCAGAGTTCATTGCATTTCCAAGAGGTTTAGCAGGGTTCAGTGGGATATTGGGAAGAAATCGTTCCCATGAAGGTGGTGAGGACCTGGCCCTAGCTTTTGGTTCTTCAGTTCAATGGAGCTTTGCTTTCACAGGGAACCTCTGCAGGAAAATGAGCAAATGAGGCCAAATTTAAACTTCGGCCCCTCCCCCCGCCCCCAAAATTCCTCCTCAGGCATGGAAAAACCCGGATGAACCACACAAAACTAAAATAAATATGCCTCTTCCCCAGACCATCTTCTTCCCAGTCTTCTTGCTCCCTTTGGGACTTCCTCCGATGCCCTCGGATGTGGAAGCTGTCAACACCTCCTGTTCTTCCCAGGATCACCAGATCCTGGAGCCTGTCTGGGGACCTCAGCAGCAGTGGGCTGGAGGGGAAAGGTAAAATTCACTTTTTTCAAGGACCTGCTGACAGAAGCGCAGGTGAAATTACTCACTTGGCATGAGAGTCCCTGCTTCTTTTTGCTGGAAAAATTTCCCTGTCTGCACTAAGGCCAGATCAATTTGCTTTTTAATTCCCAAATCTGATTCTTCCCTTACAGAAGGGTGTGGGTTGGAATGGAATTGGTGATCCAGTCCCACCCCTGCCATGGGCAGGGACACCTTCCACTGTCCCAGGCTGCTCCAAGCCCCAGTGTCCAACATGGCCTTGGACACTCCCAGGGATCCAGGGGCAGCCACAGCTGCTCTGGGCACCCTGTGCCAGGGCCTGCCCACCCTCCCAGGGAACAATTCCTTCCCAATATCCCATCCATCCCTGCCCTCTGGCAGTGGGAAGCCATTCCCTGTGTCCTGTCCCTCCATCCCTTGTCCCCAGTCCCTCTCCAGCTCTCCTGGAGCCCCTTTAG
This sequence comes from Sturnus vulgaris, assembly GCF_052056855.1. Classification (NCBI taxonomy): domain Eukaryota; kingdom Metazoa; phylum Chordata; class Aves; order Passeriformes; family Sturnidae; genus Sturnus; species Sturnus vulgaris. The sequence continues at coordinate 3,767,213 of NC_142249.1, forward strand.
GCTCTGGAAGAGGCTGAGTTCTCCCTGGAGCCTCCTCCTCTCCAGGTGAACACCCCCAGCTCTCCCAGCCTGGCTCCAGCCTTGGAGCATCTCCCTGCTCTCCTCTGGAGTTCCTTCCTTTTTTTTTTTCTTGTGTTTAGTGATGAACCAAGAAAAAAAAAAACCCCAAACTTTTCCTCATACGCTTCACCTCCCCCTGACACGCAGCATTTCTCCTTACACATTCTATTTGCTGCCTGTAGTGCTGAGGGGTGGGAGGGTGCGGTTTTGGAGCTGTTTCTGCGGGTTTTGGGGCTGTTTCAAGGGCTTCTTTTTGGGGGGCTGTTTCTTGGGGTTTGGAGGTTGTTTTACGGGGTTTTTGGGGCAGTTTCTGGGTGTTTTAGGGATGTTTCCGGGGCTTTTGTTTCCAGGTTTTTTGGGGCTGTTTCAAGGGTTTTTGGGAGGGATGTTTCTAGGGTTTTTGGGGCTATTTCTTGGGGTTTGGGGGTTGTTTCTGAGGGTTTCGGTGTTGTTTTCAGGTTTTGAGGCTGCTTCTGGGAGTTTCGCGGTTGTTTACAGGTTTTTGGGGCTGTTTCTGGGAGTTTTTGGGGTTATTTCCAGGGGTTTTATGGTGCTATTTCCCGTTTTTTTGGGTGGGGGACGTTTCCGGAGTTGTTTTTATCCCCTGAGGGCGGAGCGCGGCGGGCTGCGGATGCTATGGCCGCGGTGCCCCTTAGCGACGGGCCGCGCGCGGTTTTTGGGGCTGTTTCCAAAGATTTTGGGGGCTGTTTCCGCGAGTTTTGAGGCTGTTTCCGCGAGTTTTGGGGGCTGTTTCCAAAGATTTTGGGGACTGTTTCCGCGAGTTTTGGGGCTATTTCCGCGAGTTTTGGGGCTGTTTCCGGGGATTTTTATGCGGGGCGGGCCGGTTGCTATGGCCGCGGTGCCCCTTAGCAACGGGCCGCGCGCACGCGCCGCGCGGGGCACGCCGGGAGCGCCGGGCCGGGGCCGGGCGGGTCTCGCCGCGATCTCGGTTCGAGCCCGGCCCGGTCCCGGTCCCGGTCACCGCGATGAACGAGGCGGTGTCGCGGCAAACGCGGGAGACCCTGGGGCAGGTGATCCGCAAGCCGCCGCTCACCGACGCGCTGCTGAGCAAGCCGCCCTTCCGCTACCTGCACGACCTCATCTCCGAGGTGGGTGTGAGACACCCGGGGGAGCCTCGGGGCTGCCCCGTTCACCTCCCCGGGCTGCGCCGCGCTGCGGGGCGTGCTCCGAGCCTGGGGCAAATCGCGGGGGTTTCGGGGCGCTGGGTGGGAAAGGCACGTGTGGGGGTAGGGAAAGGGGGGTCACGCTGGCAGAGGAAGGGGTAGGTGGGGTTTTGGAGAGGAATTGTTCCCTGTGTTATAAATGAGAGACTAAAGTCTCGATATTCAGCAAAATTTAGATTGCTTTATTTGATATAGAAAGAGTAAGCGGCGCTGGGGAACGTGAGGGGTCGCCGCCCACTCCACGCCCCAGCGAACCTTGGTTTGCAGTCCCTTCTTATACTGTGGGTTCTCGTTGTAATCAATAATTCTTGGATTTTTGTTGTCATAAGCAGTGGTGGTTGAATAAACGTCCTTACACAAATTCACAAAGCCTTTGGGTGATGATCAGTCACAGATAGCCATCTGGTCCTTGTAGATAACCACCAGAGAAGTTCTGGAAGTCTGGTTTTTGGGATAGGCAGCATTGATCAGACAAAGGCAAGAGGGGTTATTGGGAAGTCCGATTTTGCAAGCTGGTAGCCGATACAACTTATTTGGAAAACATAACATATTATAATGTAACATAATACAACATAATATAACATAACAAGGTGATTTTAAACAGAATTATTTTATCATATAATTTCCTTTATCTAGTGTCCATGCTTCACTTCAGAGCTTAGTATTCTGGTTTATACAAACCCCAATGCTTTTGTGATTAACACGAATCTTTTATCAATTATCACACCTGGGAGGGTGGGGAGGCCCAGGGAAGCTGTGGCTGCCCCTGGATCCCTGGGAGTGTTCCAGGTTGGACACTGGGGCTTGGAGCAGCCTGGGGTAGTGAAACATCACAGAATCACTGAGGTTGGAAAGGCCTCCGAGATCACCGAGCCCAGCGTGTTCCCGATGCCCACCTTGTCCCCAGCCCAGAGCACTGAGTGCCACGTCCAGGCATTCCTTGGGCACCTCCAGGGATGGGGACTGCACTTCAATGGGTGGCCACCCTTTCCATAGAGAATACATTTCCTGCTGCTGCACAAGATTTATTGAGCAGAGGCTTTAAATGTTCTTGACTTACCCCATTTCTTCTGTTTTTTAGGTGATCAGAGTGACAGGTTTTCTGAAAGGACTTTACACAGAGTTTGAGTTGAAGTCAGATAACGTCAAGGTGAGCATGAGACTTCCATATTTATTTAGCTCTCAGCGTTCTTTGCAACTTGCCACAAGGTTCGTTTGGTCTTTTCTGTGTTCAGCGTCAAGGACCTGTTGTTATTTTTGTAAAAAAGTTGTGGAAGTTCCTGCCTGTGGGTTATACTATGCATTCCCTGGGGTGAACACCTATAGATTTGTGCTTAGAGAGGTTTTGAAGAGTCTTGTGGTCTCCCAAGAGAATCCGTGGTCCTAAACTTATTGCTCTATATATTTTTATGTATATACAAATACACATATATGTATGTGTGTATGTAATGATATATACATTAAATATCCTTGTTTAATATCCCAGGACTCAGCTGTCTAGGAAATGCATTCCACAGTAGCTTTATTGCAGTATAAAACTGGCTGATTATTGAAAGAGGAGGTTAATATTATCACTGAAAACTCCTTTTCTTAAGTCCAAGGGTGACTTTACTCTCTGTTTGCTGCTTTCCCCTGATTTTTGGCTGAGCTGATGCCGAGTTCTCCAGCTCCCAGCCTGATTTGAGAGCTTTGGTTGCTGATTCCTGGCAAACAAAGCAGTGTTTGTGTGTTCCACTTAGGCAGCTGATCCCATGGTGTTTGTTTAACATAGCAACTGAAGTGTGAGCTCTGAGAGCCTGACTTCCCATCCCTCCACGTTTTAGTCACTGATTAATGCATGTGTTTATTTCTGTGACTGCTCCTACCACTGTCAGGATAACTAAAATTTATAACTGAATGGTTGTTTTTTTGATAGTGTCCTTGTTGACCCAAAAAGCAGATTTGTCAGCAGCTCCTGAGCCGGTCTTGGTTACATTTATGCGCTGCCATCTCTCTGAGAATTTCTCTCACAAATTTCTTTCACAGCCCATGAGTCCATGGGGTTTTCCAGAGCTCAGGCAGAGGAGATCAAAATCCTGGAGTATGGGGGAAAATGTCTCAACCTTGAGTTCCTCTTCCCGAAACACTTGGGAGGAAGACTTGGCTGCTTCTTTAATGTGATCTCTCTTGGAGTTGTAAAAGATGAGGAGAATAATTTTTATCTGAGTAATCAATAGGAGAGAGCTGTAAGGAAGACTGAAACCATGAAGATTCCTTAATTGTGAGGGCTTCTGTGAAATTTCACTTGGCTTTACTTTGTTTATTTGATCTTTTATTTTTTTACTTCTGATTTTACATAATCACTGGAGGACATCTCTGTTGAAGGGCAGCTGGGGCAGGTTGTTTGTAAAGTATAATTATAAAACTAAAAGAAATCTGTTAATTGCGGAGATAAACGTTTCTATTAATTGCTCCTTTTACACCAGGATAAGGATTCCAAAATCAACTTCCTTCAGAAGGCCATCGATGCTGTTGTGATGGTGACAGGAGAGCCACTGTCAGTGAAACCTGCACGAGTGGTGGCTGGACACGAGCCCGAGAAAACCAATGAGTTTCTTCAGGCAATTGGGAAGTGTTGCTTAAATAAGGTGGGACAGAATTATACAGCTTTTATGCACACAGGGAACAGGGACTACAGGAGAGGGAATAGCCTCAGGCTGGGCCAGGGAAGGCTCAGGTTGGACATCAGGAGGAATTTCTCCATGGGAAAGGGTGGTCAGGCACTGGAAGGGGCTGCCCAGGGAAGTTTGGAGTCCTTATCCCTGGAGGTGTCCAAGGAACACTTGGAAGTGGCACTCGTTGCTCTGGGCTGGGGACAAGGTTGGGATCAGTCACAGGCTGGACTCGATGACCTTTGGAGGTCTTGTCCAACCCAAATGATTCTGTGCCTTAATTACCCCTCTTTTGTCATTAATTGCACAGTAGAAACGTTTTGTCACCCCTTAGTAACAGTAGATGGAGAATTCATGATCTTTAGCAAGAGTTTGAGCCAGCTTCCTACACAAATGCACTCTGAATATTAAGGATTTTAATGTTCACTGCTGTTCACTTTATTTGTTTGTCTTTTAATAATGTTTATTAGATTGGAAGCTTTATTAGATTGGAACCCTTTAAAATTTTGGGGTACAGACACACTAATTATACAACCAGTTACTCACCTTTGACTTTATCTCCTTTCAGTCAAATCTCTTAATTGTGAAATGAAAGTAATTTTTGCACTGTGCTTTTTTTGATAATGGAAATGTAATAATGGAGAAATTTGATAACTGGTTGAAAACAAATGCAGGGGCTGTTCTTACACAGAGTTACTGCATTCTTTCATGAAATTATTATGTTTTTACCCTGAATTGTGACATTCTTAAAATAATAATTACTGCATTCATTATTTAATGGAACAGTTTACTCATTTCAGTGGTGTTTTTCTGTTCCTTGCAGCTGTCCAGTGATGCTGCTGTAAAAAGAGTCTTGGCTGGGGAAAAAGCTGATGCTAAAGGAAAACCTCCACCCTCTAAACCTCGAGATAAAGAAAGCAGAGAGCCCAAAGCAGAAGAACAAAAAAGCCATAGGAATAAAGAGGTAGCACTTGCATTTTTGGGGGAATACAGGAGTACCGTGATTTATTTGTTTGGGGTTTTTTAGCATTTTTGTGTTTGCAGAGTCACTGTATGATTGAGTTGCCATGAGTTGGAATTAATTTTAATGTTTGCTTTCTTTTTAGAGCAGGAGAGACACTGAAATTAAAGACAGAAGCCCCAGCAGAGACAGAAAACCCAAAGGAGATTTGAAAGAGAGCAGAGAAAGAGAAAAGGAGAGGGATAAACAGAAGAATAATGAAGAGAGGCACAAAGAACCTGAAAGAGACACCTCGAAGGAAGGAGAAAAACAAGAGAGGGAAAGAAGCAAAAGCAGAATAACCAAGCAAGGAAGAGAAACAGAAAAACACAAAGAAAAAGGAGACCCAGAGCAAAGAGATGACCTTGGGCATGATAAAGGACAGGAAAGGGAGAAAAGACGTGAAGGAGGAAGAGAAAAGGACAGGCTGAAAGGAAGAGATAAAAATAGAGACAGAGAAGGAGAGAAAGACAGAGAGAGAGGAAGAGATCGGGACAGAGAAAAAGATGGGGAGCATTTCAGGGAACACGGAAAGGAGAAAGCAGAGAAAAAGGTAATTGAAATCTTATTTTGGAGAAGCACTTTCCCCACACTGTGGTTGGGTCTGCGTTTGTTACAGTGGCCTTCTGTGTTTGTATTCCTGCTCATTCAGCAGGAAGGGACCTTGTTCCAAACCCCTGCCATGGCAGGGACACCTTCCACTGTCCCAGGCTGCTCCAAGCCCCAGTGTCCAACCTGGCCTGGGACACTCCCAGGGATCCAGGGGCAGCCACAGCTTCTCTGGGCACCCTGTGCCAGGGCCTGCCCACCCTGCCAGTGAACAATTCCTTCCCAATATCCCATCCATCCCTGCCCTCTGGCAGTGGGAAGCCATTCCCTGTGTCCTGTCCCTCTAGGCCCTTGTCCAAGTCCCTCTCCATCTTTCTTGTTGGCTCCCTTCAGGTGCTGGAGGGCCTTCTCAGAATTGGAACTGAATGGTCTTGAACGTCCCTTTCAACCCAAACCCGTCTGAGATTCCTGGATATTCTAAGGATTTTAAGTCCTAAACTGCCTTGAAAGCCACCTCTTCATTGCCTTTCATTTTGCTATTCTTCTGTTTCTTCCTCCTCTAAATATTTATTTTTCTGCCATTCTATTCTGTTGCTAGAAATTCAGGACTGATGGGAACCAAAATGCTTCTCTTGAGTCTAAACCAGTTCATTTATTTCCAGCCCTCAGATTCTGAAGAATCCATGCTTAGAAAGCCACAGAGGTCAACTAAAGACAGCAAGTGCCAGCCAGACGCTGAGGTTAGTAGTGGAGGAGGTAGGAATATTCAAAGTGTGACATTTTCATTTGGGAATCTGCTTGAAAACAGTGTAGGGTTGAAAGGTAGGTAAAGGGCAAGTTTTAGGGCTGGTAGAGACATGAAATAGATGCTTCCCTGAGTTTTTTGGTTGTTCATTTATTAAAAATTTCTCAGAACTCAGACAAAAAAAAAAAGTTTACTCACTTTATTTCAAGATTTTATTTCTGCGTATTCATGTTTTGGACACTTCTTAGGGTCACAGACTGGTTTGGATTGGGAGGAACCTTAGAGCTCATCTCTTCCAACCCCCTGCCATGAGTTTTCTTTATTCCTCAGAATCTTTCCTGGAAAGCTGATAAGGTTCCTGTATTTACTTTTGAATTTTAGCAGAAGTTACTGTTTTGGAAAGAAAATGAGTCCAGTGTTGTTTCAGGGTCCATGTTTTGCAGCTGGAAGAGCTTCTCAGTGTCTCTGCGCAGAAGCTGCTGCGTGTGACACCACTGTGCCTCCATCTGCTGCTTCCTGATGACCTGAGGCAATTTGGGGAATTATGGAGCCACGTGGCCAGATGTTTAAAGAGGGAGACTTCAGTAAATGAACCTAAAGCAGCACAGGCTGAGGAAAAACCAGGCAGGATCCCAAGACTAGTGGGAGTCACTGAGCCCACTGACATTACTGTGTCTTCCCCATGAGATGACAAATTTATGGCTCTTCCTTGACTCCAATCCTACCAAACTCTTTAAGTTATTGGCACTGAGAGGGAGAACTTATAAAAGAGGTGTATTTTGTTTTTAGCCTCCAGCTAAATATTCATGGCCAAGTCAAACTTCCTGCAAATTGGGTCTCTAATGGAAATTCTGAGCCTCATCCCAAGCTCTCGTCGTGCTCTTGGGCACCACAATAATGCAGCAAAGCAGTAAAGTTTCATTTCCCCTCCTAAGTGCTTTTGGGAGGGATTCCAAGGCCTTGGAATTATTACCTGAAATCCAAATGACATTCCTGCCTCTGCCTGCTTGCGTAACAGTGGAGGCTGCTCGTTTCTGAGGTGATGAAAACACAAACTTTTAGAGCAGAGCATGGCAAATGTCATCATTTTAAAGCTGTGGAAGGGAGAAATGATGTGACAGCGTGCCCACTGAATTTTGGGTGCTGAGATAGCTTGCACAAAGTGACTTAGAGGGAATTCCAGCAGGAAATCATTGGAAATTGCATCCCCTGGATTTGGCTTGATCTTCTGGTCCTCACAGAAGTTTCCCAGCCTTTATTTCCAGGGATTTACTCCGATTTAACCACTGTGGCTACACCTGGGTCACGTGGCAGGGAAACAAGTGCATTGAAAAGAAAACAAACAACTTTCTGTGCACATGAAGGATATTGAATCGTATTTTGTGGTCTCTGCTGCAGAATTTATACATCTTCAGCATCTCTCTTTAGCTTTTTATATGTATTTTTTCTGTAGATAGTTACAGAATATATATATTCACTATAATAGAAGTGAAGCAGTTTGAGGCAGTACCCAACAAGTCAGCCACTGTTTTTTCCCCTCAGGATTAACTTCTTTAAGTTTTTACTGCATTTACTTTAGAGAACAGATCAATTTAGCTTTTGGGTATTTTTAAAATACTCTACATGGACAGCAAAGCTGTCACTTAAAGTTTAGTCCCTGGCTTTGCTTAATGAGATTTTCACTATTTCATGCAAATCTGTTTTTTTTGCTGCTAATTATCCACACCAGCTTTCAAATCTGCTTAAGGCTGACTTTTTTTTGTAATTTAAATGTATTTTTCTATTGCTAAAGAAACTCTTTGTGTTACCCAGTGTGCAGTAGTCATCACATGGGTATCCATAATTTTCTGGAGCTAGAAGAAAGCAGAGATAAGTAGGAATTAAGAGACATTTGGCTACCACATGGCAATCAGAAGCTGCCTCAAGGCTGGCTCTTGCATCCTGCAGTTTGGGATCAGGGTTGAATTGTGTTCTGTTCACTCTCAGTCCATCTCAGGGAAAAATCAGATTTAAAATGGCCTTTTGGATCTTCTGAATAATGAAGATCATTATTATTTAGACTTGACAAGAGGTGGGAGAGGTCAGAGAGCATCTGGTGCTGGAAGTGGCTACAGAGCAGGTAAATAATTTCCCCCCGAGGCCAAACACTTTGGGAAAGTCTTTTCTGTGTTTCCCGTGGCAGCTGGAACTCTTGGCTAAAGCTTTCTGTAATATCCTGTCACTTCTGGCCACTAGCAGAATGGGTTTGATTTTTGACCTGCAAACTCTATGGCTCTGGAAGTGGTCACTTGAAGCAGCCTCTAAGTCCTACCTAATGAACTTCTTTTCCTCTTTGAACTTATTTAGGTTATGTAATCAAACTGTGGAATTAAAAAGAGGACAGCAGAGAGATTCATTCCACAGAAATCTGCAGGACGTGGCTCAGATACCTCTGTTCTGGGAATGTGCCTCTCTCTTTGGTGTCACTGCATCAGAAATCCATCATTTAAACTGCTTTAAAAACAGATTTTCCTCATCTCTTTGTGTTTGAGTAGTTTAAATTTGCAGATTCTAATACCAATAGGGCATCAACATGCAAGACTTCAGGTGAGGAAAAGATAATTGAGTGATATTTTCCTAGTAAGTAGTATCACTCAAACTGGTCTTAGCAAGTGGAGATCTTTCCTTATATGTGGTTTTATTTATATAAAATACCTGCACACTTTATACTGTAGAGATGGAAAGATACCCCCTGGTGCTGTGGATTTAATTAGAGGAAAATTGTTGTGGAGGGTTGATGTGATGAAATCGCCATTCAAAGACTTAATTCTTATTTATTTTTAGAGAACCATCAGTAGAGCTGATGAATTAGAGGGGGAAATCACAGTGACTTATTTTATCATGAGCTCTGAAACACCAACAAACATTTTCTTCTGTCCTGAAGTGAAATTTGGCCTCTTTAGAGGTTAATAATGAGGACAAAGCAGCAGCCTGGATGGTTTGCAGAAGGCTCTGGATCCTCTCCACATGGAAACATAATTACTCAGGCCTGGGAAGCATGCATGCATCCATCAAGGATTCCACTGTAATGTGTTTTTTTGCAGGATGGTGTGAGATGAAGTGCAAGATTTCCTTTTAATGGCTCCAGTGGCTGCTTTTCAAAGTCTTAAAGGGGAATAACCTCTTTTATCTCCCTTTGGAAAGCCCCCCAATCATAAATATTGTGGGCTTTCTGTTTTTGTATGCTGCCATGGTGAGTCAATGTCAGCTTTCACCCTGCACCCGCTGCCAGGCTGCACATGTGGCTCCACAAAAATTCTGTTTGTAGCCACATAAATAAACGACTAAATCCCCTCTTGCAGCAGCCTCAGCACCTATTCCCAGCTCCCTCCCCACCTGTGCTAATAATGACCTCACCCAGAGAGCTGCTGAGGCTGGGGTGTGCCAGATGTGCTCCTGATGGGGTAGGAGCTTTCCTTTCCCTCCTTCCATAGTGTTGGGCTTGTGGAGGTAATTATGAAGAATTAAAATTGAGAGGAACCACTTCAAGATTGCAGTTCTGTCTGGTTTTCCTTAGAACATGCCAGAATCTCCTTAAAAGGAAGGAACACTTCATGCTGGTGGAAAGCTTCTCTGTTCAGGGCAGGAGGTGGAAGGGGATGAGCTTTAAGGTCCCTTCTACTCAAACCATTCTTTGATGGCATAAAAATGGCAGAATTTGTGATTCTCAGGTCATCACTATGGACATTGGAGGTCTTTTCCAACCTTAATGATGATCAGCAGGGCTGAGACAAAATCCTGGATGAAAACTGCAAAAAAAAAAAAAAAGCACATAAGGAAGGAGATGCTGGGAGGTGCTAAACATATTTCAGGATTTTGGATAATAGACAGGGTTTTTATCCAGGGAAGTTGCCATTTAAGTAATGGACCATGTAAGCCTGGTAGCACGATTTTTAAATCCTTGCTCCTGTTTTGGAATGAAGTCTAAAAGCTTTTGCAGCAGGTTGAAGAGGAGCTGTGTATCTGCTGCAGCTGAAACACAGAGGTGGTTGTCAGAATCTTCCTCCTTTTAATAACCCCTGATATCCTTCAAGTCCAGCACAGGTGCTCTGCAGCTTCCACGAGGTTGAATACTCCTAATTCCCATTTGGAAGTTGTTTTTCCATCAAATAAGTTCATGTGAAAGAAAATAGCTGGCACGTATCCAGGAAAAAAATATCCACAGGCTTTGAGGGAAATAAATTCAGCATAAATGTGTGGATCAATTCTTAGGTCAATATTTGTTCTGTATAATGCTTAGAAAAGCAACACAGGGAAGTAGATTTTAGATATAATGGTATAATATTTAAATCTACTGTTATATAAATTTCTGGCCTTTTTGTTTTGTTTGTTTTTTTGGTTTTTTTTTCCAGAATGAAACTCCTGCAAGGATATCAAAGCAGCCTTCAGCAAAAGGATCAAGGCATCGCTCCAAGCCCGGAGAAGAAGGTAACCACAGGGAGGATATTGTTATTTCTGTCACATATGCTGGAGAGTTATTGAGTTGGAATAGCAGAAATACTTAAATATCCCTGTTTATTATTGTCAGGGTTTGGTTTGTACTCCCAGCCTGCATTTGTGAATCCAAAAGCCCATTTTCCTGCCTGCATTTGGGATATAGGAAACAAGATTCAGTTCTGTTTGCTCTCGTTCCCCAGGCACAGTTGCAGATAAAAATTCAGCCTGCTTTGGTAATTTCTGTGTAATTACTCTCTAAATGAGCTTTTGGACTTGTCTGCAACTGTTTCTGACATTTGACATTTGTTAAATATTTACAGCAGAGCAAAGTGAAGGTTTGAGCCTCGAAATGGTTTTAATTGGGTTTAATAGGCAATTGGGCCAGGCTTTCCAAATAAATTATTTCTTTGTGGAGGTGCTTCCTTGCAATTACATCACCAACTTTTGTAGTTCAGCCTTCAAATACTGTATTTAAACACTGACTGGAAAGTGGATTATCTTCAGAATATCCCAAATATGTACGTCAGGAAGAAAGGAATCTTAGCTTAGCACTGCCATCCCTTTTTGTAGGAAACCCAGAGGAAGAGCCTGGAGAAACTCCTGGATAAGAAATAAAAGTGGCTGGTACCCAGAGCTCAGACAGCAGCAGTGGCACTGCAGTTTCTGTCTGTATTTCCCCCTCCTCTTTTTTCAGGGATTGATCCTAATTTCCTTTCAGTGCTTTGTGCCCCGGTGTTCTAATCCTACAGAAGTCACTGTACATAAATCACTTTAAAGTCTCTGTTCAGAAGATTCAGTGGCACCTGTGAATTGATGCCTGCTAAAAACAGCCAGTTCTGGTTAAAAATTGGTGCTGTTTAGACTAATGAAGATCTTCATACACTTAATTTACCAATCTCAATATTATTCATTTATTTAAAGAGATCTTCTGTTGCTGGATGTCTTCCCAAGCACCCACGGTTTTTTTTGGATTTCTGTTTTAGGTTTCCATGTGTCTGAGGCAAAATACTGGAGTTATAGCAGTCCTGCTTTCAGGATAATGAATAGCCCTGTTTGGGCACCTGAAATACCTTGGAAAAACTCTGGCACTTGGGATCTGAATTTAGGAGCCTCATTCAAGTTGGTGCTAGAAAATTGAAATTTTTATGTCACATCTCCTGTGCTGTGAAGTCTGAGTAATTTAGCAGCTGAACAACCCCTGTCTGGATTCCATTAAAACTGCAGCCTTATTTTACAGCTTAGTGATCCTTAGCTGATCCTATAACTTCTTTTATTTCCCAAGATTTCAGTATTTGTTTTATATGACACTAAACTGCAAGGACCGGACACACCCCATTTATGAGATTGTCCCTTTAAAACCAGAATCCAGTTTTCCTGATCAGTTTAATACAGAGAATGACTTTAGGGTGAATATTTAAAAATACTCCTCTTTCCCTGATGCAGCACTCAAATTTTAGTTTAGAGCCAGGAATATTTTGTGGGTTTACCCCTTTTTTTGTTCTGACACAGTGGGATTGCCATAGGTGAATAATCCAGAGGGGAGGAGAACTTTCTGGAGCTGTGCTGATGCATGTTGCACACTGGTGATGACGATCAGAGCTTTCTATTTTATCTTATGTTAATTAGAAATAAATCAATGTGCAACAGGAGGGAATGTCTCTTCTCCGTGGGAAGATAAATTATAGAGGTTCATACTGAATATTTCAGCTTTCAGGAGTTCAGTCAGCACTCATTTAAAAAGTCTTTGTGCACCTTGAATGTGTTTTATTGACACTGAAGAGGGTTTATTAAACTAGGGTAGCCCTTAAACAAATCCTAACAGGTATTTAGCATGGCTTTTTATTTTGAATTTTTATTGGCTCTTGGGTTTCATTTGACTATAAACTGGTTTGTTACAGGAGCTGTGGACACGAGGAGCATGGCAGATGGGATTTCAGAGGATGGTGCTGCTGAGCTGCAGGAGAAAAATGAACCCGGCCTTGCAGAAAAACAGAAAGGTAGGGAAGGTTCAAGTGGGACTGCCATGGAGAGCCCAGCTGGAGTGTTTGTTTCAAATCCATGCAGCTCAATGATGTAAATGAGGGTGATTTATACTTAATCCAACAGCTGCCATGTGTTTTAATCACATCTGATTCATGTTCTGCCTTGAAAAATGTCCATCCCCTGATAAAGCAATTACTTTTATTTTCTTACTCCTATTCTTCTGTTTTCCAAGAGGCAAATGCTGCCCCTGAATCTCTTGGTGACTTGTTCTCTGTAAGAACTGAATCTTTGCCTTTCTGTGCAATTATTTGGGAGTCTCGATGTTAGCATTTTACAGGATTCCAGAGGAAAATACCATCCCTGCATTCTTACTTCTCCATTTCCCCCCCACAAGCTGGATATAGCTCCCAAGACATGGATTTGTCTCCAGCTACAACACACATGGAGCCACGGAAGCAAAGTGCAGGAGGAGGAGCTGAAATTGCAGCAAAAAGCTGCATTTTTGTTCCCCCCAGATGCACATGCTTGAGGTGGTTGGGAGGATGGATTCCCATGGATGTGGGAGGTGCTCCTAGCCCACCTCTGACCTCCAGGGCCTCTTGGCTGTGGCAGCCTAATGAAGTAGAGATGGATGGCCAAGACATTTGTGTGACCTTCCCCAGCTGGGAGAGCGTCCATGCGAGTTCCCTTCCATCCCTTGGAGCTGTCTTGTCCTCTGGAATGCATCTGGGATGGAAAATAAATTTATGCTGTAACAGGGATGCATGTAAGAGGAGTACCCCCAGGTTCATTATTGATTTGGATTGGATCCCCTGGTGGTGTGAGAACCAAATATTCTGAATCAGAAGAATAATGAAGGTTGGAAAAGATCTCCAAAATTATCAAGTCCAACCTTTACCATTAAGTTCAACCTTATTTTATTGACTGATCTTGATTTTCAGCTTTATTCACTAAGGCACTGTAAACCCTTCATTTTTTCGGTTCAGGACCTTTAAGATCCCAAATCCAAGCCATTCCATGAGCCCAGGATTATAAAACATTGTTTATTAGCTGAAATAAACTGATTTTCCTGGATCTTTCAGAGCATTATTTCTGTCTGCTCCAGTTATATTTTGTTGCAGAGCAATGAGGCTCTGTATCCCAATTTTCCTGGCCTGGGAATAAGTTCCCAGGTTCTGTATGTAATTCGTCCTTGTGTGCTTCCTGCCTAGCTTGATCAGATTGCAGAATAAATAGAACTTTTCTGAAAAATCAGTCTGTTTGTTATTTACAGATTAATTTGCCAGAGACTCAGTAACATTCCAGTGACAGAAGAGCAGCATCAAACATAGTTGAAAACTTTTAGCAGGAAAAAGTGCTTTTTAATAAATCAAGCTCTTCTCTAATGCTTTTTGCCCTTTTTGTGATGTATTATAGAATTCTTAAACATAACTGGGCTGAGTTTAGATGCTTTGAGTAGACTTTATTCAAGGAGTAGCCACCACCTCAACCAAGAATCCCAGCAGGGGAAGATAAGAGGTTAAGGGAAACAAAAGCATTGAGCAAGATGATGTCATTTTCACAGAAGGGGGAATTTCACAGTATTAAGTAACTTACAAAAATAAAGAAATTTAACTGATTTTTAACTGCAGTGCTAAGATTCCAAACACTGTCATAAGAAAAAAGAGGTTTTCTTAGCCCAGCTAAGCCATATTTTATGTTGTTTAATAGAAAGAGAAGGGGAGAACGTGGCTCCTGAAAAGCCTGAAAATGGAGAAGCACCTCCTGATGTCCCACCTCAGCCTGCCCAAAGGTGTGTTTCCATCCTTTATTCCGTTCTTAATCCATAAACTGCTTCCATGGAATGTTCCATGCAAAATTTTTTTGCTTCCATGCAAGATTTTTGAGGAGAACATCTCATTTCCTCTGTGCATTCCAATAGGGATAAGGTGAACTTGCTTTCTAATTCAAATGTTTGAATTTTTTTTTTTTTTTTTTTGCTCAGCAAAGGCTTGTCACTTGTGAAAATGATTTTTCCCCATTCCCTCTGTTATTCAGACGGATTCCTCGTCCTGGCAGCGCGAGGCCAGCACCTCCACGAGTGAAACATCAGGAGAGCACCGAGCTCTTAGTCCCAGAAAGGTGAGGGATGAGGGAGATGCAGAGTCGGTGTTCCTTGGAACTCACCCTTCCCAGCTCCTCTGGCATCACCAGTTTGGGTGGGGACATGTGGAGTTCCCATCCCTGGAGTGTCCAAGGAAGGCACTCGGTGCTCTGGGTGGGGATTGCTCACAGGTTGGACTTGGAGAGCTTTTCCAGCCTCAGTGATTGTGGGATTCTGTGATCTTTTGATGGCTTTTAGTTGAGCTGAGTTTATTCTGGATAGATCTCAGTATTTCCATTCATTGCCCTTTTCCATGTGTCCCTGGCAGGAGTGGCAGTGCTAGAACAACCCCGAATGTGATCAGGGAGCAGCAGGTTTCTGACGAGGAGGACGAGCAGTTCGTGGTGGAGGCAGAAGTGCCCCTGCCAGAGATGCCAAAGGTCTGTTCCTGTTGCAACTTCTTGAATTTTTTTCCATTATTTTATTTGGAATGTCCAGCCTGGAGAGGAGAAGGCTCCAGGGACACCTCCGAGCCCCTTCCAGGGCCTAAAGGGGCTGCAGGAGAGCTGGAGAGGGACTGGGGACAAGGGATGGAGGGACAGGACACAGGGAATGGCTTCCCACTGCCAAAGGGCAGGGATGGATGGGATATTGGGAAGGAATTCTCAGCTGGGCTGGAATTCCCAGAGAAGCTGTGGCTGCCCCTGGATCCCTGGCAGTGTCCAAGGCCGGGTTGGACATTGGGGCTTGGAGCAGCCTGGGACAGTGGAAGGTGTCCGTGCCCATGGATGGAGTGTGATGATCTTTAAGGTCCCTTCCCACCCAAACCATTCCATGATTCCCTGCCTTATTGAAATATCCTCCAGCTGACGATTTTTGAATAGTTCCATATTTCAGCAGTGTCAACTTTTTGCAACTAAAGCTGTCTTCCTGCATGTGTAGGAGCCAGAAGTGGAGCTGCTTGAGGATCAAAAGCATGGTACGTTTGCTTTTATCTATATTGATACAGATCTAGAATCAACCCCTGGGTTTAAACCAAATGCTGAAAGCTTAAAATGCTGAACAGAGCAGTAAAATCTCCCCTGAGGGAAGGGCTTTGCAACGTTTGCAGGAAAACCAACTTATTTACCCAGGCTTGTTTTCCTGTGCAGCTGGATTGACAACTGTGGTAAGGACACATTTTCTATGCATCCTTAATGTCAGCAGGATTTAAAATTCTGCATAAAGCTCATAAATTAACGTTTCTTCAAGCATCAGGTACAGCTTGTCAGCTCTGAGATAGAAGGTTGGATTTAAAGACAAGTTCTAGAACAGCTTGGGAGAAAAAAGGTCAAATAACAAATACCTTGTGTGTCAGTTCTTAAAATACAAAGTAAAATGCTGTTTACGTTGCTCTAAAATTTGTCTGCATTAAAAAAATAAAACAGTTGGGTTTTGTTTTAGTGTGAATGTTTAAAACTATTTAGTGTCCATCAATGCTTAGAAAAATCACGGTTTTTCAACAGGTGGGCTGGTGAAAAAAATCCTAGAAACGAAGAAGGATTATGAGGCATCACAGAAATCATCACAGACCACAGACAGGGTGAGGTGGCAATGGCCTTCAAAGAACTGGGAGATTAAATGTTTCAATTGTGACCTTTTTCTTTGCTTTAAATGTGTTTTATTCCATTTATGATCAAGCTTTTTCTCTGTCATGTCTTGTCTTGCTTATGTGATTTTTTTCCACAGTTGAGAAAGGGAGGGTAGGTTTGGTTTTTGCTGGGTTTGGTAGGGGGTTTTTTGGTTGTTTTGATCACTTAGAAAGTGTTTGGGAAGGATCTAGCAGCGCTCACAAACCAGAAACAAAAGCTTGAACCCCTCATATTTGAGTGTCTTGCTGTTACAATGGAGAGCTGTGACTTTGTCAGCCTTGCAGAGGTCCTGGTATGAGAGGAAGCAAAGGCAGGACACTGAGATGGACTCTTCTGATCCCTCGTCCCCATGGAAAGTTTCTAAATCCATTATGATATGCTGGGGAGAGGCACTGAGGCACTGCAGTGATAAAAGCCTCAAAATTAGACAAGTATGTGATGTCTTGGGGAGGTGAATGCATTTAATGAGCTCTTATATCTTCCAATCACGTTTATTTTGATCTTAATTCAGTATTGTAGGGTTTTCCTGTATTCTTTTCAGGAATGCTCTGTAGTGTTTGAGACCAGAGCTCTGTGAAATCAGTGGTGACTCTTGAAGACTGTTGGAACAGACCTGTCTGCCTCTTTTGGCTTTCCTTTCTTTTCCAGCACGTTCAGAAAGTTGGGATGGCAGATTTGACTCTTGGGGTACCATCCTTCTTTCTGGAGTTTGGGATTGGCTGAGATCCAGGCCTGGAAAAAATTTCCTTTCATATATTGCAAGGGCTGGGATTGATGAGTCCATGCAGGGTTAGGTAGGATATTGGAAAGGAATTGGGAGGGTGGACAGGCCCTGGCACAGGGTGCCCAGAGAAGCTGTGGCTGCCCCTGGATCCCTGGAAGTGTCCAAGGCCAGGTTGGACATTGGGGCTTGGAGCAGCCTGGGACAGTGGAAGGTGTCCCTGCCCATGGCAGGGGTGGGATGGGATAGACTTTAAGGTCCCTTCCAGCCCAGATTTCTCTGGGATGATTCTATAGCTTAAGAAACTGAATCCTTCTGAAAAGAGGAAAACACCTTGGGATTGCTGCCCATAATCTGTTAGGAGTAGTTTTAGCTTTCCCTAACTTGCTGAATTTCATCTGTTTCTTAGAAATGTGCTTATTGTGGTCACTGTGGTCACTGAAACGCCTCTGGCTGCTTGGCACCAGTTTATCCAATGGGAAAATTTGCCTTCTTGGTGAAATCCTGCCTTTAGAGAATTGTTTGACAATTCTCTAAAGACAAAGAAAAGTTCCAGGTTGATTCTGCTGTTTCTGTAGCTGCTCCAATGCTCGTTCCTGAGCTGGCACTTGAGCTCAAGCCATGCAGCTGTCCCTGTTCCCGGATTTATAACTAGATGGTGCTGTTGGATCATCAGTTCCCAGGCTCAGTTTGGGAAGAGCATTAGGAGTTCATTGATGCTGTCTCTCAGCACTCCCTCACTGTGAGCTGCCCTGTTTGGTGATGTGTCCTGTCCAGCACTGGGCATGGAACAGGAATAATGGGGGAAGATTCACAGTTACATGGATTTCAAGCTCAGGAAGCTTCCTGTGGTGTCTGTGCTAAATTTTCTGGTTGGCTTTTTTACCTGACTGAGAGTAACAAGCTAAAACAGTCCCTTTTCAACCCCTTAAATATTTTTAAATGGCCAATTGTCACCCTGTACAGTCACCGTTGAGTCCCATCACTGCTTTTCAGCCCCTGAAACATTCATTCAGTGCTTGTTTGGCTTTTGCTGCAGTTTTGAAGCCCTGCTCTGTGTTAGCAGTGCTGAGAATAGACAGCTAATTCTGGAAAAAAACCTGCTGACTTCCTAGTCCATCCCGTGGAAACCTGCCCAAGCTCCTGGAATACCACGGGATCACAAGCAGCGATCCAAGAGCTGGCTGCTACTGCAGGAGGTTCCTTTGCTGCTACTGCTTTTAAGATTATGGTGTGGAAGTGGTTGGGATCCACAGAGGAGTGTGGTTCTCCTGGAATTGTGACCAGACAGGAGTGTGGTTCGCCTGAAATTGTGATCCAGAGGGAAGTGTAGTTTTCCTGAAAGCAGAATTGAATGAAAAAGATGATTAAAAATGCTTGAAATGTGTGACAGGCACTTGACAGTTCAGAAAACAAGAGCTGGAGACACGATTGAATCCTGGGAAATGATTTTAGAGAATGGTGTTGATGTGACAGTAAAAGTAAAAAAAAAAAAAAACCAACAAAACAACAAATTTCCAACGTGGCCTTACCTCTGGGAATGTTTCTCTGTCTATTTAATTTGCTTTCCATCAAAATCTCCAGGAGAAATCTCTTCTGCATTAGGATGCAACTGTATTCCAAACTGTGTTGTGCATCACAGAGTAAAATTAAGGGTACTGCCATATTTTTGGAGTAAGGTATCCAAAAGTCCAGGGAATACTTGAAAGAAAACTTCCTTTGGGAAATTCCATCTTCCCTCTATCTGTCACTAGAATGTTCGTCTTCCCTCATTTAATTAAACTGTTGAATACATCCAAAAGAAATGAAATTATTTTCCCACTTCTATTCATTAATCTTTAAAGCCTTGATCTTCTGCCAGTTGGGAAGATGAAGAGGGAAAAAATAGCAGGCTGAGTGCTGGAACTTTTGGTTAATACATTATTAACTCCAGTATTCAGCAAAAAAAAAATTATCAATGTATCTACATGATTTATTGGGGATTAATCCACCAGAAATGAGGTGAAGTTGGTGGATTAATACTTAATCCAAATGTAACACTGGTGCCCTCTCAGGGATGTTTCACGCCTTCCAGCTGCTGATGGCTGGGGAACATTTATTTATGTTAAAAACATTCCTTCAAAACCCTTTCTGTGCTGTGTTTCCCAAACATGCATTTGCTTTTTAAGGAGTTTTAATAAAGGAAAAGAAGGGAGAAGGAAAGAAAACTGGGGCTTTCATCATCTAGGTTTTGCATGTGCAGAAACTTAAAATAATATACACAATTTTGAGGTCAAACAAAGAGGTCATTCTGGAAATACACAAGATTTTTGCTGCCTTGATTAGCTGTGTTCAGCCTAACAAATTCCTAAAAAAACTTCCTAAATGTATTTGTTTAGAATCTAAGCCTCTAATGTTAACCAGAGAAAGAAACAGATGTTCCATTTTGTATTCCACTTCATTTATTTGATGTGTGGAAAAACGTAGGCAGGTTATTAAATAGCTGAAGCAAGTGGGATAACAGAATTCCCATCTTTGCACAACCCAAAGGGCTTCAGAAAAGCAGCAGCTCAGAGGCTTCTGGGAGGAACAAGTGGTATTGAATAGCTCAGCACCTGGCCAATATTAACTTGAATTACCAGTGTGGTACATTATGCATTTCAGAGCTTAGGACAGATCTAATCAGTGCTGATTCTGTTTGTTTGAAGAGCTGCAGGTCATTGATTTTTACATTAATCCATCAGCTGCACAGCTCTGGGTGAGCCCTCCAGTCCCTGCAATTAATGTGCTGTGCTAAGTAGCTAGAATTAGAAATCCCAGCAGCATTTAGGTGCTTGGAGGGGGCTCCTCATTCCCACTTCCAGCTTGGTGTGTCCTCAGGAGTGCTGGCAGGGAAATGGAGGAGGAGTTACCTATGGAAGGGTTTTCACCTCTGTGACATCTCTGTCAGTGCTGATGTGATGCTAATTCGGTGGGAAATCGCGGGTGCAAGCACACAGTTCCTCAAAAATAGGATTTTTAACCCAGCAGCTGAGCAGCACAGGAGCTCTCAGTGGAGACAGTGTGTGCTTCTGGGTCCTTACACTGCTCCCAGCTCTCAGGGAGCAAAAATGTGGACCCCAAGCAGTTGTGCTACAAGCTGTGAACACAGGAACAGGGCTCTGGCCGCCCTTGGGATAATCCCGGTGTCAGGGCTCCTTTGTGCCCCAAACCACAGAATTCCTGTCCTGTGGGTGCAGTATAAATCCAAGTGAGACAGCAGATGGATCTGCAGACACAAAGGATGTGTAAAAGTGGTGAGGCAGCTGTGGTTGCCCCCCGGGAGAGGGTGCAGCGTGTAAAGGACACAGCACAGGGCCTGTCACGTCTTTCAGGTGCTGGGGCACAGCCTGGGGGGAGGCAAGCTGTTTTACACAAGGAGCAGGTTTATTCCTTAATTCCTTAAGGCTGCTCTTTCAGGATGAAGAGGTTCTGGACATGGGGAGCATGAGGAGAAAGGGAAGGCTGGGCAGAACTGGCACCAGTTAATGTAGCACATCGTTAATGTGTTCTGCTGTCACTAATTAGAGCTGGAATAGTCTCCTGGCTTGTCTCCTCTGCCTCAGGATTTCCAGGGCTGGAGCCCCTCTGCTCTGGAGCCAGGCTGGCAGAGCTGGGAATGTTCACCTGGAGAAGAGAAGGCTCCAGGGAGAGCTCAGAGCCTCTTCCAGAGCCTAAAGGGGCTCCAGGAGAGCTGGAGAGGGACTGGGGACAGGACACAGGGAATGGCTTCCCACTGCTAGAGGGCAGGGACAGATGGGATATTGGGAAGGAATTGTTCCCTGTGAGGGTGGGCAGGCCCTGGCACAGGGTGCCCAGAGAAGCTGTGGCTGTCCCTGGATCCCTGGAAGTGTCCAAGGCCAGGCTGGACATTGGGGCTTGGAGCAGCCTGGGACAGTGGAAGGTGTCCCTGCCCATGGCAGGGGTGGAATGAGATGGGCTTTAAGGTCCCTTCCAAGTCAGACCATCCCACAATTCGATGATTTTGCTGTGTGTGCTGAATACTGCCCCAAATAGAGGAGGTTTTGGGAACTCACTTCTCCCCAGGAAAGCAGGGTGTGTGTGTGGGCTGGAGTAGCTGTTCATCAACGGGTGAAAAGTCCAGCTCTTTTTGGAAGGATTAAATATGAACTGAAGGGAAAACCACTACCCTCCAAGAAAAAGAGAAAGGAGATTGAAAAAGCTCTCTTGAAAGAGCCATTCTTTTATTTTCTTGTGGAGCCTTCCAGCTCAGGAGCAGGTCAGACTGACTCTGGGAAATGCAGTGATAAAGAACATTGTGTCTCCAACTCCTTGGCCTGTGCCTGAACCCCATACCTGGCATCAGCAGAAAAAGCATCCTGTTCATTTGAAATGCTTTAACATTTACTGTTTCCCCCCTGGTTCTGTGAAAGAGTTTCTTATGGGGATCCCTGGTGGATAGTTACAATCTACTTAAAACACAGACTCTGTAAAAACCAGGAAAAGAAAACACCCTTTATGATCAAAAAATATATTTTATACAATTAAAAAAAAACGCCCCACCTTGTTGGTTTTGCACTGGATATATCCCAGTTACTTGACCAAAATGAAGTTTCTTCCCTGTCCTGTAGAAAGAGGTGGGGGAAAATAGTGGAGCTCAATAAAACTGTGATTACTTGGGTCTGTTTTCCTAGTGGGACATAATAATAGAGTTAAAAGGGGCTGTAGAAACTATTAAAATGCTTGATGGATGCTTGTACTAATTTGATTCATATTTAAAAACCTGTTAATTAAAAAAAAAGAAGCAAAGGAGAAGGTATATAAAAGTAAGCAAATGCTGTTTCTTGCAATTCTGGTGGTTTCTGGAGCCATGTTGATAATTTCCCCTTTCTTGATTAAAAAAGAAAATTTCTGCTTTCAGATTTCTTAGGTGTCTGCACCCAAGTCCACATTGTGTTCTGCTCACATTGAGGTAATGGGAAAAGCAGCCTTTTTTTCCAGGAATCCAAAGTAAACATTTATCTTGGTGCCTTATGAAAAACACGAAGGAAGGGAAACGTGTTGGGCCTACAGAAGTCACCCAGCCTTTTATACAGGGATAATTTATTGATTCTGGGGCTGTTGTGAAAGGGGAGTTCGTTGAGGTGTAGGGCCTAATGAAAAAGCCTGGAACAATTCGGGTTCTGGCATTTTCCTCCCGCCTGAAGATCTCCAGTTACGCGTTTGTGCAGAGTGAGCAGAGGTGGCACAGGGGGCTCGTACCGCCCACGTCGCCGCCTGTGGGAAAGCAGCTGCCATCATTGCAGAGATTTTAACCCATGGCTGGAGCTGTGCACCTGGGAACAGGCACCAGTGGATTCCTCTCTGCCTTTAATTGTTTAAACCCAGCCCGAGTTGGCAAAGCTTGGCAGTGTCACAGTGATAACTCTGAGCCTTGAGCTGCAGGACAAGGAATCGTGGCTGTGCCATCCCTGGAGTTTCCAAGGCCAGCTTGGATGGGTTTGGAGCAACCTGAGGTAGTGGAAGGTGTCCCTGCCCATAGCATGGCTTGGAACTGGATGGGCTTTGAGGTTCCTTCCCACCCAAACCTGTCTGGGATCTTGGTAGCACAGGTGTTAATGGGACAAAGAAAGAGTGGATGGTGACTTCCTCACTTGTGGGATAAGGGAACCTGTGCCCCTTGTCCCTGTGCCTTCAGGTTGGGAAATCTTTCTTGGGAGGAAATTTTTCTTGGATTTTCTTTTGAAACTTACACCACTTCAATATCATATAAGTGTTTCAAAGACACTTAGTAATTTTTTATTTTTAATTTTTAAACAAACCTATTAATGAACCTGTATAGTATTTACTAGATTTTTATTTCAAATAATATTTAATAGATTTTTGGTGGTGTTATGTTTAAATTCTTGCAGTGCCAGTTGGCCTTGATCATCCTAAAGGTCTCCTCCAGCTGTAACAGTCCTATAATTCCATGGCTGACTTTGGATGGGATAATATTTTCTCCTTTTAATCTCACTTTTGAAGTATTCAACTGCAGAAAGAACATGCTGGAATTACAGGGACACTAGAATTAATTTTCAGTATTTACTAATACACTTTAAGGGACTGATTCATCAAAAATATTCCAAATTTTTTCTGTTTTCACTTGAGATTTTCAAGGAGCTGTGTATTTTTGCCTGGAATATTTCAAATTGTGAGCTGGACCTGTGTTTACAGATCTATATATAGATAGATAGGTCTGTATATAAATATATTCTCTATCTAAAGCATACAGAACTCTGGTTTGCTTCTTTAGTGAATTCTGGGATTTTAATTTCTCTTTTATTTTTTATTTTGATCCTCTACCTGCCTGTGGAGGGAAGTGTGCCTGCCTGTCTGTCCAGGTATCAGAGAGGTCATGCCAGCATTACAAGGATGAGAAATAGAATCACTGAATAATTTTGGTTGGAACAGATCTCCAAGGCCATCGAGTCCAACCTGTGACTGATCCCCACCTTGACACCTCCAGGGATGGGGACTCCACACTGCCCTGGGCAGCCCCTTCCAGTGCCTGAGCACCCTTTCCATGGAGAAATCCCCCCGGCTGTCCCCTCCTGTCAGGGAGTTGTGCAGAGCCAGAAGGTCCCTCCTGAGCCTCCTTTTCTCCAGGCTGAGCCCCTTTCCCAGCTCCTCCAGCCCCTTCCCAGCTCTGTCCCCTGTCCTGGACACGCTCCAGCCCCTCAGTGTCCCCCTGGCCGGAGGACTCAGAACTGGACACAGCCCTGGAGGGGCCGTGCCCTGCCCTGGGGCTCTGCCCACCATGGCTGACACAGCCCACGGGCTCTTGGCCACCTGGGCTCATGTTCAGCCCCATCACCAACACTGCCAGGGCCTTTTCCAGCTTCCCAGCTGCTCTCCCCTGAGCCTGCAGTGTTCCATGGGGTTGTTGTGAGCCAGGGACAGGATCTGGCCCTTGGCCTTGCTGAGCTCAGCCCATGGATCCCTGATCCCTCTGCAGAGCCTTCCTGCCCTCCAGCAGACCCACATCCCCCCAGGTGTGTCTGCAGCTTCCTGGGGCTGCCCTCCATCCCCTCATCCCCATCTCTGATGAAGATAAAAATGTGAAATGGGACTGGGCCCACTGCTGAGCCCTGGGGAGCAGCACTGGTGACCAATCCCAGCTGGATGTGGCCCCATTCCCCACCCCTCTCTGGGCCATGCCAGTTTTTATCCCATGAAAACTGCACTTATCCAAGCCATGAACTGCCAGCTTTTCCAGCAGAATGCCTTGGGAAACATTCCAAAACCTGGCATCTGGAAAATAGAAATGAAGCTGATTTTCACACAGCAACCCTCAGATAATGGACTGGCTGAGTCTTCTCCCTTCTGAGAGAGCTGGATGTGAAATAAATCCCTTATTTCTTGCCTGAGCCTTCAGATAATGGACGGCAGGGAGGAGAGTGGTGAGGCTTTGGAGCACTTAGGAGAGGAAAAACAAGGGAATGGGATGTCTTCCTGGGAAGCTGTTGGATCTGATACAACTCTGCTGATGGACTGGAGGTGCTTGTGTGCACAGTTCACTTCCCAGCCACGTGGAAAATGCAGTGCTGTGGATTCAGCCTTCCCTCTTGCTTTGGGACACAAAGTGCAGAGTAGGAAAAGGAGTAGGAAAAGAATCAGGATAGAGAGAGAAGGGTTTGAAAGGCTGTGAGATCACAGCTCTTCCATCCTCAAGGACAGCAAACACATGGATGGCTCCAGGGAAGCTCTGGATCCTGTGGTGTGTGTGGTGTGGTGTAGTGAGCACCTGCTGCTGTGAGGGAGGCACAGCCTGAACAGGAGGGAATTTGGGGCCATGTTGTTTTAGCAGCTCAGCCAGCACTCATGAAGCGACTTGAGCAGCAAAGGGCACAGGTTCAGCAGTGTTTGTCACCTCAGCCCAGCTCCTCATTAAGCCACTCAAACACAAACTCCCAGGAAAGTCAGAAATCCAGCGTTTTTCATGTGTGGCAGAGCCCGGGCAGCAGCCCTGAGCGAGGCTCAGCCTTCAGATCTTTGGCAGAGTGTTTTCCTCAAACACATCTCTCTGTGTCCCTGAGTCCTGCAGCCAGCCCAGGGCTGCTGAAATGTGCTTGGCAGGAGGCCCTGCAGCCTCCAAAAAGCCAGCTGAGCAAACAGCCCCCAGCTTGAGCAGGAAGCCAGGCAGCTGGGAGGAGGGCAGGAGGGGACAGCAGGACAGGTTCCCTGTCCCAGCACTGCCACCTCCGTGTTTAGGAGGAATTGTGCCTAGCAATTGGCTCACCCTCTGGTTGGGGTGGCAGGGAAAGGCCTTTCTAGTTGTCTGGCATATAATAAACGACCAAAATGACTTTAAATAAACTCTACTTCAAGCTCTGTGTGTCTGGGTTTGGGAATTTGACCTGCAGGAGTGTTGGAAAGAAAGAAAAACAAGGTTGTTTTTTCTTCATGGGGGAGAAAATCCCAGTGGGCTTTTCCTTAATGGCTTTGCTGGAATAAGATTATTCCAGTATATTAGCAGCATGGCATCACTTTGCTCTTTTTGCAGCATCCTTTTGCTCCTGTGGCTTTGCCCCTGGAGCAAACTTTGCATTTGACTCTCAGTGAGCTGAGAGGCCTCAGGAGCTGCACCACAGAGACTCTGCTGGCTGCACATGAGGGTTAATAGCACAAGCCCAAATTCCTTTAGGCTAGTGGAGTTTATGGAGGCCACACCTGCAGCCTGTACGGTTTTACAGCCGTGAACAGGAGTGCAAGGCAGGGAGTAACCACAGGCTGAGTTTAGCTCTGAAGGGCTCTTGTCAGGAGCAGCATTAGGAGCTGGAAATCCAGATATGGACAGCGGAGGGAGAGAAGCATCTTGAGGGGGCTGATGCAGAGAACTCAGGGGAGGCTGTGCCCTGGAGCTCCCACACAGCAGCAGAACTTGCTGCTGCTTTCAAAGCTTGCCCAGAAAGCTGTGGCAGCCCCTGGATCCCTGGAAGTGTCCCAGGCCAGGTTGGACATGGGGGCTTGGAGCACCCTGGGATGGTGGAAAGTATCCCTGCCCTTTGCAGCGAATGGGATGAGCTCTAAGGTCCCTCCCAACCCAAACCATTCTGTGATTCCAGGATTCTTCTCTTCCATTTCAGCCTGTCATAAACACTTCAGCTACTTCCCAGTTTGCAGTCTCCAAACATCCTTCATTCAGCCTGCAGCAACAGTTTTACCTAATTCTGATGCTTTCCCTATTCGTCCCTTCTGTTAGGAGAAGCCAATTGTCTCAGAAGCATCCAGGAAGAGGGAGAGAGACTTGGTAGCCAAAGAAATCGAGAAGTTCCAGGTGTCCATTCAGACTGTGTGTCAGAATGCCTTCAGGCTGGGCAGGATTGTGGATTACATCCAGGAGGACATGGATGCCATGAGGAACGAGCTGCAGACGTGGCGCCAGGAGAACAGGGAGCACGCGGAGGCTTTGCAGAGGGAGCAGAGGTGAGTGTGCCCAGGGGCAGCTGGGGTTGTCTCTTGGCACAGATTTTAGGGGCCCTTAAAACTTAGAAACAACATAAATATTGAGCCCAGAGCAGGAGTGGATTCCTAAATCCCAGCCTGCTCTTTGTGCCATGGATTCATCGTGTTCTGGTGTGAGTGACAGTTGTTGAAGCAAATTCTCACCTCTGTGTCCTTACACTCCTTGAAAACAGAATATCCCTTCCAGCTGTGTGTGCTGTGATCTTAAACGTGAGGTGGAAATCAGTATTTCTGGAGCCATATTCAGCCCAGAGAGATTTGCTGCTCCCTGAATCCATGTGCAGAAGCAGCATGGGGGAACCGCTGGCTGAGTCCTCTCCTGGTACAAGCAATGTGTCAGATGTGAGCCCCAAATTAGTGCAGTGAGGCACTTCCAATCCTTAGGACAGGATTACAGAGCAGCAGCTGTGGAGAAGACAATGCTTCCCACACATCCTGGGATTGAGAAGCTCATCCCTGTTTGCTTTGCTTCTGTGACAGACACTTGCAGGATCCCCATGAGGGAATTCCCATGTGATTCCTAGCGATGCCTTTGGTGATTTATGTGGTGGAAGGGAGGGGAAAACCAAAGGATTTGGAGATGTGGATTTTAGCTGTTGAACCCTCGAGTGACTGGGTAGTTCAGAATGACAGCAGGCTCCTGCAGACTGGCATTTCCTGGCTGTCCAGTGTTCCTGAAGATAAGCAGAATTATGGAAGGGGGCACATTTGTTTGAAAACCATTTCGTGATTCACTTAAGATGCAACTTGTGTTCATTAATGTAGGATTTATGAAATTTTCTGTTAGTGTGGTATTGCCTGTCCTTGCCAGCAACTCTTGATGGCTCCTTTTTTGTATCATGGAATCATAGCATAGTTTGGATGGGCATCCAGTGCCACACCTGCCATGGGTAGGGACACCTTCCCCTTTCCCAGGTTGCTCCAAACCGTGTCCAACCTGGCCTTGGACACTTCCTGGGATCCAGGGGCAGCATCTCTGTCCCTTGTCCCAGAGTTCAGCAGAAAAACCAGAAGAGCAAGAAGTGATTTTTACTGTTGAGTTATGGGTGATCTCCCTTAAATAATATTTACCTCTGTCCATGTTATTAGCTTTGTCTTTGTGCTTCTTATTCCAAACTTTCTTTCAGGAAAGATGGGAACAACTTAAAGGCCAGGCTTGACAGGGCTTGGAGCGCCCTGGGACAGTGGAAGGTGTCCCTGCCCAGGGCAGGGGGTGGGACTGGATGGGCTTTGGAAGGTCCCTTCCAACCCAAACCATCCTGGGATTCTGTGATTCCATGAAATACTTTGCAGCCTTTCAGGTATTCAAATGTACTTTCTCGGAGGATTAAATAGCCTGAAGCAGCTTGAAAGTTTCCAACAACATCACACTCCTTGTGTCTCTTCCAGCATCACAGACAGTGCTGTGGAACCACTAAAAGCTGACCTGGCTGAACTGGAGCAGCTGATTAAAGACCAGCAAGACAAGATCTGTGCTGTAAAAGCAAATATTTTAAGGAATGAAGAAAAAATCCAGAGGATGGTTCTTAGCATAAACTTGTCTTCAAGAAGGTGAAGAAGAGGGAAGAGAAATTAAAGAGCCTTGGGACTCACTGACTGATATTGCTACCAAAAAACCAAAATCCAAATAGCAGATATACCTTGTTCAGGTATAAAATGTTTAGGGACCAGAACCCTAAAAATTATATAAAAAAACCCCATTATTGCATTGATTTTTAGATGTTGATATTATGCAGGATAAAATTATATTCACTTGAATGCTCCAGTTGCAGAGCTATTAAAAGAACTTGTTTGTTTAATTGTGAGCTGCTGTTTCTCACTTCCCTTTCATTTCCCTGGCCATTTCTCCCTTCATCTCCTTCTCCTTATCTCCCTGAAATTCCCTCTGAACACACTGTCCTGAAAAATGGGTATTAAGGAAGTATTTTCCCCCCTTAAATGTTCCAAGCTCTGGCAGGTCAGAAGGTTCCTGAATCCTGTTCAGAGCTATCAGGAATCTGATTAGGACCAAGTGAAAATGCAATTCGAGCATCATCACGTAAGGGAGCTGAAGTGTTTTATCTGCACAGGTGTTAATTCCATTTTTATTGCATATGTTCATTTGGAAGGGATTAATTTAAGTAGCTGTTTCCTCCCCAATGCATGTCCTCGTAGCTTTTTCTACGGGAATAATTCCACTGATTTTTCTTTAGTGAACTGCAGATGTCTGTTTTCCTAATGACCCCTGGAGTGTTCTGCCCATGAGAGTCCAGCATTAGCGATTCCTAGATCTGCAAAGAGTATTAGTGCAGACACAACTGTGTGACTCTGTGCTGGGTGCAGAGGCTTTACTCCCCTGCAAGGCTGTTGCCAAGGATTTTATGATGTTGTTTGGGTCCTGGATGAAGTGTTAGTGGTCTTGTTTTTCCTTCTTTCATTGGTGTATCTATGTTTTTTTGGGTTGGTTTTTTGGTTTTTTGTTTTTTTTTTTCCTTTCGTGGTTTCTTTATCTGATGTCTGGACCTAAAAGTCTACCAAATTATCATCATCATAACATGAGTGCTTAGGGTGTTAAATACAGACATTTGGAAGGATGGGAGGCTTTGCTATGTGGGGTTTTGGAGGGAGTAGAGAAGCATTTGGGGGCTTGAGAAGGAAGAGGAGAAATATTTTGATCTCTTGTAACAACGGCCTGTGACACTGAGCTCTTTGTGTTTGCATGGCCCTTTTCCAATACCTGAAGTGCATTCTGGGTCTCAGCACATGAAGGAAAAGGGGTTCAGGATGTTCAGTAGCTCCCCCACAGCCCAGAACTGTTGGTGAAAACCTTTTCCCTTTAAATACTTGGATTGTACAAGTACTTGGGATTTTGGTGGGATTGCTCAGATTCCTGCTTAGGTGGTGTTTGCCCCCGTGAGCTTCCTGCTGCTCCAAGCCACCCCTGAAGGGCACAGAGAGATTTGTCACCCGTCCCCCAGCCTTTGTCACTCCTTGGTCCCCTCCCATGGCCCTTTGCATGCAGAAAATCCAGCGTGGTGCTGCTGGAGCCTGGCACTGGCAGGAAAGCAGGATGGGAGCACCAGCAAGTGTTCTCCAGAGACATGGAGGGACTTCTGGGTTAAACAGAATTTCAATCGTGATTTTTCCTTTCCCTCAGCTGCTCCATGAAGTTCCCTTCAGCCTGCCCTCATCCTGTCCCTGCTGATGGGCTCCGAGTGGTCTTTGCCTGCTGACATGACCCTCGTGTCCGTCTGTCCTTGTGTGAGAAGTGCCTGTCCCTTCTCAGGGTGGGGAGCTTGGGCTTGGAGGCCTGGGAGACACCTCAGGGATGACTTTTTGCGTCTTTATGTGCCCATTTTCTTGTGCTTGCTGACCAAATATCACTTCAAACAACTGCTTGCTATCAAGGTTTAACAGCATTTGAACATCATGAAGCCTTAATTAACTCTCTGGATTCGTTATGTTTTCCAGGGATGGAACAAAGCCTCGGAGCTGAGGCAGGTTGAGGAGGCAGCACCAAAAAAGCAAAGGGAGCAGCTGTGCCTGGAGGAGGGGATAGGGGATGTGTGTGTGCACACCCAGAGCCGGGAGTTGTGTTTCAGCCTGTGGGTGGTTCATTAGCAAAGGAAACTTTGCCGGAGAGGTGGTTTGGGACTGAAAGCCCTTCTCATTGTCAGCCCCGGCGGCGCTAATGGAGCCTGACAGTTCTGGGAAGCAGGATTTGTGTTTCACGACGTGCCTGACATTCCTGTGCCGTGCAGGTCGGGAGCGGGCTGCCAGCCCCTCCACCTTCAGGCCGGGAATGTTTCTCAGCTGGAAAGGTGCAGCTGGCGGCAGGGCAGGGAGGGACACAGGGGGGTGACAGGACCTGCCCAGGTCAGGAGCACTCAGGGACAGCCAGAGGAGGCTGGAAGGAAGGGGACAGTGGGGTGAGCTCAGAGGTCTCCACTGGAACTCTGACATCTGTGAGTGTTGGAGGCTGTTCCAAGGGTGGGAATGGCAGAGGTTTCTTTTTGTCTTCAGGAGTGCAGGGGAAAGGAAGGCTGGAGGGCTGAGGTGTGTGACATGGCATTTGGATGGAATTTAGGTACTAGAGTGTCCAGCTGGGGTTGTGAGGGACCCTCTGCTCACCAGGGACACCAGTGCCCAGTGTCCCCAGTCCAGCTACCCTGCTCATCTGAGCTGCTTCCATATCCAGCTGATTTCCTGAGCACCAGAGGGAGCAGCTGGAGCTGGGCCAGGGCAGGGTCAGGCTGGAGATCAGGGAAAATTCTTCCCCCAGAGGGTGCTGGGCACTGCCCAGGCTCCCCAGGCAATGGGCACAGCCCCAGAGCTCCAGGAGTGTTTGGACACTGCTCCCAGGGATGCTCAGGGTGGAATTGTTGGGGTGTCCATGCAGGGCCAGGGGTTGGATCAATGCTTCCTGTGGGTCCTTTGAACTCTGGACACTCCTAACCCCAAATTCCCACTCCCCTGGTGTCCTGCAGTGTCCCCAGGGGGGACAGAGCTCACTCTTGTTGTGGCCCTGCTGGGAAATGTGTGGCTGTGGGATGAACACGTGTGGAGCGATGTGGAAATGTTGTGGCAGCTTTGGCCTCAGAGGTGAATGCTGAGGGCTCTGTGTCTTCCCAGGCTGTGGCTCCAGGCTGTGGCTCCAGGCTGTCTGCTGGCCCGGGAAAAGAGTTCTACCTCTGCTCCCGTCTTGTTATCCTCACCAGCATTGCAATTTTTGCCTTGAAATCAGGCATTTGTGTGGGACATCCCATCTTCAACTCAGCTGTGATGTCCTTGAGTCCAGTCTGGGTTTCTCACTCCCTTGAGCTGATGCCTGCTTTTGCTGGTCTTGCTCCAACAGTTTTGCTTGAAATACAAAATATTCCAGTGATTTTTAAAAATCTTTTTCTCCCCGAAGCAACCACCACAGACTGATGCTGTAGGAGAGAAAGGCAGGACTGTGGCTGTGGAGAAGTGTTTAAAGGGTTTTTGGGAATGTGTCCTCCAGCAGGAGAATCCAAACGGATGGGTTGGCACTAAGACTTTACTTATCTAAAATGGCTGGACTCTGCCTCCAATGAATTTCTGATCTTTCCTCCTCCCATATTTACCCTTGTGGAGGTGAGCCAGTCTAGCCCAAGGGATGGATTTGGGATCTTCCAGCCATGGAGTCTCCTTCAGCTCTTGCAGAGCCCCAGGCACTCTCTACAACTCCCTGGAAAACTCCCTGCAACACCAAGGCCCGTCTCTTCCCTGCCCTGTTTTGTGAAAAAACATGGCAAAATAACATTTCCATTTTCCAGGGAGAAATGTAATTAAAAGGAGTTAAGAGACATGGTTTATAGTTTAATTTAACGTGATGAAAAAAGGATTAGCTCCCACTCCTTCCCACCCAAATCCACGAGCTGATGGCAGCCACAGGAGGAAAAGGCTTCCCAGGAGAAAAGAAGAATTCTCCCCCCCAGATTTATGACTTGTGAGGCAGAGGTTGCTTAGGTTTAATTTTGTTTTGTGCCCTGCTGGCTCCCCCAGGCTTGGCTTTGTTGTGTGCCCAGGAGTGGGCAGGAATGGATGGGTTTGGCTCCTTTTTTGAGGTCGCTAGTGTGCTCAGGTGCTGGCTGGGTCACTGAGGCTCCTGGCTGGGTGTGTTCAGGAACAGGCAAGGTGGGCTTTGCTCTCCCAGCTGTTTTCCCCTTTTGGGGCATTTTTTGGCTAGTGAGGAGCATCGGGCAGAAGGCAATGGGCTCGCTCTGCCCTGTGCAGGATCAGGCAGAGAATCAAGAGGAGAAACAAACTACCTGAACTAACAGAAGAAATTTCCTTTCTCTGGGAAGAACAGCAGATCCTGCATGGCCAGGGCATAAGAGGACTTGTCCCCTCTCTGAAGAAGGGTGAGTCCTTCTCCTTACATCAAACTGAAAATACTTTCTTGCATCCAGGACAAAACTACAGCATCTCGCATCTGTCCCACTCTCCTAAACAAATCTCAAAGTTCAACAGAGAGTTTTGATAACAAATAGGGGACTGAGTGGGTCTAGAAGGAAAGGGATGGGGGAAGTGGGACAGGAGCTGCCCAGTGTCTCCTCGTTCCTGGGCTGGCAGCCTAGCCACAGGGATTGTTTCCTGGCCAGCAGCTTTCCCTAGGATTAGCTCGGTGGCACGAGGTGCAGCATTTCTCCCGTGCTTTCAGATTTCCTCTGCTTTTTGGAACAGCATCTGCTGCTGCTGGAGCCCAAGTGTCAGCTGAGCTTGGGAGGAGCTGGGGATCCACGTCTGGGAAGGAGAAGCTGTTTGGATAAGCAGCAGTTGCTCCGAGCTGGAGGTTCCAAGCTGTTCTGGCTTTCACCTCCGGCGGGAGAAAAGAAGTTTTCCTGTCCAATTCAAATAATGTCGGCAGAACTTCCAGTGCACGTTACAGGGCTGGAAGCTGCAGTGAACCTGAGGTGGGGCCTGGGTTGGCATCGGGGGCTGGAGCACAGGAGGGGACAGTAATGACCACGAGTGACACTGGTGGCCAGAACACAGAGACCTGGGCTTCCATGGAATCCCAGAGGGATTTGGGCTGGAAGGGACCTTACAGCTCATCCCATTCCACTCCTACCATGGGCAGGGACACCTTCCACTACCCTAGGGTGCTCCAAGCACCGGTGTCCAAACTGGTCTGGGACAATTCCAGGGATCTAGGGACAACCACAGCTTCTCTGGGCACCCTGTGCCAGCAGCTTTGTCTCCTCACTTCCTGCTAAAGGCAGACAAACAGCCCTTAACCATTTGCACAATGCTGTTTGATTTTAGTTTATTTTAACTGGAGAAGAGTGGGAAGAGAAAGAGCTCCTCTCCACAATACCTATCTGTGGTGGGTTAGCCCTGGCTGCCCAGAATTCCAGGCGCCTGCCAAAGCTGCTTGATCATTCCCCTCCTCAACCAGACAAGAAAGAAAAATGCAAGGAAAGGCTCAGGGTTTGGGATAAGGGGTGGGAGACATCACTCACCGATCACTGTCATGGGAAAAACAGACTCCACTTGGGGAAATCAGCTTTATTTATTATCAGTCTCATCAGAGTAGGGCAAGAAATAAGCCCAAATCTTAAAAACACGTTCAGCACACCCCTCCCTTCTTCCCAGCCTCGACTTCACTCCTGTTTTCTCTCCTCTCCTCCAGTGGCACAGAGGGACAGGGAATGGGGGCTGTGGTCAACTCATCACTGGTGGGATGTGCTGCTGCTTGCTCCTCAAGGGATGACTCCTCACTCTCTTCCCTGTTCAGTGTGGGTCCCTTTATCCATGGGGTCGTTCCTGTAGGAACTGCTCCAGTGTGGGTCCCCTTATCCATGGGGTCAGTCCTGCAGGAATCACTGTGGTCTCCTCTCTCCATGGAGCCACACATCCTGCCAGGACCCTGCTCCAGCAGAGGTTCCTTTGGGTATCTCCCTGCTCTGGTGTGGGGTTTTTCTCCCTGACAGTTATAGGTGGAGGAGAGGCAGCATTATTTAGGTTGGACAAAGATGTAGAGCCCTTTGTGGGATGTGCAGCTCGATGTACAGGAAGATTTATTTGTTCTAGTCTCACTAAGAGCTTTAATCCTGCTTCTTGTTGTTCCTAGTATGGCAGCAGCTGAATAAAAGTCCCAACATTTTGGGTCCAAACACAAATGTCCTGACAGGAGAGCAAAGGGTTATCAGTTCTGGAGGGTGCTCCAAGAGTGCTGGATTTAAATTGAGCACAGAATCCCAGAATGGTTTGGGTTGGGAAGGACCTTAAAGATAATCTTGTGCCATGGGCAAGGACACACCTTCCACTGGACCAGGTTGCTCCAAACCCCATCCAACCATGATCCAGAGCAGCCTGGATGTGGGGAAGCTGCTGAGCAGGAGCCAGTGGAGTTTCCAACAGTGATGGGTTTTCAGTGTGAAAGCTGTGCCTGTCCCCACACATGGGGCGAGGAGAGCAGAGCAAGAGATGGTCTCAGCATTCCTGCAGGGGACCAGCCCTGCAGCCAGCAGGAATTCCAGGCCACCCACCATAGCTTTGTGCTGCTCAGGTAACCTAGCAGGAAGGGAAGGTGTTCTCCTCCAGTTTCAGCGCTCCCGAGCTCCCGGCATTCCAGTGAAGTGTCAAGAAAGGGCTGGGTTTATGTCTAACCCCGCTGGGCTGTGAACTGGGAGCTGCCATTAATGGGATCCTTGTCTTTGGAGCAGGCTGGGAGCCCCAGGTTTCTCACACCCAAATACTGTTCTATTGTGCTGGCTCCAAACCTGCTGGTGGAGGCACCGGGAGCCGTGTGGGAACACGCTGAGAACGTGGGATTTTGTTCCAGTGTCACTTTCTCAGGTGTCAGGGGCTCTGTTTGCTCTCCGTGTGTGACTGCCCAGGGCTCCAGGAGCACGGGACCACCCCAAGGCATCCAGCTGCTTCCAGAGGTGGGGAATGTGTGGGAGCTTCTACTGCTGCCCTCAGCATCAGGCTGGGCTTTGTGGGGAGCCACTATGGGATGGCTCCCCAGGGGTGAAAAGTGTGCCTGGAGCCCCTCCAGAAGGCAGGAAGCCCTTTCCAAATTCATGGAGTGACAGCCATGCAGGGCCTGCTGGAAAGGAGCTAGTGGGCAGGAGGTTCTCTTGCACTTTTGGGGAAGGGTTGGATTATCAAGGGCAGATTTCGGTGCCCAGTTAACCCTGATATTTGCCAAGGGTTTGTGTGAAGTGTCTGATGCCCACTTCGTTCCACTTCCAGCTCATTCCCAGCACCTGGCCAGAAAAATTGTCCTTATTTTGTGCAAGTGCAAAGTGCCCTTTGTTAAATCAAATAGTAGACTGTGGACCTGGCACAACTTTACCTGTCCTAGGTGAACTCCACACACTCCCAGTGCTCCCAGCAGGGATTAATCAACGTGGACATGTGCTTGTATGTGGTGGGCTCCCACTCCTTTCGATTGGATATTGGGAAAAATATCCAGCCTGGGCTGAACCGTGTCTCTGCACACAGAGAATCACAGAATCCCACACTGGCTAGGGTTGGAAGGGACCTTAAAGCCCATCCAGTGCCACCCCTGCCATGGGCAGGGACACCTTCCCCTATCCCAGGTTGCTCCAAGCCCCAATGTCCAACGTGGCCTTGGACACCTCCAGGTTATGGATTTCCAAGCTGAAGGTTTGTGCCATCAGGAATTAATCCATGGAGGCAATCAGGGGGACATCTCTCCAGGACAGGAGGAAGACCATGCTGTTGGGGGTAGCCAGAGCCCTGTTTTGGGGTCAGGACTGTTCTGTTTGCCGTGTCTGGGGCTCTGGGGTGGCTCGGGACAGCTCGGGTGCTCCGGTGACAGGAAGGAGGACAGGCTCAAAAAGGACAAGTGATGTGTTTGTCAACACCAGGGAGAACACAAAGGGCTCAGGAAAGCTGAGACATTATTTCTGGAGCAATGGAAAGCTTTTAAAAACAATTTCCTGATTACTCTGACTGCTTGATCTCACAGCCTGCTGTTATTTCTTTGCATTCCATTTCCCAAGGTGCCCTGAGGAGCAGGGAGTGAAAAACCCAAGGAAAACCTGGGATATATTTTAAAGCCTGTGCTGGCTTCTCCCCCAGACCCCAGCAGGTCCTTGAACCTGCCCAGATGTCACTGGGAAGCTCCTCCTGACCTCAGGGCACTCTGAACCCACCCATAATTAATGATGGACTTGCCAGCATGAGAAAAAAAAATCCATTTTTATGGAAAAGCTCCCACTGGCTCCAGGAGAGGCTGGGGCAGAGCCTGGCCACGGGCTCTGGTGTCAGAGGAACCACAGGCTCTATACCACCCACAGCCTGACAGCAAGGCAAGGAGAAGTGCCTCATTTTCAAGTCTTTGGGGTGGATCAGGGTTTTCAGCCCATGGCTGGGCTTCAATCCTTTTCCTACAGTGTTTGTGGCAGCTCCTGAGCAGAACTTTTTTTCCTTTGAGTTCCACAACCAGAAATGTGGTTAAATTTTTTTTTTTTTTTTTTGGATACGGAAAAGTTTCTTGCCTGGGGCCAAGCGCAGAAATGTGGAATGGATTTGGATCAAACTTACTTTTTCTTTTGGAATTTTATTTAAAGTAAAAAAAAAAAAAACAAAAAAAACCAACAAACTAGCACCTCGGGCAAGAGCTGAAGCATGGAAAATTTTATCCCAAAAGGTGGATGCTTTGTGAGATTATGAGCGTGTGAAAACAGGTGGTTAAGCTGAAATGGTTTCACAGATTGAAGTACAGAGGGTGCTACCAAGAACCTGTTATAAATCCCGGAGTGAACCCTTCCTGAAAGGCAGAGGCAGGAGAAGAGGCCATCAGCGAGTAACCTGAGCCACCACCGAAGCCACAGAAGGGCGGGAGAAGCCAAGCAAAACGAGGAGAGGTTTGTGGAGAGGTCAGCGAGGCTGCCAAGCCCAGGCTTAAAACTGAGGCTCCCAAACGTGATGGGATCTGGCTGGGACAGAATTCACTCGAGGCACCTGATCCAAGACCTGCTCGAGTCAATGGGAAGCTCCTCAGAGGGCTGGATCAGAGCCTGAAAAGTGCAGCCAGGAGGGAAAATGTGTAAGGACAGGGCTGCAGCACATGGCAGGGTGGAGGGATGGAATGATCAGTGAGAGGACAAGGGGGAATGGCTTTAAACTGGAAGAGATGAGGTTGAGATGGGATATTGGGAAGGAATTGTTCCCTGGGAGGGTGGGCAGGCCCTGGCACAGGGTGCCCAGAGAAGCTGTGACTGCTCCTGGAAGTGTCCAGGGCCAGGCTGGACACTGGGGTTTGGAGCAGCCTGGGACAGTGGAAGGTGTCCCTGCTCATGGCAGCGGGTGGCACTGGATGATCTTTATGATCCCTGCCAACCCAAACCATTCCAGGATTTCATGACCTGTGAGTGAAAGGCCAGTTTTGGTGGTGAACGTGCCCACATATGTGTGTTTGTGCTGCAAGGGATTCATGACTCCATTTTCTGCACTGGCAGGCTTTTATCTTCACACACAGATTGCTTTCCTGCACACTCATGACACAAGAAGAATCTTGTTTTTCCCCTCCTGTCTCCTCTCTCCTTTCCGTTCTGTTTCTCCACAGAAATGCAGGACCCTTCACAAGGTGCCTCAGCTCATCCCAGTGGTTGCCACAGAGCCCTGCCAAGAAAACCTGCAGTGGGAAGCATCCAGCAGCCCTGCTGGAGCCCAGCAAGGAATGAGATGCTGCTCCCAATCCCCCTGGATCACCAGGAACGAGCTGATTTCTTTCAGGTTACTCTCAGTGTAAGTGTGATTATGAAGTGTTACGACACGTAGACTGCAGAGTTTTACAGCTGGGTCTTAAAGGGATCAGAACAAGGGGGAAAAAATGAAAGGGGGGGCTTAAACTGGAAGCTGGGAGTGTGGTCAAATTAAGGAGTGTAATGGCAATGCTAATTAAAACCTCTGGAGAGAAGGAAGGAGGAAATGACCCAAATCCCAGCATCCTCATGGGGTGGTTCTTACCCAGGGACAAGATGGGACATAAAGCCTGAACACCTCCTCTGTCCCCTGCCACAGAGCAGCTGGCTGTCCTTGCCTTGCCAGGAGAGCCAGCAGGGAAGAATCAGGCATGGGAAAAGTTGTTTGAACCCTTTGGTGCATGGTGAGGCCTTAAGTTTTAGCTTCTATATTTCTCTGATTCCTTGCTGCCTTGGTGTGTGACTCTGAACTTCATATAAAGTGTTAGCAAGTTCTCCTCACAGCTCAGTCACACAGAACAATCCTTTTCCAGCCCCAGAACCAAGGACACCGCTGCAGCTTCAGCCCCAAAAAGTGCAAACAGCAGCGAATTGAGGAGAGAATCTGGGAGGATGGGACTGCAGAACCTGGAGCTGGGATTGGACAATTAACCCAATATGGAAATGGACCAAAACTGATAAAAGTGTGAAAACTCATGACTCGGGGTCATTCTTGGATGATCCATCTTGGGTGTAGCCCTGGCCAGGCTCTTGCACTGCCCAAGGTGAATCCTTTGAAGGCCTTTTAATAAATCCATATTTATTCCTTTAACTCTGCCCAGCCTCTGTCCCAGGTCAGTCTCTCATAGGCATCAGTGGAAGCCTTCAAAAAAGGCCTCAGCCAAGGGGAAGACCTGTAGCCTGCTGTGTATCCTAAGGATTTCCATGATTTCTTCTCACATTAGGCACGAAATCTTTCCACTGTCTACAGCAGCAGTTGGTTAAAAGCACAAACCTGAAGTGTCCCCTGGAATCAATGTCCTGCAGAAGGATGGAATATTCCAACCTTGGACTTCTCATCCATCTGGATACCTCCAGGCTCTGGCCCCAAGATGGGCTTTTTCCTTCAGACCCATCCAACTGGAAGGTGTTTAAGAAGCACCAGCCCTGCTGTTCCATGTTCCTTCAGCACCTTCTACTCTCCTGGAGTTTTAGGAGTTATTCAGGGGAGTTGATCCTTCCTGCAGCCATAACGTCTTCAAGGGGAATGGCTTTAAACTGAAAGGCAGTGGGTTTATTTCAGATATTGGGAAGGAATTCCAATATTCCCTCCCTGGGAGGGTGGGCAGGCCCTGGCACAGGGTGCCCAGAGAAGCTGTGGCTGCCCCTGGATCCCTGGAAGTGTCCAAGGCCAGGCTGGACATTGGGGCTTGGAGCAGCCTGGGACAGTGGAAGGTGTCCCTGCCCAAGGCCATGGTGGTACTGGGTGAGCTTTGAGGTCCCTTCCAAGAAAAATCCCTCTGTGATTCCATGGTTCTCCTGCATTATTGGCCTCCGGCACTCCCTGCACATTTCCCGTTTGCGTTTGGCAGTGGAAATGTGGCAGCACATTTTGTGGCATTGGAAGCCCGGCTTTCCCCAGATTAAAACTGGTCCTTGCAGACTCATTTGTGGTACCACTAATGCACTGTCTGGAGTGAGAAGTGGAAACATTCCGTCACCACAACGAGGAAGGAACCAGGAGAGGGTTTTGCAGCTGGCAAAGCTGATCCTCCACACTCTGCAGATGGAATTGCTGAATTCCCTGGATTTTCTTTAAGTTTTTTTGCCTTATG
This sequence comes from Sturnus vulgaris, assembly GCF_052056855.1. NCBI lineage: Eukaryota > Metazoa > Chordata > Aves > Passeriformes > Sturnidae > Sturnus > Sturnus vulgaris. The sequence continues at coordinate 3,806,782 of NC_142249.1, forward strand.
CCTGAAATGGACTTTTATTCATGGACTTAAAAGCCGTGTAGATGTGGCACTTGGGGACGTGGTTGGTGGTGGGCTTGGCTGTGCTGGGGGAATGGCTGAACTCGGTGGTCTTAGAGGGCTTTTCCAGCCTAAGCAATTCCATGATTCCATGCACAAACCTGGGCTGATTTTCCAGTCCTACAGTCTGGGAAGGCCAGCCTTGGTCACACGTGTACCTTCTCCAGCCAGGGAACACACTGGATGCTCTGGAGTGTCCAATTCCTTGCTGTTATCTAGAGGAAAAGCTCCTTTGCCTCCCTTTGGAAGCCAGGCCCTTTTCCTCAAGCTGCTCCAGGTGCAGCTCCCAGGGGATCAGGATGAAGTTGGAAGGGGGAGCAATAGCAGAACCCAGAAAGGAGGAGTTTAAGGGTGACAAAGGGGCTGTGGGCTGGACTTTGCAGCTTTGTCGCTTCCTAAGGGAAAGAAATCAACACTGAAACCTGAGCAAAGCCCTTACTGGAGGATACATTTCCTGGGAACTCTCACTCTGATGGCTGGAAAATCCATAAAGTTTTTCTCCTTGGAGCTGGGAGACTCCAACCAAGCCCTTGGTTAAACAAATGACAGGAAAAATAACTTGCAAACACAACACCCACATCTGGAGCAGCCTTGAAGGTGAGGTGCCTCTTTTGGGGGGAGTGTCTGTGACCCCCCCCCCCAGAAAGGGAAATCCAATGAAAGGGGAGGAGGCCAGGTCCCATCAAGATACAGCTCCCAAATCCATCAGGAATTTCATTTCAGAAGGAGATACCAGGATTTTACCGTGGCTGTCAGCAGCATTCTCCAGGTCACGCCGCTGCGTGAAAGAGAGTGTTAGAACCTGGGACTTAAACTAAACAGATTTCCTATAGGAAACACACACAAAATTACTTTGCTTCTAAAGTTACTTTTATAGACGTTTTCCCTGAGAAATATTTCTCCCTGGAAAAATAAATTCACAGGATGTAATTAAAACAGTTCTGTGCGTGCACTGGGCTGGCCCCCTTTAAGTGCTTCACCAAATGCACCAGCGAGGAAAGGAATGAAAGGCAGCTTTGTTGGGATCTATTAATGACAATCTGCATTAATTAGAAAATGAGACATTGTTCTCCTGGTTTATGGCTATGCAAACGGCTGCTAATAAGGCTGAGGGTGGAGTGCTCAGCTTTTGGCTTTTCAGTGCTGTTGTGAGGCCCTGAAAAATCTAAATGATCTTTGATTTGTCAAATCCTGAGCTGATGAAGGCAATGGGAGTCAGATTCCATACGCTTGGATCCTGGCAATACCCAGGTACTGGTAATTGGTGATTTTTTCTTTTTTTCCTTTTCTTCCTTTTTTTTGCCACTGTCTTTAGGTTTAGCTTTTAATTAAACAAACAAAAGTAAGAGTGAACTGCCTTGTATTAATTCTTAACTTTCACTCCTTGAGGAACAAAGCCTTAATAAGTTTGTATGGATCCCTAATTAGGGATAATAATTAGCTCTGCTTCTCTGCCCCAGCCCAGCCATGTGTAGTAAAACCACTCACCTCCCTTTGCAAGCCTTTTTGAGTGCAGAAATAAAACATTCTGTGATTCTGAAAGCTAACATCACACCTTTCTAGCAGCATTTAAAGTTTTTGTTGCTGTATTGCTGTCCTGATCACAAGTAAAACATTTTTATGCCCTTCAGGCATGGCTGGTTATGTTTTCTGTGTCTCTCAAGCACAGCAGGGTGACATTTCTAATGTATTTCTGCTGCATGACCTCTTTTTGAGTGGAGAAACAGGAACTTGGGGTCATTTGATAAAAGAAATATTGCATCAGTGGTGGGAGAGATGCTGTAAAAAGGATCATCAGTATTATTTTGTCACAGAATCATGGAATTTGGGTTGGAATGGACCTTAAAGCTCCTCTCATTCCATGGGCAGGGACACCTTCCACTATCCCAGGTTGCTCCAAGCCCTGTCCAAGATGGCTTTGAACACTTCCAGGGATCCAGGGGCAGCCACAGCCTCTCTGAGAAACAAGACTGGAAGCTGAGTTTTGGTAACTGAAATATTTGAAGTAGCGTCCCTGAAGCCACTTCCAATTAAAAAAAGAGACGACATAAGCAGAGAATTCCTTGAAAGAGATTCCCTTCTCTGGGAGGGAACGCGTGGAGCTGAGGATTAATTTTAATTTCTTAATTAGCAAGTGGCAGTGGGATGGGAGCCGGGCAAACAGCGGGGAAAACATTTTGTGTTCACACCCCACCTCGGGGGTGGGCCAGCATGCAGGGATGGATGGAAAGCAGGCAGGAATGAAATCCCTGCTCGGAATTCCCAAAGACACCTTTCTTTCCTTCCTTCCTCGGGGAATGGTTTGGAGCCCGCGGAAATCGCGGCTAAGAAATGACTTTGGGGGTTCTTTTTTGAGCGCTGGGTTTTGAGTAGGGCGGAGGTGGTTCTTGCTTTGTTGGGTTTCATTAAATCCCCCCTCAGCAGAGCAGCCCAAGGGGGGCTCTCTCTCCCTTTTCTTCTTTCTCCGAGGGCTCCATTCAATAAATACACATCCGCTGCAGCCCGGCTTAATGAAATTGTGCGAGGCACTTCCAAGAGAAGGATGTTTATTTTTCTCTGCTGGTTCACCGAGGCTGCTCCAGGTCCCGTGTGCCTGGAGAGCTGCTCCATAAAGAGATCCTTGTGCCTGGGGCAGCCCGAAGTGCCTGCACTCACTCAACGCTAGGATACTCTAGCTGTGCAGCAGGCGGGTGGGCAGCTGTATTTTCAGGGAATTTCGGGGGGAAACAGTGTTAAGGTGGGAAAGTCAAGCACTTCCAAGGCCAGAGCTGCCTGGAGAGCCAGCTTAATTCATCTGTTTATGTCTTCTATTTGTGCACAGTCCCCTGCTTGCTGTATTTTCTCCTTTTTTGACAGAAATTGTCGCCTTTGTGCTTTTCCGGAGAGGTCCAACACCATGGAGCTCCTGATGCCTGTTCCTGGCTGGATGCACCTCCCAAACCACCTCCTCTGAGGCAATGTGGAGGTGTAGATGCTGCTTTGGGTTCTTGATGAGCCTTTTGTCACTAATGCAGGTGTCTGACAGGGTTACTCAGCGCTGATCACACCAAATTTTGCACAGGCCTCGTTTAAAACCTCACTCCCAAGGCACTGGGAGCTGCATCCCTCAGCATGGATCTGGACTGCATTCAATGCCTTCATGGATTGGACTGGATGATCTTTAAAGATCCCAAACCATTCTACAATTTCTATTAAATATTCGCTGTTTGACGGGTTGGACTGGATTATCTTTAGAAGCCCCTTCCAGCCCAAATCGTTGTATAATTTTATGAAATATTCACTGTTTGATGGGTTGGACCGGATGATGTTTGAAGGTCCCTTTCTACCCAAACCAGTCAATGATTTCTATGAAACATCCACTGTTTGACTTCTCTGTGTGTCAGAAATGCTGGTTTGGGATGAAGTGGACAACGGCCACACTCAGGGGAAGAGGGAGGGACGTGGAATCACAGAATCACTAAGTTGGAAAGGACTCACAAGGTCCAACTCCTGTGCATGTTGGAAATGAGCTTTTCTCCTTCCCAGCTCTTTTTTTCCCCCCACTATTCCTTTTCCTTGAGCTATTTCTTCTGACAATTCCACATAAGTGCTGAAAGAAATTGTTCAAGTGGCAAAAAAATGGTGGGGGGGTGGGGTGAAAAAACGCTTTCCAGTTTTGTTTTCCCAACAAAATATGAATATTTTTTGAAGAGGGGAAAAAAACCTCCAACATCTAAAAATATAAATAAACCCATTTTGTCTGCAAATCCCCTGGTGGGAGTTGGGCTGAAACGTTCCTGAGTGACTCAGTCCTGGGCAGCCTTTTGCCGTGGATGGAAACTTGTCCTCAGCAGATTTTCTGGTATTTTCTAACCTGCCTGCAAGAAGGTGTTTCCTTTGTGGACTGAGGTAAAGGGGGAGCCTGCATCTCCTGTGATATTCCCACATCTGCCATCAAAGCATGGCTGTTTCTCCTGGAACATGGTGGTAAAAGCCTCCATTGGTGTTTTCCTTTCCTGCCTCAAACTTGCTGATGATGATGGCCCTGGAGAAAAACTATCAGCAACTCTGCTTGATCCGTGAGCTGGGAACCTGTGGCTGGATCCTGCTGGAGACACGGAGACACCAGGCTGATGGATCTGGGCTCCTCATGCTCCTGAAGCGTTCCTGCAGCACAAGGATTCCCAGAGCCTTTCATGTGCCCTTAATGGAAATAAATGACAGGAAAGGAATGAGAGAAAAGCAGGGATTCCCATAATTTAATTGGGAGAAATGAAAGGGATGTGTAGGACAATTGCTGTCCCGTTTCCTTATCAACCGGCACCCTCTGGGTGAGGCTGAAAATCCCAACCAAAATTCCAACGATCAGAGGTGGGCACAAGCAGTAGGGAATAGTCCCTTTTTTTGGGCCATTTTTCCTTAATGGTGTTAATCCTGGTGGTTCTTCACTCAATTTTAGCCCTTTTCCCTCACTGCCAGGACAGATTGTCCCAATTCTTCGGGAGAAATGAGGTTCAGTGAGTTCAGCTCTGGCTCATGATGATGATGGATGATGATGATGGATGGGATGATTTTCTAGTCCCTGCCTTTCTGTGGGGTTGCAGTACAATCTCCACTCCATACCCTCCACTTTCTCCCAGTCAGGATTGAAGGAGCTAAGTGCTGGACACTTGATGGAAGGTTAAAATTCAGCTGGCTGATACATCAGTGCTGCCTGTTTTCCCTCTGGACAGAAGTATTTAGGCCCATTTGCAGCAGAATTAACTTCCTGGACTCCAAGCAACCTTTCTGTTGTCATCTTTATGCTTCCAGCCCCAGTCCTAATGACATCCTGGATGCTGGAATTCAGTTCTCCTCCCATCTCTCATTCCTGTTTTCTGCTGTTAATGCACACCTTCATGTCCACGTCAGGAACTACACCAAATCCCCAGAAAAACGTCAGGCTGTGCTAAAAACAGGGGGATGAGGGATTTTTTCCCCCCACCTCTTTCCCCACAGATGCATTTATCACTAGGGCAACTTCACTTGAGAGTTCACTACAAATCCAAGCCGATGGCTTAGATCCAGGCAGGGAGAAGTTTTATGGACTGAGCTAAGCGTGAATTACACTTCTGGTCACTGCAATTTTTTCCCCCTTCCTTTCTTTCTTTTCCTTCACTGTGACCCTGGCATCGAAGCAGTTACAATTGCAAAGTATTTCATAATGCAGCTTTTTTTCCTTCTGCTTGGAACGTCTGAGAGCAACCTGGGTGGATTTAAAAGGTGTGGTGTCCCTGGAAAAGGGCACTGGAGGTGGTGGTGGTGGCGGGACTAACCACTGGTTTTAGCAGCGGGTATAAATCATTGTCCTTTTCAGGCAAGGCTCCCAAGATGTCCATGTTTATCCAGGAATGAGAGAGAGGTGCATTTTCTTCTCAGTCTGGCACTAAATGCAACCACTGGCTTCATTCCAGGGAGTGAAAGCTGTGGGTGAACAGGAGTTCACCTCTGCCCCTTCTTTTCCCCTCGGCCACGTTCAGGTGAGGCAGAGTTTCTCCAGTGGCCTGGGAGATGGGAAGGTAGGAAGGAAGGATGGGCAGCCAGGAGCAGAGTCCTGTGGGGAAAGGACTCTGGTAGGGCCCCAGTGGATGGGCTGGTTCCTTTTCTGATCCTGTTTCCAGAAGCAGGATGGGTGAACTCCTCATTTTGTTTGGAGCATGAGGAGCATGGCTGAGAGAGGCTGGGGAGTGGGAGGATGTGTCTGCTCAGAAGGGGCAGTGGGAAATGTTACTGAACATGGAGGGGGTGGTTGAGGCATCCTCTGGAGTAGCAGGAGGAGGTTTTTTTGCTTTATTTATTTATTTGTTGAATTTTAGGGTTGTTTTTTTCATTGCTTCAGGGTTAGGAGCTGGAGAGCAGGTCTTGCCTAGCGGGTGAGCCAGCGTGTGTTGGATAAGTGGCTATTTTGAGACCCTGGAAGGCTCCTCTGCAGGCTCCAGTTTCTGTGTGGATTGCCAACAGCCTGTGCCCTCAGCTTGGTACATCTGGTAGGAGCAGTCAGGATATGCTGGACAAAACGATTTCTCCAGACTTGGAAAAAGCGTTTCCTAGGTCTTCACCAAATTGTGAACCCTTTGCAAATTTCCACTTCCCACTGCGGCCACTTAGAGTGATATAAACTGTCAGAGTTTAGTGGATTTCCCCATGGGATTTCTCTGGAACACCTATGGATTCCCAGAGCTGGAGGTTGAGTCTGCACAGTCACTCCCTCCAGCCACCACTGTACAAGAACTCGTCAGGACAATTTGGAATGGGCTGCTTTTCACGTGCATTTAAGGAAAAGTAAAATAAATAAATAAATAAAAGAGAATAAAAGCCTGGTTGAAGAGATAAGCTATTAGAAAACCTAGTGGGATATGGTATGTAAGAACTTTCTGCCTTCATTGCAGCAAGAACTGAAGGAACCTCGAACCATGAGCAATTCCAGCTTTGTCTGTCCTGTTTATCCATCACTTTATTCCCCTCTAGGGCTCTGCTTTGCCCACATGGATATATTGCAAATAAACAGTGCTGCACCTTCTGTTCCCCTTTCTCGCCTGCCCACACTTTCCCTATAGGAGAAGAATCAGCTCCAAATTAAAAAAAACCAGCCCACGGACCAACACGGTTTTTCCTCTGGATGAGCCTCCATTGCTCCACTGGAGCTGGAAGAGCTCAGGAAATGTATTCCATTATATGTGTAAGGGATGCAGCAGGGAACTGGGATGTGTATGGCTGCTTCTCAGGGAAGTGGACATGGAGTGGGGCACACAGAGCCTCTGGATACAGCTGTAAATTGGGGTTGGAAACCAAGCAAGGAATTCCTGGCCCTGGGCCAGTGGCATAAGGGCAGCAGGCAGGGGAAGGTGGAAGTGCCAGTGGATCTGAAATTCCCATCAATCCCATCCCCTTCTGAACTTCCAGCAGGCAAAGGGAATGGGTTGGATTTGCAGACTGTGCCTCTCTCCTATGTGTTCCTCAAGCCCAAATTACAACAGTTACAGCAAACCGTGTTTGCTCCACAGAGCAGAAGGAGAGGGGATGGATGGATGGATGGATGGATGGATGGATGGATGGATGGATGGATGGATGGATGACCACCATTCCCTGCTGCCACTGGAGACTTGAAAATGTGCACTCAGAAGCTGAGGGTGTGTTTTTAACGCTCGGAGAGCAATAATAAGGATATAAAGCTATTAGAGAGTTTTCAAAGAAGGGTCACGGAGATGGTGAAGGGAATATGGAGAATGAAGATGGTGAAGGGATAAGGACCAGCTGAGGGCACTTGGCTTGTTCAGCCTGGAGAAGAGGAGGAGGAGGAGGAGAGAGAGGGAGATCTCAGCATGGCCTGCATCTTCTTCCTGAGGGACAGCTCCCATCTCTGCTCACTGAGCCCAGGGACAGAACCCAAGGGAGCAGCTGGAGCTGTGTCAGGGCAGGGTTTAGGCTGGATATCAGGGAAAGGTTCTTCCCCCAGAGGGTGCTGGGCACTGCCCCGGCTCTCCAGGGAATGGGCACAGCCCCGAGGCTGCCAGAGCCCAAGGAGCTCTCAGGGATGCGCAGGGTGGGGTTGGACTGGATGATGCTGGTGGATCCCTGCCAAGAGAAGATCCCAGAAGCTGCGCTGTGGGAAAACCGAGATACAATCAGTAAAATGACCAGAAACGGGGAGAACAGGAGCCCACAAAAGCTGCGCGAAACTGCCCGATCCCTACCGCAGCTCTCCCAGCCCCGCAGCAGCAGGAAGGAGCCGCAATTCCCTGAGGAAAACAAGCGGCGGGGACAATCCACCTTAACGGGAGCAGGAAGCGAAGCGGGGCCAATCAGGCCGGGAAGGGAGGCCGGGAAGGAGGGACCGGGGGAGGTACCGGGGAGGGCGAGCGGGGCCGGCGGGGCGCGATGGCGGAGGGCGGGGACGCGCCCGCCCCGGGCAGGTACCGTGGGCAGGGGGGTCCCCGGGGGTGGCCGTGCCGGGGGACAGCGGGGTGACCCCCCCCGGGCTCGGCACCCCTTTCTCATGCCGCTGTGCGCCTCTCTCCAGCGCAGGTCGCAACCTGAAGGAATGGCTGCGGGAGCAGTTCTGCGACCACCCGCTGGAGCACTGCGAGGACACCCGGCTGCACGACGCGGCCTTCGTGGGCGACCTGCCCACCCTGCGCAGCCTGCTGCAGGACGAGAGCTTCCAGAGGTGGGCATGCAGCCCTGCCGGCACGGCCCCACCGCCTGCCTGCTCCCCCCGCAGCGCTCCGGCTGCCCCGCGTCCCACCTGCATCCCACCCGTGTCCCACCTGCATCCCTCCTGCATCCCACCCATGTCCCACCCGTGTCCCAACTGCATCCCTCCTGCATCCCACCCATGTCCCACCCGTGTCCCACCTGCATCCCTCCTGCATCCCACCCATGTCCCACCCGTGTCCCAACTGCATCCCTGCTGCATCCCACCCATGTCCCACCCGTGTCCCACCTGCATCCCTCCTGCATCCCACCCATGTCCCACCCGTGTCCCAACTGCAACGCTCCTGAATCCCACCTGCATCCCTCCTGCATCCCACCCATGTCCCACCTGCATCCCTCCTGAATCCCACCTGCATCCCTCCTGCATCCCACCCGTGTCCCACCTGCATCCCTCCTGCATCCCTCCTGCGTCCCACCTGCATCCCTCCTGCATCCCACCCGTGTCTCATTCGTGTCTCACCTGCATTCCACCTGCATCCCACCCATGTCCCACCTGCGTCCCACCCGTGTCCTACCCTCATCCCACGGATCGTGCTGAGCATCCGGTGCCACCCCTGCCAGGGACAGGGACACCTGCCACTATCCCAGGGTGCTCCAAGCCCCGCCAGCCTGGCGTGGGACACTTGCAGGGATGTGAGATTTTATGGGAGAAATGCTTCACTCGCCACCCTCACAGCTGCGCCTTTTGGGGATTCCCATCTCAAGTGTTTTTCTTGTCAGAGGTTTCAGGGCGTTCTTCCCACTGTTCCCACAGCCTGAACCTTTTGGGGACTCCCATCCCACCTGCTGTTTTTGGGGACAGGTGTTTCCTAGGATGTTCTTGTTGTCCCCACAGCTTGCTCCTTTTGTTGACCTGCATCTCGTCCCGTTTTTTTCATAGCATGGTTTGGGTTGGAAGGGACCTCAAAGCTCATCTTATCCCACCCCCTGCCACGGAGAGGGACACCTCCCACTATCCCAGGTGGTTCCAAGCCCTGTCCAGCCTGGCCTTGGACAATTCCAGGGATCCAGAGGGTTTTCATGAGAGAGGTGTCAGGTTGGTGGGATGCTCCCCTTTCCCCCAGATCATTCCCCTGGTTTCCCAGGAGGCAAATCTCACAGCAGCTCATGAGGCTATGGCAGCTGTGCTTGAACACTTTTCAGATCAGGATAGGAATGTGATACCAGGAAAATGGGAGCCTACGGATAATGGGGAAAACATACAAAAGGGATTACAATCAGCTATAAACCTGAAACACCCCATGCTACAAAATCTGCCCAGTGCTAACCCTGTGACAGTGGGGATAGTTAATTAATTTTCCTGCATCATGGAGAAATCTGCTTAGAGTGCTAAATGTTTCCCAGCCTCAAAAAAAGGTGTTATTTCAGCAAAAAATGAGAATGAGCCAGCCCTTCTTTCTGCTACCTGGACAGCTGGGGCTCTTGGGACCCTTGGGCTGAGATTTTTTGGTAGGAAAAAGCAGAGTTTGACAGGAAGAGGAGCTCCATTCCGGAGGTGATGGAGTGAGCAGAGACGTGATGTCTTTGAATCTGGAGGTAGATACAGAGCTCAAAGCTCATCCAATTCCACCCTTGCCACAGGCAGGGACACCTCCCACTCTACCAGGTAGCTCCAAGCCCCAAAGTCCAACCTGGACTTGGACATTTCCAGAAATGGAGTAGGCACAGCTGTTTGGGATATCTCCCTTGAAAACGGGACAAAAGGGAGAGGCTGTTGTTCTTTATTTTCTTTTTTTAAGAGGTGATTTTTGAGACAAGGTTTGTGCAGGTGTGCAGCCCCTGGCACAAGTAAAGCCCACTATGAAGCACTGCTCTTCTTCATCTGTCCAGGCAGCATCTGTCAGGTGACTGACAGGAGCTTTTTGGGGCTGCTAAAAGGGCCAGAAATCAGAGAATCGTATCCTGAGTGGAAAAGCGACAGCTTTGCACCAGGGGTGGAAGTGGGGTTTCCCTCTTGAACTCCAGAGAAATTTCAAAGGGATTCAGGCTGTGGGATACAACTCCCATCCCCAGCTTACTCAGCTTTGCATGGGGCTGGTTTATCAAACCTGCCTGGGCTTCTGCTGAGGGAGGCTCACATAAGCTGGAGTTCCATTAGGCCTGGGTTTAGGAGGCCAATGGCACTGCTCAGGAGGAGCATATGGCATCATGGAGTGATGCCATGGAGGTTCAGCTCCTGAATCAACGTGGGCACCACCATCCTGTTGTCCCTGTGCTGGAAGAGCTCTCCATGGACTCCAAGGAAGCCCTCCAAAGAAAGCTGGGATAAGGCCCGAGCTGGCTGTCAGTGCTGTTGTTTCCCAGGGGATGGGTGAGAAAAAAATGCCATCGACATAATTTTAAAATGATCCAAACAGAACCACGGAGTTGGAAGGTATCCACAAGGATCAAAGTGCAGCCCCTGGCCCTGCACAGACACCCCAGCAATCCCTGAGAGCATTTGTCCAAATGTTCCTTGGGGTCTTGGCAGCCTTGGGGCCGTGCCCATTCCCTGGGGAGCCTGGGGCACCCTCCTGGAGGGAGTGGGTGGCTTCTCTCACTGCGTGTTCCCCCCCTCTGCAGCCGGATCAACGAGAAGTCGGTGTGGTGCTGCGGGTGGCTGCCCTGCACCCCGCTGCGCATCGCGGCCACCGCCGGCCACGGCCCCTGCGTCGACTTCCTGCTGCGCAAAGGGGCCGAGATCGACCTGGTGGATGTCAAGGGCCAGACCGCCCTCTACGTGGCCGTGGTCAACGGGCACCTGGAGTGTGCCAAGATCCTGCTGGAGGCCGGCGCTGATCCCAACGGGAGCCGGCACCACCGCAGCACCCCGGTGTACCACGCGGCGCGCGTGGGGCGCGCCGACATCCTGCGGGAGCTCATCAGGTCAGAGCTGCCTCTCCCTTCTCCTGCTCCCTCGGCATCCCTTCCCTCCTCACCTGGCTGCAGCCTCCACGCCTCTTGGAATGGAGAGGAGAGGGTGGAGGGGTGCCCAGAGGGACATCCTTGGATTTCCCGTCACTTGGCCTTGGCAATGGGTCTGTTCCCACCTGTTCCAGTCCAAGCCCGGGACAGGAGTCTCTGGTTCTGAGCCCGCCATCCAGTCAGATCCAAACCTCGCAATCCCCCCTGCTTCCACCATGCCCCTGACTGGAGTTAGGAGGGAGGTGGATTCCCTGAAAAAACCTCCCTGGGTGTTGGGTTTTTCATCAGGAGTCTCCCTTGGCGGCACCAGCAGGGCTCAAAGTGTAGCAGGAGGCTGTGGGAGCTTGAATTGCTCGTTCTGTGGCGTGCTCTGATTATTCCCTCTTTTTAAATGGGAGTATTTCTGTCCAAGGGAAACGTGCTGGACAAGTATGTGGGCTATGGATGCCAGATAATAAGGGATCATAAAGGGAAAATGTAGGCTATAGGGAGAAATAGTGAAAGAGAAGAAAATCGAAGGAATCCCTTTGACGACCTCAAATGCTAGAAAGTAACAAAAGGATTTGAATAGGAAAAGATTCAAAATCCTTGGGGATTTTCTTCCTTTTATGAATTTTCATACAAGTGGAGCTTTGAGGAAGAAGAGGAGATAATTCCCCCCTCCTTGCTCCTTTCCCAACAAGCTGAGAGGAGGATGTTCCCATCAGCACGGGCTTGTCGATACTGTGCATTCCCAAACTCACTGCATTCCCAAAAAGTCTTGCCTGCTCTCTCCACCCAGGCAGGGTGAAATGTAGCAAATGGTATTTCAGCAGCACGGGGAGAACTGATGCCTTGATTTATGTGTCTGCTTCTTGGGATATCTCACCAGCAATATTAAAAGTAAGATTTTGGACAACTTTCAGGATTAAAAATTAACTGGAGTTTGTCCAATCTCTTTTTATTAGGCAATGTCTCTCCCAAGGCTGCTAAGCTAATACCAAATTGTCAGATTGCCCAAAATTTCAAATATCTCAGAGTAGGGATTTCACAGATCTGTGCAGAGTTACTTAGTGAAAAATGCAGCCTTTATGTACAGGGATTTTTCAAATGTTGGATCTACAGGATTTGGCAGGGGCAATGCAACGAGGAAGACACTTTTCCTGAAGTAGGAGGGAATATTTGGAGAGAACCTGAACCCAGTCAGGTCGCTGCAGATGTCTAAACATCACCTGATTTGAAAATCCTATGGTAGCACCATTGGGGTCCCTGAGCATTCCTACAAGTGCTGAACCAAGCAGGAGGTGAAATCCCGTCCATGAATAGTAAATCCACATGTGGCTATGGAATAGGGATCCATTTTACTGGGATATTTCGAGTTCTAATGCCAGGATATAAATGACATTCCTCGTAATTTGGGATCATGCTGTGGTGGGATCCACTGCTACCTGCAGTGGGGCTGAGAGTAGCAGGGATCAAAGGATCCAGGATTTGCCAGGCTAAAACTGGGAAAAAGAGAGCTGCTAGATCACCCTCATCCCTCGGGTACATGCCTGCCCCTGCTAAAAGTACAGTTTGGGGGTTTGCTTTGAATTGAGAGCTTCCACTGAGAATTTTGATGGTAATAATGGGGGAAGAAAGTACTGAAATGAAGGGAGATCTGCTGTCTGCTCAGGAGGCTGTGGCCTTACAACAGCCCTGTGCAAGTCCCACAGGAGCACAGATAACTCTGTCCAAATGCTTGTGTAATCTGATTTTAAGGGGGAAAAATACACTTTGTGCCATTTGCAGCTCTTAGAGGAGTCTCTCAGCCCTTGTTCTGGGTGTGCTTAATTTAAATGAAACTCTTCCCATGCTGGGAGCTGAAGGATTTGGTTGAATATTTGCCGGAGAGGGAGCAGTTCCCTCTGGTTTCAGCAAGAAGTGTGCCTGCTTTGAGGTAGGATTTGTCCCCAGGTATTTTCCTTAGTTTTATGAACTCCTGAGAGGAATGTAATGCTGTCTAGGAAAAACCTGTCTCTCTGAGTGCTCAGTTTGCAATCTGGGGACGGGGACTGGTGGGTGAAGGAACTTTTTCTCCCTCTGTGGGCAGAGTGGACTGGGCTTTGCAGTTAAAACCAGCTACTCCCTAGGGATTTTGTCTTCTTCCTCCTTCCTCCTTCTTCCCATCCAAACTGCATGGGAGGAATGTGGAATTACTGTCCCCTGCTGCCTGGGGGAATCCCCAGCGGATTCCAGCCCCTCCAGCTCCTTTGGGAGCAGGGGTTTGTCACAGATGTTTCACTGTGGAGTGCAGATCCCTGTTTCCATTTCCCTGCTGTTTGGGATCGAGTGCCTGTGTTGCTTTTTTGGTCCTTTTTATCCTGGTAGGGAAGTTATTTCAGCATCCCTTTTCAGTGGAGTCATCTGGAAACATCCCTGCTCCCCAGGCAGCTTTTTAGTATCCAGCATTACGTGGTGCTGGCTCGGGGCTGAGCCATCCCTGGTGCCAAGACACGAGAGGAGAGAACAACTGAAGGTTCCTGGGTCGAGATAAGGAATGGGGGAGATAGGAAAGGGGAGAGATCACTCAATCAGTACCATCATGGGCAAAACAGACTCAACTTGGGGGTATCAGTTTAATTTATTCCTAATAAAATCAGACCAGGGTAAATGAGAAGTGGAATGAATCTTAAAAAACACCTTCCCCCACCCCTCCTGCCTTCTTCAAGCTCTACCTGTGTTGCCTGGAAAGGCTGACCTGGAACAGAGACTAGACAGAGCAAAAGGAATAAAATAGGAATTTATTGAAAGGGTACTTGTTGGGCAGTGCAAGAGCCTGGCCAGGGCTACACCCAAATCAAATCCAAGATGGATCTCAGTCACCAGTCTTTACACTTTTGTAAATTTTGGTTCATCTTCATCTACATTCTGGGGTCAATTATCCAACCATAGCCCCAGACTATGAAGTCTCAGCACCCTGGCTTGCCCCCTTTCCCTCGCAGTTGTTTCTGCTTTTTGGGTACTGGCTGTCCTTGATTCTCTAGCTAGGAAGGGATTGTTTTTGTCTAACTGCCCTGTGAAGAGACATTACCAACACCTAATAAGAAGTTTCAGAGTTACACACTAAGCAAAAATAGAAGAGCTAAAACCCAAGGCATCACCTGTTCTTCCTCATCCAACATGGGGGAAGCTTCTGAAAGAAGCCACCCCCGTACCCTTGCACTGCCAAAACCTGGCCGTGCAAACCCAATCCATCAGGAGGGCAGGGATGTTCCTGCTCCTCCCCTCTCCAAATCCCGGGCTGTTGTGGGCAGGGAAGAGACCAGACTGTGCTGGCTGTCTTGACTCCACTCAGAAGCGCTGCCGGGCCCAGCTGAGGGTAGGGATGGGCAGGTTCCTCTGCGTCCTTCAGCCTCGTGCCGTGCCATTCCCAACCCTCCGTCCCTCTTCCCGGAGCAGGTACGGCGCGGACGTGGACGTGAACCACCAGCTGGCGTCCCGTGGGCCCGGGCAGGCGCTGCGGCCGCTGACCACGCTGGTGGTGTGTCCCCTGTACATCAGCGCGGCCTACCACAACCTGCCCTGCTTCCGCCTGCTGCTCCAGGCGGGAGCCGACCCGGATTTTAACTGCTGCGGGCCCATCAACGTGCAGGGCTTCTCTCGGGGCTCGCCCGTGTGCGTGCTGGACGCCGTGCTGCGGCACGGCTGCGAGCCCGCCTTCGTGCGCCTCCTCGTTGACTTTGGAGCGGATCTCAACCTCGTCAAGGTGGAGGCCTTGGGAGTGGAGGCCACGGGGAGGGTCAAGGTGAACGCCGAGGCGCTGGAGGTGTTCAAAGAAGCCAGGGGTGAGTGGGTTTGGGTCCCCGGAGCTCTTTGGAGGTGAGGGTGCTGCTGAGCTGGTGGGGTGGGTGTTGCTGTCCTTGCTTCAAGGACCTTCAGCAATAAGGTAAGGGCTCTAACAAGCTGGAAAACAGAGCAGTCCTGACTTCTCCACTCCCTGCTTTTTCCCTGTTGCACTTTGGACCTTCTCACGGTGTTTTCCCCTCTTGAGTCCTCCAGCAGCCCAACCTCTGTTATTCCACCTTTTTCATCTCTCCCAGCTCTTTCCCATTGCCTGCTCATGTGGGCAAGGCTTAGGGGCCCTCTGCAAGCTGGGCTTTGGAGCTGTGGATCACCAGTTCTCCAGAGCCACACAGGTGTGTCCCAGCTCCTCCTGTGTGACCTTGGGCTCTGGATCCAAGAGGGAGTTTAATCTGGATAGACTTCTTGGGAAGAAAAGCCACAAACGGTGGTGAAAAGGGGCAGGAGGAAGCTCGGATGGAGGTGAAAAAAGATGGGGAAAAGTGCAGCACCTCGGAAACCCACCTGGTGAAGGCCACAGCTTTGCACCAGGGGTGGAAGTGGGGTTTTCCTCTTGAACTCCAGAGAAATTTCAAAGGGATTCAGGCTGTGGGATACAACTCCCATCCCCAGCTTACTCAGCTTTGCATGGGGCTGGTTTTCAAACCTGCCTGGGCTTCTGCTGAGGGAGGCTCACATAAGCTGGAGTTCCATTAGGCCTGGGTTTAGGAGGCCAGTGGCACTGCTCAGGAGGAGCATATGGCATCATGGAGTGATGCCATGGAGGTTCAGCTCCCGAATCAACGTGGGCAGCACCATCCTGTTGTCCCTGTGCTGGAAGAGCTCTCCATGGACTCCAAGGAAGCCCTCCAAAGAAAGCTGGGATAAGGCCCGAGCTGGCTGTCAGTGCTGTTGTTTCCCAGGGGAGGGGTGAGAAAAAAATGCAATCGACATAATTTTAAAATGATCCAAACAGAACCACGGAGTTGGAAGGTATCCACAAGGATCAAAGTGCAGCCCCTGGCCCTGCACAGACACCCCAGCAATCCCCCCCCCCCGTGCATCCCTGAGAGCATTTATCCAAATGTTCCTTGGGATTTTGGCAGCCTTGGGGCTGTGCCCATTCTCTGGGGAGCCTGGGCAGTGCCCAGCACCCTCTGGGGGCAGAACCTTTGTCTAAAACCCAACCTAAACCCTTCCCCGACACAGCTCCAGCCATTCCCTTGGCAGTGATGGCCTCCGTGGTCACCGGCCCAGTCCAGCCTCCAGCTGGCCCTTCCAGCCTGCTCCAAATCCAGGTGGTCTGGGCTCCTGCCGGGGCAGGGTCTGTGCTCTCCCAGCCCCCTCGGTGCTGCTGTTGTCCTTGTCTCCTTTAATCCCCAGTAATCCTTCCCTGTGTTTTTCCTTGCAGGCCGCGCCCGGAGCCTCTTGTCTCTGTGCCGCATAGCTGTGCGGAGAATCCTTGGCAAATCCCGCCTGGATCTGATCCGTAGCCTCCCAATCCCTGACCCCATTAAACAGTTTTTACTCCACGAGCACAGTTAAAGGGCGGCTTTTGGGGACAGTTTGACTTGGAAAATGAGTGCCCTGACAGAGCCAATCCTGCCCCTTTCCCCCTCATGGAGTGCACATCATTCCCTGCTCCTGTGAGGTATTTTTTCCCCCTACAGATTTAGGATGCAGTGATGCCGTGTGTCTTATTTCCCTGGGGAGAGGCTGCTAAACGTGTGCGCTGCAGTAAATACAGTATATCCTGTAGCTGTTGGCAAATGTGTAACCTCTGTTACTGATCTGTGTCACACACATATACCTGGGGTCTCTGTGGCATTTCTGTGTGGAAAAAGAGTCCCTGCTTTACTATTTTTCCCATCACAGCACATAAAACCAGAAGTTCCTACCTACATTTTACTTCATATCCCACGGTAAGACCAGAGAAAACGCACCCAGATCCATGTAACAGGTCTGTTTTGTTTGCATTGTGAAAAAGGGAGGAAAAAGGGGGTTTTTTGAGGAGCTGGGAGACCTTGTGCCTCTAATCACAGCATTGCATCCAGCAGCCTGGGCTCCTTTGATTTCCAGTGCCTCTTCGTGCCACAAACTCCCTAAAGAGTCATTCTTCAGGGGGCCAGCTGCCTTTTGTTGGGATCTCAGGGTCAGCCCGTGACGTGGTCAGTGTGGAGGAATTACTGTCAGAACAGCAGCTTTAGTAGGAGAGAGATGATGGTGTCTCAGGAGCTTGGGAAAAATCTCAGGTGATAATTGGTACTTGCTTTAACTTCACTGATTCAAGTAAAGTCACTGTGTTATGAGTTTATTTTTTTTGGATGATTTTTCTTTGCTTGCTCTTCTTCCTGTGCTCATCCAGTTGGCAAAGGCAATTTTCCAGATGTGACTTTAAAAATCAGAGAATCCCAGCCTGGTTTGGTTGGAAGGCACCTTAAAGCCCACCTAGGTCCAAGCCCCTGCCATGGGCAGGGACACCTTCCACTACCCCAGGTTGCTCCAAGCCCTATCCCTGGACCCTCAACACTGGTTCCAAAATGTTCTTTTCCCAGAGGCATAAACAAATGCAAAAACAAACCAAAGCAGAGGATGTTTCCAGACCTTCTCCAGGTGAGATGCAGTGGACGTGGAGCTGTGGGCAGGTGAGGAGGGGAAGTTCTGCACCGTTCCCTTCCCAAGCCTGCAGCTGGTTTCGGTTTTCCCAGCGCTGGCAGCGAGTTGTGCACTGGCTTTATAGAGGTGTGAACATGCCTGGGAGATGCAAACAGGTTGTAAAGCCTCTTGGCACCTTGCTGGGGGATCCATAATGGTTTGCAGGAGCTCACCGTGCTCCCGAGCCCCAGTACAGGGAGGAGGAAAATGAGATGGGCTGTCTGGAGAAAGTGCCTTTTGGGGTTGGTTTTTCCCTGAGGATTTATACTTGGTTTGTAAATGGAACTCGCAGTTGGGGTGAAGGTGGTAGGATGGATGTGGGGAGAGCTGGAAGGAGCCACAAGGATCATCCAGTCCAGCTCCTGGCCCTGCACAGACACCCCAACAATCCCACCCTCAAGACACACACCCTGTGCATCCCGGAGAGCGGTGTTCAAATGCTCCTGGAGCTCTGGCAGCCCTGGGGCTGTAAGCCTTGCCTGTTACTGTGCTCAGCCACTCTCTGGATGGTACTTCCACCTGGAATGAGCTGCAGTGAAATGCCTCCGTGGGAATGCCAGAGGGTGGACCAAGGAAATGGAGAGAATCGACTCAACTCAGTGCTTGATGTTAAGTCTGGTCTATAATTAAAGCTGAGCCTGTTACAATGTTAATTAGAGATCCTATCCAAAGGATTCCCCTGAGCATGGATCTCTCCAAGTGTAAGGATGATTCTCCCTGCCCAGTAGCAAAACAGCCTGAGGTACATCAGTGACTTGGAGATGTGCAGAATCAAAGATTTGGAGTGCCTGGATCATCCATCCAACTTCTGTCTTCACTGAGGGACTTTGCCTCTGGAAAAAGTCAAACTTTTGGCTTGAGGGCCTGGAATGAGTCCAGCTTGGGGACAACTCACATAAAATTAAGTTGTGAGTGCATAGGATTCTGTTGGGATGGAGTCCCTGTGGAACTTGGTTGCTGCTGATTGGACAGCTTTGCTGAGCTGGTTTAATACACAGAGAATTTGGAATTTTCACTGGAGAGAGATAATAATCTTGAAATAGATTCAGGATATTCATAGACTTCATTGTCCTGTCCTATAGGGCCAAAACCTACACCCTCTGCCTTGCCCTGTCCTTTTAAACCCAGGATATAATAGTCTTCCAGTGTGAAATCTCAATAATTCATGCATTTCTATCCTTTCACACCATAAAAACAGCATTTCTTTTTGCCTTAGCTTGGACTTCACCCTCCCCCCCTATGTACAAAGCACTCCCTTTAGTAAAGGTATTTTTTCCCATGTTGTCTATGGGGCATGCTCGGATAATGTGAATAAAAATTGAGTTTTGGATGTTGTGGGTGGGAAATTAACCATTCCTGCAGTGTACATCTCATCCATTGAAAAATTCCCCCATTCTATTTGTGCAGAATATATAAAGTGTGTATGGCATGGCCTTGCTGGAAGCTTGAATGGGACAGGAGAAGAAGATTTGGAAAATCCCTGAAGAACCAAACCAGACCTAGAATCAGCCAAGATGCTCCAAAGCTGTCTTTTCACCTTGGCTTTCTTGTCTTTGTTGCTAGGGGAGGATTTCCAGGATGTGGAATGCTGGGATCCAAATATCATTTCCTGCTCATTTTGCAAAAAGTGGGGGAAAGGCATCTGGTGTGGTGAAGTAGTTTTTTTGGTTGTTTTTGGAGGGCTTTTTTGTTTCTTGTTCTTTAATCCCTGAAGTCAAGTAAAGCCCTTTTTATCCCAAACCAGCCCTTGAGTTACGGTACCTTTTTAGCCCTTCCTTTTCTTCCAGTGAAGAAAACCGTGGCAGGACACGACAGGCGGGACAAAATGCCACTTCCAGAAGTGCCCACCAGCGCCTGTTGGCTTTTCCCAGGGTCAGAATGGTTTGGGACAGGATCAGACCTGAGGGCAGGTGGGAGGTACCTGTGCTGGGTCTGGATCCACGTCCAAATAAAGATAAATATTAAACTCAATAAAGATACTCCGGTGCAAAAGCACGGAGGAGGATGGCTCTGGATTTGGGAAAGCCTGGATCCTGCCGGCCTCTCCCTGTTCTGTAGCCACTGGAGGGGGCCGGAGAACCGCGGTCCCTGCGTGGGGACCCGATGCCACCTCCTGCCTTGCCCCTCCTGGGCGATTTTCAGGGCATTCTCAATTTTTTCTGCCCTCACACTGGGCTGAAGAGGGCTCTTTAAACCTCTCATTTCTGCTTCTCCTCCCTTGGTAGCTCTGGAAATGCAGCTCCTCGCTTTGTCTTGGCATGCAAGTAGATGTAATACCTCAAAATATTTAGATTCTTATAACTTACCGTTTTTTTATTTTCTGGCATTTTCACTGGAAGTCTCCCTACAAGCTTGAGCAGCAAGAATTTCTGCTGGTTGCTCTGTTTTTCCTGAGGATTAGCAGGTGTACCTGAGGATTTAGTCCCTGCAGCTGCCTCCAGGCGAGGGCACAGTCCCCTTTTTAGGATTCCTGCTTTTTTCTTCACTCGGGAGATGTTTGTCTGATCTGGTGCCAGCGTTTCCTCTGAAGGCAAAACCAGAGTTTTTCCTAAATTGGAAGAAAATGATCAAATGGTCTGGAATTATGGTGATGAAAAACAAAGCTGAACAAGCCCTAATCTTAAATTTTACCACTTCCAGCCTCACTATCCTTCTAATTTGGAGTGTCTCCCTCTTGCCTGTCCATGCATCTCCCCCCCAGGCCACCCCAAATTGGTTCCCACTAGTCAGTGGCAACATCTCTGTGCTGCAGCTTGAAACTGGAGATTTATCCTCAAGCAGGAGAGACCTATGTGTCCGAGCTGCCAGTTTGGGGACAATCAATGTGGAATTGTTTAAAGGAATTGCATGTTATTTACCTGTCCCCTCCAGGACAGACACGCTGGGATTTCTGGTCCCCTCTCGTTGAATTTCCTGTGTGGCAGACTCACCTGAGAGCCTGTCCTTGCTTTATATAACAACATTGCAGCACATTCCTTATTACTCACGCTCGTTAATCTTGTTCTAAGATCTGCAGCAGCAAGGAAAGATTTCTTCTTGTGCTGTGTGATGCCCAGATATTCACTCTGGGCTATGAGAACTGACCAAATCTCTGGCAGTCTCAAAGCATTTCCTCTAGGATCTGTTGTTCCCACTCCCCAGGTGCTGCTTGGGAAGCCCCAAGTTATTTAACTTTTTGTTGTTATTCTTCCCCATCAGCTCCTCCAGCCTTGTCTTCCTTCTCGGGGGAGCTCTTCGTGACCCCTGCAAGCTGCAGCCATGAAGAAAAAGAAAGAAAAGGGCTGGGGAAGAAAAAGAAAGAAAAGGTTCTGGCTGCCCCATCCCTGGAAGTGCTCCAGGCCAAGTTGGACAGGGCTTGGAGCAGCCTGGGATAGTGGAAGTTGTCCCTGCTCATGGCAGGGGATGGGATGGAATGGAATGGACTTTAAGGTCCCTTCCCACCCAAAACTGTGATTTCATGGAGAGGACAGTGGCTGCCCAAGCCCTGTGCCCCCCTCCAGCCCTGCACAGTGACAGGAGGCTGCAGCCCCCACAGAGCTCACTCTCCCACCTGCACCTAGCACTTTCCCCACTCTTCCCTCTGCATCCAGCGCTTTTCTCCCCCAGCACACGTGCGCTGTTCTGTTTTCCACCTCTTTTCGCTTGTTTTGTTGGTTCCCATTGTTCGTGCCTGGGAGAGGGCTGCAGTGTGCTGTTGTTTACAGGAAAGTGCTCTTTGTTTCCCCGGCGTGGAGCATCTGGTGTTTGTGAGAGGCACGGCGGAGCTTTCCAACAGAAACTCAGCCAGCCCGAGTGTGCCTGGCCAGGAGTCCACGTGTGCCACCACGGTCTTGCTCCTAAAAAGCTTTTAAAAACCCCAAACTGAGACAAGCCAGGCTGGACAGGGCTTGGAGCAGCCTCGTGGAAGGTGTCCCTGCTCATGGCAGGGATGGGTTTTCAGATCTTTTCCAGCCCAAAGTGCTCTGTGGTTCCGTGGTCCAGCACGGGCAGATAAATAAAGGCAGGACGGGTAGGATGGAGCAGGACAGTGTCATTGATTTATGGCTCCTGCCGTTCCCCCCAAGGCATCAGGATGATGGACGATCCGTGCACACTCCCCTCCCCGTGGCACGGGCTGTCCATGAGCTCTCCAAACATACCAGGGTGAGGTGATGCTTGCATTCCCGCTGATGGCGCCTTTCCACAATCAGCTGAAAGCTGCTCTGGGAATTGGGGAAGCTGGGCTCCAGCCACGATCTGCTTGGCCAACCCTGCACTTGCCTCTAATTTTAATAATTTGGCGACATCCATTTATTTTAGCGTTTCGCAAAGCGAGGCCTGCGTTTCCTCAGAGAAAATGAGAGTTGAAGGATGGTAAAATGCCTCCATAAATTGGAAGTTAAATTAAGAAACAGTTTTAAGAGCACTGAGTGCTGTTAGCCCCATGTTGTTGTGTCACTCACAGCATTGTGAGCCTGTGGTACCCGTTGGAGGCACGGGAGATTTAGGAGGCACAGGGAGCGGGCTGGATCGTTTGGTGGGTGTTTCTGAGCCTGCTTTTGTTTGCAGTGGGAATGTATTAATGGGTTCACCCCTTGTTTCACTTCCTACAAAATGCAGTTTTTACCAAAAACTTTCTTATTTTGGGGATAATTTCAGCTATTGAGAATTTTGTATCAGTGTGGGAGCAGCTTCTGGAAGTTTTATCCTTTTGATCTTATCTTTGCACAAGGAGTATTTACAGGGGTCTGGAGTGCCAGGAGAGGGGGGAATGGCTTCCCACTGCCAGAGGTCAGGGAGAGATGGAATATTGGGAAGGAATTATTCCTTGTGAGGGTGGGGAGGCCCTGAGGTTGCTCAGAGAAGCTGTGGCTGCCCCTGGATCCCTGGAGGTGTCCAAGGCCAGGCTGGACAGGGTATTGAGCATCCTGGGCTAGTGGAAGGTGCCTATGGCACCTGGACATTCACCTCCAGGTCCATCTTACTGAGCTGGAAAGGAATTTGGCTTAATAATAAATAGATTTTAAGACTGTTGTCTGAAGGTGTTCAAGGCTTTACCTTCATCAAAGCAACCAATAAATCCTATAAATACCGTTAGGCAAGCAGAAATTCCCAGTTGTCCTAAGTTCCATTTAGTATCCGGTCCTTTAATTAGCCACCTCCATTAGTGTAAACTTTCTCCAAGCTGAAGCATTATGGAATCCTAGAGGGACTTGGGCTGGAAGGGACCTTCAAGCCCATCTTGCCCCACCCCTTGCCATGGGCCATCACACAAGCAGAGCTGGGGGATCTGACAACTGAGAACTATTTTTAACCCAGCAGCCTGAGACAGTGTCTGGTCCCTCTTGCTGGGAGTTGTTCTTGCTGGGTGTTCAGTGAACTTTGGGTAAGATCCATAAGCTTTCAGCTCAGTGATAACTCGGGATGTTTCATGCATGGTGGACCATGAAGGATGCAGAGATGTCAGCAGAAGCTGTTGTGCCAATGCAAACAAGGCCAGGAAGTTTTACTGCTCCCATTGCTGGGAGCCTTGTTCCTCTTCCCTCTGTGGATATGTCAGTGCAGACTGAGAGGCCAAAAGGTGCAGGTACACATAAATCCCATATTTTTGTGCTATCCAAAGACAAAAAATGGGAGAATTAGAGATTATTTGTGCATTCAGACTTCTGTAAGTCTGAGCTTTGTGCTGCTGTGAACAGCTGCATGTTTGTTCTTGCTTCCCACAAGACAGCATGCAAAATGCCACAGAGTCACTTGGTGAAAATGCATCCACTCTGAACGAGCACAGAATTCACTGGGAAGCCTTGGCTGAACTTCCACTTTGGTTCCCACCTATAGTGTCCATCCAGCTAAAGGAAAACCTCTTCCCCCATGGGGTGCTGGGGCACTGCCCAGGCTCCCCAGGGAATGAGCACAGCCCTGAGGCTACCAAAGCCCAAGGTGCATTTGGACAATGCTCTCAGGGATGCAGAGGGTGGGATTGTTGGAGTGTCTGTGCAGGGCCAGGAGCTGGACTTGGTGATCCTTGTCGGTCCCTTCCATCTCTGGAGATCCCATGGCTCTTTTCTCTGCCATGGAAAACACTTTACCCAGCTTTGAAGTGCCCGATCTGGTTAACAGGGGTCAGATGTCTGAGCATAACTGAGCATATTACATGGGCTGATTAAATCAAGGCATCTGGCATGGATGTCCTGCTGCAGATAGGTTTCCATGGAAAACAGTTCCCATGCCATGAATGTCACTCGAGGGTTAGATTGCAAGTCAGATGGATCCCGTGTGCTTCCTGAGACACCACCTCCTTTTAAAATGAGGCGTGGGCTCCCAGGTGGAACTGGTTCCACAGCCCAGGATGCTGCTCAGGGGCCAGGCCCACAGCTCCCTCCTCCTGATGGGACTCCTGATGTCCCCGTGCAGGTGACTCCATCAGTGCATCAGCATTTTGCCTTCCCAGTGTCTGGAGCCGCCTCTTGGCCTCCTCTGCATCAAGCAGCCACGTGGGGAACGGAGCAATGGCTGTGTTCCCACAGGAACATTCAAGCCTGGGTGCAGCCAGGCCCATTTTCTCCTTGAATTCAGGGTTTTTCCATCACATCTCTGTGCCCAGACTCGCCGAGTCCAAGCTGGTTGCCGTGGATGAGTGCCACGTCTGGTGGCTGTGATTCACCGCCGGCGTGCGGGAAGTCCAACCCGGCGATTCATTTCCCTGCAGCTGCCGAGCACTGACGTTGGTTTAGCCCCACCGGGGACAGGCAGAGAGGATTTTTCACCAAATGGCCCCAAATGCTGAAGTCCCCACGTGTTTCAGCTCTTACTCACCCTCTCCTAACAGCAGAAGTAGCCGCTCAAAGGATGGGTCAGAGCCTCCCCTCATGCAAGGTGACGTCGCCCACTGGAGGAGCAAAACCAGTTTGTACCAGAAGATTTTAATTGGCTCAGGACTTCCAAAGCCCAGTGAGAAACTGGGCTTGGGCAAACTTTGTTTTGCTGTCTGAAGCAGTGCTGCACCTTTCACTCTTGATTTTTGCCCCTCTGTTCACCTGCAAAGTTGACAAGGAGCTGTGGAGTGTGGGCAGATAAAGTTCTGAGTGGTCTGGACACAGCAGGTGCCCAAGCAGTGCTGAGAGCTCCATGCTGCACCACAGAACCAGGGGACACAGGGGCCCTGGGCTTTTTGGGTCTCCAGGCAGATGAGGGTCAGGCAGAACTTGACTTTTGGGTATGTTGTGGCTCATGGGACTTGCGTCAGGCTGCAATTCAGCAGGAGCCGGTCTCTTGCTGGTGCTGCCAAGATCCAGGAGTTAATTCTTATTCCATGAGAAGGCCAGAGCTTGCATCCAGCCAGTTCCCTGGGGTGCAGGGAAAGAAACGCTCTGAGAAATAAACACAGACACAAACAAACACCAGACTTGGCGAGCAGCTTCGCAGGCAATGGGAATATCTTTTAGATTCCTGCCGAGGTAATTGGCCTGCAAGGAAGCTTCCCTGCTCTGCCCTTTGGCTCCCAGGGAGGCTCTGCTTGCCAAAATGCTTTGTAGTCCCTTGAGCTGTGCCTGGGCTGGACTCTGTTCTTCTGCCCAGCCCAGCCCAGCCCAGCCCAGCCCAGCGCTCTCCCTCACGCTCGCCGTGTTCCTGGTCTAACCTATTCCCAGGGATGTGCACTGAGCCTCCTTCCCAGGAGCCCCACCCTCTTCTCTTGCATTTTATTCCGGTTCTTGGTACTCCTCACAAAAAAGCTTCCCCAAATCTCCCTTGCTCCCGCTGAGGTTGTCCTTTCTGTGGGGTCTTTCCTGTGTTGCTGGGGTAGGATCTGATCCCACCTGGTTCTTTTCTCCCAAGCCTTCGTTTGCATTGCTCCACATCTTCCTGGAAATCCAAGCCCAAATCCCTGATCTTACCTGCACTGAATAATACACCAGAGCCTGGATGCTTCCCCCCATCCCTGCAAGGTAAACATGCCAGGCTTTCAGAATTCATGGGAATGTGGAAAATTCCACAGCTGATGAACCCCACCTTTCTGAGCTGCTACGTTTCCCTCCACCCACCTTCCTTTGAGTTCCTGCAGCTTTGCAACTGGTTTTTCAGTTCTAAAATGCTGCCAAAATTTCTCCTGGATCAGGAGGGAGAGGAGCTTTGCTCCACAGTCCCCAGATTGCAGGATGGGAGCAGGTGGAGCTCAGCATGGAAGCATCCCTGGCGTGTGGTGGGCTGGGTGCTATTGATGAAACTCGTTTCAAAATCCCATTTCCAGTGTAAATGGAAGTTTGACCAAGAAAAATGGATTTTTAAGTGGGAATAAAAAGCATTGAGCTGTGGAGTCTAATAAATACTCACTTTGGGAAACCAATGGCTGGTTTGCAGCTTAGGCTGGAGATGCTTTTAAAAAATCCATCATTCACCCACACTGAAAGGCAGTATAATCCTTCAGGCAAGGACAGTTTTCCTCAGGATCCTCTCTGCTTCCCCAAAGCTTGACCTTACTTCATGCCAAGCAGGGAAAGTGACACCCTATGGTTTTTGTATCACAAATGGAAAATCCATACTGTTTTGGAATAAACAGCACTGGCCATTAGAGAGTCTATTTGGTTACCATTTGGTTGCAACTGCATAAGGAACAGCTCCAGTGGAAAAAAAAAAAAAAAGAGGCAGCAGTAACAGTCAATCGTCACTTTTTTTTCCCCCTGCCTGGAAAACTTGGAATTTTATGGCCTATGAGCCACAAATTAGAAATGCAGGCAACAGATAAAGCTTGGCTATAAATCCAGCTAATGCCAGTGCCTTTTGGCAGCTGCAAGGTGGAGTTTGTTAAAGTGCCCCTGTCAAAATGGGCCTGAACGGGATCCTTCCCACCAGCCAGGATCACCAGGTGGGTCTGGATGTCTTTGGAAGAACAGACCATGCTTGGTTCAGCAGGCAAGTCTTGTCCCCTGGGTAGGGACAAAAGAGGAGGCTGCTGGTCCTGTGGTCAGCACCTGCCATGCCAGGAGGCTCCTTCAGCCTTTCCCCCAGCACTGTCCTTTTCCATCCTTCCCCAGGAAAGAGGATTTCTTAGCCATGTTTCCAGAAAATGAATCCCTGTGCCTGTTTGTCCTTCCTCACAGGAAATTGTCCCTTCTTTCTGGCCTGTGGCTGCACTCCCAGCTCTCCCTCATGCCACGCTGCAGGAGCAGGACACAGCCCTCTCTGAGCATTTCATCTGCAGGGGCCAGGATGAGGTCTCTGGATGGAAAAAATGCTTCAGACATCCCGGACTGGAGTGAATTGCTGAAAGATGTTGCCACTTTAGGGCTGGTGAGCTGGCCTGCCAAGTCTCCCAGCGCTGCTCCAGAAGGATCTGGGACCTCTGGAACATCTGTCTGGAGTAACCCAGGGCAGCTCCATGCATGGCGCTCCCATCTTTAGGAAGGAACCCAAAAAGTCTCAGCTTGGATGTTTCAGTGCCCACCCGTGGTGTTTGTTCATGGCTAGGGCTGCTTCCAACAGGAAACAGGAACAGCCTCAGGCAGTGGCTGCTCTTCTAGGAGCCAAGAAAGGGCAGGAATGGCTGTGCCACCATTCGGGATGTCTGGGACATCTCATCTGGGACTTTGTGAGGTCTCGGTCTGAGTCAGTGCAAGGCCATGCTCTGAGGACTCCAAGAGACTTTGGGCTTTTCCATTCCTTCTTAGGCACTTTCAGAGACCCTTGAATGTCTGAGGTGTCAGAGGAATGCATGTTCCTAAATCACTGATGGACATTGGGAAGACCTTTCGCCTCCCAAGCCATCAGGACAATTCTCTGAGTTGGTTGTTTTGTTGTTGACCATGGAGGGGGGCTTTGGACAAGGGCCTGGAGTGGCAGGACAAGGGGAATGGCTTCCCACTGCCAGAGGGCAGGAATGGATGGGATATTGGGAAGGAATTGTTCCCTGGCAGGGTGGGCAGGCCCTGGCACAGGGTGCCCAGAGAAGCTGTGGCTGCCCCTGGATCCCTGGAAGTGTCCAAGGCCAGGTTGGACACTGGGGCTTGGAGCAGCCTGGGCCAGTGGGAGATGTCCCTGCCCATGGCAGGGGTGGAATTGGATGGGCTTTGAGGTTCCTTCCATCCCAGCCACTCTGGGATTCTGTGTTTGGTGTGTGCAGTCCTGCTGGTTTGTCCTGTAGGGCAGCAGCATCTTTGCCCAGCTGGGGAGCCTGCAGAATAATTTTCCTCGGATATTCACAGACAGCAGACAAGGATGCCAGGGAGCGTGAGGGGAACCTTGAGTCCTCACATCCTGCCTTGGGTTTGTGAAGCCACCAGTTCTGTTGCTCACCAACACTCCTGGACTCCTGAGATCACTTTCAGATTGAAGGCAGAACTTCCAGGGGGCACAGAGCCATTTCAGAGCAGCCCAGAATCATTCTTAAATCTATTTACTTACCAAAAATGAGAAAGAATTGGGCTTTTTTCCCTGTTTTTCCATGCCAGCATCATTGATGGAGTATGGTGTACAGGGAAATGTATTTCCTAAACCTCCAGGATATCTTTTAAATTTTTTTTTATTAGAGTAATTCCTGGACAGCACCCAGGGTTTGAAAGACAGATTTAGGAATAAAATCCACACAGGGCCCACAGTGATAAGACTGGTTTTGCTGTTTGACTTGGGAACTAATGTTCTGCATGCCAATTATACACATTTCTTCCCTTTTCTTTTTTTTCCTTTTTTTATTCCCATTAACTATCACCATTAGCATTTGGACTCAAACAAACAAACAAATAAGCCCATTTAAATCCTGGGTTTTTTTCCCGTCCCTCCAACCATGAATAATTACAAAATAATCACCAAAATCTGGTTTCGTTCGGCGAACGTTTCCAGGTTTTGTTTTCTTTTTCAATAATCCCGGGTTCCAGCAGTCCCACCAGTCCCTTGCTTTTATTTTTTGGGAGGTAATTTCAGCTGGTCACATTCTCTAATGCCTGGCACAGCACGATCAGGGAGCATGTGAGCTTCTTTTAATGTATTTCATCTTGACAGGGAACCTTTTCCCTGCCTTCCCTCATGGCCTGAGCACGCAACTTTTCCGAGAAAGCGGCCCCAAACTCCAGCCCCGTTGCAAAAGTGGCAACATCTGCTGGCAAAGCAAGCTTGCTCCCACTTAAAATGCTGGCAGGACCTAACAGGGCCTTAAAAAAATTCCTTTAATTGGGCTAATTGCATGTGGTTGAAGCCATGTTGAAGCTCAGCTCCGAGTTCAGAGTTTGGTTTATGTGGTTTGGGGTCATGTGGGTTCAGGAAAAAAACCCACCTCACTTACCTGGTTTCCTTTTTCTTGCTCCCCAGGTTTTTCTTTGTGCTTCAGTTTCACCCCAAAGAGAAGGCAGAATTTGCTTAGTTTCGAGCTCAAATGGGAAAAGACCCTGAATTTCATCTTGTTTTCACTCAGTGGGATCAATCCCCTTGGATTTTTAAATTGCCGTCCTGTGTAGCAGCACTTGCTGTGCAGTGCCAGCCTATGGAGGGCAAAGAAAGCTGGCAGAGTGGGCAGGAATATCAAATTCAAGCAAATTAAGGGATTTTCACCCAGTTGCACTGTGCTGCCTTAATATGGAGGCAGGAGCCTGCCTTGTGTAAGACCCCAGGTGCCCAAAATGAAGGTTTTCCTTTTTTTATTATCAGAAAACCCAGTGGTGCCTTAAGATACCATTGTGCTGCTCGATCCAGGGAAGATGGGAGGGGGTCCCCACACAGGCTGTGCTATTTCATTGCTGAAAGCACTCCCCTGCCCCTGGGAAGCCTGTTGGGAATAACATCACTTGGCCTGTGCTCCTTTGGCAAGGACGTTGTTTTCCCATCAATCCCTTTAAAATGGTTTTAGGGTTTTCCCCAAGACGCTGCTTGTTAATTTTGTGTAAGGACACACACACACAGACAGGAGAAAACTGGAGGTTTGGGGGAAGGGGGCGTGGGGAGCTCTGGGGGACTGAGTGAGGGATATGGGTTGGGAATGTTGCACAGTCTCAGGGTTGAAAGAGAGGAGACAGAGTGCCAGCACTACAAAGGAGAAGGAATATTTGTCAGGCTCAGGAACACCTTTTGCTTCTTCCAGACTCTTTTCTATCCCACTCTAGAGACTGCCAGATCCCAGCTTTTCAGGGAGTAAAAATTGTATTTTAATCCCTCTAAGATGCTGGGGATCTTCCTGTGTTGTATGAGATCTCCTCTTGTTTCCTGGCTGGAACCTTGGTTCCTGGGGCTCCAATGGTGAACCCTTGGCTGGTCCCAAATGTGGGAGGTGTGATCCAGTCGAGAGATTCCTTGTGTTCAAATATGGACATCCCACTGCAGGAGGCTGCCAGATCCTAGCTTTCGAGGGAGAAAAATTGCATTTTAAGCCTTCTGAGGTGTTAGGGATCTCCCTGTGTCTTATCAGGCACATGGAAGTCCTACCAGGCCTCATGGAAGAGGGGGAGGAAGCATTTATGGGACAAAACATAACCAGGAATGTATTTCAAGATGCCTTCCTTAAGTCCCAACCCCTGGTTACCCAAGTCTTTATTTTCCATGGATTTACCTCATGAACAGTGTTGTGAGAAGGTGCTCCTGGAAAGAGAGGAAGGCTGAATTAAACGACGATTGAAGCCTTGCAGCCAATGTGGGAACAAGGCCAGTGTCTGGAAGGAAAAATATTATTAATAATTATAGGAAGAAGATGGCCAAAGTCAGAAACATGTTCTGAACTCCTCCAAAAATAGTACAAAAAGAGATGCCAAACCCAACAAGGGAAGTAAAGATTTGAGGGCAGGGCAATGTGCTGAGGAGGGAAATTAAAAGGGCGAGAGGAGTCTCAGGCAGTGACACTGTGGCCTCATGAACTGAGCTGCTTTCTGGGCTCAGGAGGACCAGAAGGTGATTCCGGCCTTCAGGAAGATGAGCAGCCAGTAAGAGATGTTTGTTCTGAGGTGACAGCCCTAGCCCTGGCTGCCAGAGGTGACAAATGGGGGAACAAACACTTCGCTCCTGTGGAATGATGGCTCTTCTCTCCTGCTTTTGCTGCCCTGGAGTGAGCTGGGGGCATCTGAGGTGCTCTGCTTACCTTTTCAGCTTTAGAAAGGGTGAAGACTTTTGAGACAGGCATTAAGTGCAGATACATCCCTAGTATCTGCTTAAAAAATTAAAATAAACCTACTCATCGATGCTGGTGCCCCGGGCAGCCGCAGTGCTGAATTCCCAGCTCCCATTTCTCTTCCTTCTGGAGCATTTCGAGTTCCTCATCTGTGCTCTGCGTAATCCCTGGCTCTGGGAGGAGAGGAAGGCAGTGCCCTGACCACACACAGGCTCCGGGCTGCCCTGGAGAGCCTCAGGAGCTTCCCAGCCACCAGCCCCGACCTCTCGGAGCAGCCGGGGGCAGGGACAGCTGTCCAAATAGAGGGACACCTGTGCAGGGAAGGCCAGGGCAACCAGAGACATCCCTGGCTCCCTGAACCTGCCCTTCTCCTTTGATCTCCACCCGAGGTCTGTGCGTGCTCTGCTCCCCTTCAGTGCTGAGAGAGGGAAGCTGTGGGAGCCTGGGATGGGGATGGAGGGAGGAGAGCACAGTGGGGGTACAGTCCAGGTTTGGATGTGCTGATGGAGCTGAGGGATTTATTATTCTCCTCTCTTTTTCTCTCCTTTCAGCCAGCCTCTGCTGCTCTGCTTCACCCCAGCTTTGTTTCCTCCCTCTTCACTCCCAGGGTGAGTCTGATCTCTGTTCCATCTCAGAATTACTGCTTGGAGCTGGCAAAGGCATCTGAGTGTGTATCTTTCCTCCAAGCACTCAGCATTCCCCAAGAAGCTCTTCTTTTCCCCATCCCTCTGGGGACCAAACTAGGAGGGAGAGCCACCACTTTTCCCATATTTTCCTGTATTTTCCTGCATCTTGCCTGTTTCCACCTTGCCTGTTTCTCACCTATGGTTTACTCTTCCTTACAGGAATCATTGTGTGCCAAGAATCCCTCCTTTGTGGGGGTACTCCCATTTCCCATCTAAAAAGCAGCTCACTCAAATGATAATTTTTTTAAATTTTTAAATAAAAGAAAGAGTCAGGGGCCCTTTCTTGCCTTAATCAGACATCCTGGGATCAGGGTACACCTCACACATTTGTTCATCCCATTTATACATTTGTTTCTGGTTTAGATCTATCCAAAGTAAGACACGGTGTGGACATCTGTCTTATTATCCAACACAGGTTAAATAAAACAAACCCCCGTGCTCCCTGGGAGAGACATTGGAATAATGGGATTCTTCAGGCTGGATAAGACCTCCAAGGTCACCAAATCCAATCTGTTGACATTGACATAATTTCTTTTTCTCCCCCCACCTTTTCTCATACATTCATTCAGCATAAAACTGATGTATTCCTGAAATCTCCTTTGGGTTTGACATCTAGAGTCTCCCTCCCTTGGATTTTGGGATAACCAAGCCCAACAACTTTTCCAGAGCTTCTCTAGGCATTGGCTGGGAAGAGTAATAATCCAGCATGGAATATGGAAGGAATGGGTTCCTCAGATTTTTAAGGGGAATCATCCACCCTTTGGTCAAGGTTTGTGTGTGCTCTGCTCCCCTTCAGTGCTGAGAGAGGGAAGCTGTGGGAGCCTGGGATGGGGATGGAGGGAGGAGAGCACAGTGGGGGTACAGTCCAGGTTTTGATGTGCTGATGGAGCTGGGGGATTTCTTACCCTCCTCTCTTTTTCTCTCCTTTCATCCAGCATTTTTGTCTGCTACACATGTTCCCCTTTACACCGTGCCAGAACTCTGACAGAAGGAAAGGGCAGGGGAGGGGTGGGGGAGAAAAAAAAAATTCTCTGTAAAGTTTCTGTTCTGGAGAGAAAACAGGACTTATATCAAAATATTAGCAGAGCACCAGCTGGTGCCGATTAGCAAAGCCCTGGGTGAGAGTTTTCCATTTACCTTGTGCTGTTTTTCTTTCCCTGAGCTGCACATGCTCTTTCCCAAAGCGCGAAGGTTTTGGCCACCGAGGTTCATCCAGCTCGGGCGCCGTTTCATTTTTCAAAAATGCAGAGTCCACCCAAGGCTGCACTCAGAAATTGTAATGTCCTTTCCAAAGCCTGGCTGGCCTGGGGGACCAAGTCCCATCCCTACAGGCTGGTTGGAAAATGAGGGATGAAGGGTCACAAGGACTAAAAATGTCCTCACACAACAACTAAAAGCATTGTACAGATGCTCATGAACCAAACATCATGGCTGGGTGATTTTCCCCACACCCAGCAAAGGTGCCAGTGGCAGGCTGGACCTGATTCCCAAAGCACTTGAGGGCTCTGGACACCACCACTCAGCACCTTTTTTGCAGGAGATGCTGTTGTTGCATCCTGGACTCCAGCCCGGTGCCGGGCTTTTGCAGAGGTGAGGAAAGTATTGCTCATTCATAAATGCGTGTTTTAAGGGATATTATTCCCAAATATTAAAGTAGAACCAGCTTTTAGGAGCAGGGGATAAAGATTTGGCTGGGAAGGCCTGAGCTGGAGGACCAATAACTTGGGAATTGCTCTGAAGTGTTTGATCTGTCTCGGGCCAGCAAACGCTGAGCCAGCGCCTGCCGTTAAGTGGAAGTTATTTTCTGCATCCACCAGAGTCCCATAAAACCATTTCCTCTGGGATCCACAGGGACAGCCAGGGCTGCTTTTTTTTGGTTATTTTTTTCTCCCCCAACAATATCAATATGTAAGTGCTGAGGGAAGGAGCACGTGCTGTGTGACAGATTTAGGAGTAGCCTTAGGGCTCCATCACCTCTTTCCAAGTGGTTTTGCCAGAGTGCTGGAATTGCCTCCTATTCATCGAGAGGGAAGGCTGGTTTGGGGATTAAGAGGCAGAGCTGGTCCTGCTGGAGTCTCAGTCCTACACCCACCACTGCTGCAGGCTCCTGTGTCAGCTCCAGGGAACGAGGTAGTCCTGAAAGGTGAGGGAAAGGGCTTTTTCCAGGGCTGTGGGGGAGCAGAGTCCTCATCCATGCAGGAATGAATCCTCACATGTGATTTTGGGAAACCTTCAGCTGCATTTTGAAGCATAACTGCACCTTCTCAGCACCCTTTGGTTCCTCTGGGGTTCCCAAGCCTGCTAGGAGCATATTCAACCCCAAAACATGCAGGATGGGTTGTGTCATGGTCTTTCAGAAAGTAATCCTGCAGGCTGGGAGTACATAGAATCATAAAATAATGGAATGGTTTAGGTTGGAAGAGAGAGTTCAAGTTCATCCCATTCCACAGGCTGCTCCAAGCCCCAGGGTCCAACCTGGCCTTGGACACTTCCAGGGATCCAGGGGCAGCCACAGCTTCTCTGGGCACCCTGTGCCAGGGCCTGCCCACCCTGCCAGGGAACAATTCCTTCCCAATATCCCATCCATCCCTGCCCTCTGGCAGTGGGAAGCCATTTCTCCTTGTTCTGTCACTCCATTCCCTTGTCCAAAGCCCCTCTCCATCTTCCATTCAGCGTTTCACCATTCCCTTCAGGAGGGGGTTGCTTTGGCAATAAAAAACCAAAGGAGTGATGAGAGAAGCAACACCTCCACCTGTCAAGTGATGCCTTTCAGCTCCTGCGTTTGGCCGAGCCAATTTTTTTTTTTTGTTTTTTTTTTTTTGTTTTTTGGGATCTGGAAGTCCATTTGCAAAGGCTGAAGGGAAGAAAAACAACCTTCTCCCCCTGCTGCCCCACCACCTAAGTGCTAAAGCAGATCCCAGGGGGTGGAGCATGGGGAGGTGTAAGCAGGAGAAGACCTGGCAGGAGATCCTGTTCTCCGGTTGTGCCTGGGGGCTTTTCCCGTTGGAGCCCCTGGAAGGCCAGCAGGGAAATGATTCCAATCCCAGGCTTTCCAGCTTCCACGCTAATTTAACCCAAGCTGTTTCCTAGTCTCTGAGAGGGGAGCAGGGATGAGGTTTGCAGATTGGAAGTGGGGGGGCGGGGAGGAACTGCAAATGATCTCAGCAGTTTTACAGCCATCTCTTTTCCTGGCAGGACATGAGGGAGAGCGTCTCCCTGCCTCTGGGGTGGAAGGTGGAGGAATGCAAACGCTGGAACACTTCTCAGTTTGCCCTGATTGTCTTTCCTCCCCCAGCAGTTTTATTGGTGTCCGTAAATTCAGAGCAAATATTCCCACGTGCACTTTCACCCTCCATCCCCAGGGGATCTGCTCGTCCCGAGGGATTGCTGGGTGTCCCAGAGAAGCCACCCCTACCCATCCATGCTAGCTCCAAAGGCTGTGGCAAGCAGCCACTGGGTGTCACCTCCACCTAGAGAGAAGAGAAATATCTGGGAAAAAGCGTGTTTGAGGTGAATGTTTACATGGAGTCTCTTTTATTTTGGTCATCTGTGCCTCATCTGCTGTGCTCCTGTGCAAACACCTTGAGCAGAAGCAGCTGGGAGGGAGCCTGGGGGCTGCAGGGGATGGTCAGCAATGATTTCCCACTGGAGACTTCCATCCCATCCACCAGTAGCAGGGATCCTGCCTTTCAGGATCAGCTTTTCCCTCACAATAAAAATTCCATTCCACTGTGCCTCCATGTCCCGTTTGTCCCAAACCTGTTGCCCATGGCTCATCATCTGCTTTAAAACCTCTGTGTGACGTATCAGAGCCTCAGGTCACAAGTGCCACCAGCTGGAGCTGGTTTTCCAAGAAGGGAAAAGCAAGGGGAAAAAAAAAACACAGGAGAAATTGATGCCCTCCTGCTGCCCTTGCTGGGGTGTCTTTTACATCCTCAGCACTTGGAGAGAGCCTTTACAGAGCAACAGCTTTTTTCTTTGTGGCAAATGAAAATATATCCCATAATACAGGAGGGTCCCGTAAAGGGCAGCATGGTGGGAACCTGTTAATTCATTAAATTTATACACATTAATGAGGTTTTTTGTAGCTGGCCTGATTCCACCATCTTCATTGGCATTTCCATGGCAAAATTTTTGGAGATTTTTGGGCTGCTGTGATGTTTTTTGATGAAATTCCCACTCCAGAGCTGTGTCTCCCCATGGAGGGGACCATCAGCTTCTCCCTGAAGAAGGGGCTCAGAGCATCTCTCCATCTCCTCACCTGCTGAGTGATTTGCAGTGTGGGGTCACTGACCTGGCTGTCCCTCTGGTGTCCTTGGTGCTCCTCAAGAGGATAGCCTGGATGGACACCAGTCCTGAACTGGCTGATTCTGGAGGAGGAACCATCCCACCCCTCATGGTCAGAGTATCAGCCAGAAAATGGAGGAATTTGAGGCCAATTTTTGCATCTAGAGCCCTTCCCCTGGAAATCAGCTTGGGCAGAGGTAATTTTACCCCAAGGCAACACAAATTGGTGATTCTATTGGGAAATTGATGATTCAGACGAAAAAGGGAGAATTCAAGTGGAAAGAGGGGAAACTCAGACTGAAGGAGAGGAAATTTAGGTGAGATATCAGGAAAATTTTCTTCCCTGTGACAGTGGAGAGGCGCTGGCACAGGGTGCCCAGAGAAGCTGTGGCTGCCCCTGGATCCCTGGGAGTGTCCAAGGCCAGGTTGGACATTGGGGCTTGGAGTAGCCTGGGACAGTGGGAGGTGTCCCTGCCCATGGCAGGGGGTGGGACTGGGTGGGCTTTAAGGTCCTAAACCAGTCTGTGATTCTGTGATTTGTAAAGCATGAAACATCCTATGTGAATCTGCTCCAAAGGGACAGAACGAGCTCAGACATGGAGGCAGCAGAACCTTTTTTTTTGTTGTTTTTTCCTCGCTGTTTTGCTGCAGGGAATCCAGAGAAGCACAGTGACAAACTGCCTTGCTTTGGAGCCGAATATTTACGTTTTCTCCACGTCTCCCAGAAGGCATTAGTGCTTTTCCAAATGGGGCACGGGAGAAGCAAATGCTCAGTGGTCTGTGGATCTCATGTTTGCCTGAGCACCGTGACATATGTGCCTGTGTGTCTCCACACACACACACACACACACACACGAGATATTTTAGTTGGCCTGTTTAAATGAAGGATGGGATACCCTTCAGCACTGCCTTTCTCAGCATATGTGTTCTTAGACTCACTCACTCTTTGTTTCTGCCAATGCCTAAATTGGGAATACTAAACAGCCACAACTATGCGGCTTGTGGGGATGCGGGAATTCGTTTGGAGGCAGCGAGTTTTGATCCTTTTGCAAGGGACAGAGGCGCTGCAGCTGTAGGAGAGGAGGTTTCTGTCTGTAATGTGCATCATGGCCCTTGTTTTTGCGAGCACCTCGGGGCAGAAGTGAAGCTTTTAAACAGAGAGCAGCCAGCAGGTTCAGTGCCACGCCAGGGGATACACGTTTGTTTATGCGTACACAGAGAGGAAACACCTGTTTACGTGTTGTTGACACTGGATTTTTAGGTTTTTTCAGCCCCCAAAACACCCGGGAGAAGGTAGGTGGTGGCTGGCAGCGTTCCCAAGGTGTGGCACTTTGCTGTCCAGGTGAAGGCCAGCTCCTCTGGGCTGGCTCTGTGCGTGTCCAAACTCGGCTGTCGTCATCCCGGCCATGCCACAATGAGCAACGAGGGGACGCTGGCTGGGAACAGGGCAGGAGGTGCAGGGAAGGGCTTGGGGGTAATGAGGAGCCAGGTGGATGCTGGGGAGCAGAGGGAAGGGAAATTTGACACAAGCTCGGGTGTATTTCCTTGTAAATCGTCCCTTGAAGCCAGGGGACGTTGCACCGGGGTGTCCATCACGAGCCTTATCCCAAGGCACCCATTTTATAAAATCCCAGAATCACTGAGGTTGAAAAAGCTCTCCAAGGCCATTGAGCCCAACCTGTGACTGATCCCCACTTGGCCACCAGCCCAGAGCACTGAGTGTCCAGGCATTCCTTGGAATATGGGCAGCTCCTCACCCCAAACTCTCATCCAGGAGTACATGGGATGCAGAAGTTGTGCAAATACCTGATGGGATTTGTTTTGTTTTGGTCACACACATTAATTTCTGCCTCCTGTCCCCATAGTTTTTTAAACCCATCATAGTTTTTTAAACCCATTTTTCCTCCAGTTTTTCGTGTGCATTTTGGTGTTCTGTTTTGGATTTTTTGGCGATAAAAGCATCAAGCCACATCATCATCATCTGGGCAATATTTTGCCAGCCTGCAGTTGCTGAGTGAGGCGAGCTGAGCTGTGCTGTGAGAGCTCCCTGATATTACCCACCACAACAATAAAACATTGGCAGGGAAGCAAGAAGAAGATATTCACAACTCTCCAACTGGACATTGACTCTCCAGCTGTCAGATTGCCTCCTTTGCTCCAGGGATGAGTCCCACTGGCAGTATAATTTCATTTTTCTGGTGTGTTATGGCATGAAAAAGATTTATTCCTTCACTTTTATGGGACAGAGGGTGGGTTGCAAAGTGTTATTTGGGCTAAGACAGCATGGGGTGATGCAGCCCATTGATCAGGCAGTGAATTATAGGAGAGGTGGAGCTCTGGGCATGACTCAGCTGCCTTTGGAAGGGAATTCTATGTTTTTTAGGGATGCCTAGAGGTCCCTGGAGCAGGTGAGATTGATTGGGGCAGGCACTGGCTGAGGGCTGTTGTCTTCTGCATCTCCAGCTCCCCCGTGGCTCAAGGCGAGGTTGCCATCAAGCCCTGTGTCCCGTTTTGGCCCAAAATAATGGATCAAACTCCTTTCCACCCCACACAGGACCCATCCCCACTCAGCCTTCAGTGCTGAGCCCCCAGGCAGGTGCCCTCCTGCCCCCTTTCTGCCCAGCCATGCCCACCCACATCCTTCCCTGCCCAGCACCCTGCCCTCCTCCCATCCTCCAGCCCTGCCATTCCCTCACTTTTCACCCAGCTTTTTTGGGGGTGGATTTCCCTCCTGAAGGCAAAGGGAAGTGAGGGGGTGAAGCTTCGGAGGGGGCACAGCAGCACCAAACCCCAAACCCCAAACCAGCCCCCAAACCCCGTGTGCCTTCCCCCCTCTTCTCGGGGCAGCCGTTGCTAAAGATCAAAGCGCGAGGCAAAAATAGCAAAAAAGGGGAAGAGCTCGTGGGTTTTGACATCTGGAGGCCAGAAGCAGCTCCTGCTCCAGAGTAGGCAAGAGGTGAAGGAGGAAGGGGAAAAGTGGGTTTACAGGCTCTTTTATTTTTTTTTTTTACAGGGATGAAAAAGTTTTTCATAAATTTGTATGGGTTGCTATTACTTGAGAGAGCAGTGTCTGTCTTAGTCCTAATTTCAGAATTAAGGGTGCTAAGAGCACTTATAAATAAAGGGGGGGGGGTATTTTCTGACAGGCAAAACACTGATTTTTCTGTGATGTATCACCTGACAGCATTATTTTTATTCCAAGGAGTGCAAGGAGCCACCTGGGAAATGTCTGTGCTGCTTGGCTGGATGAAACAGGTGCTGTTTCCTTTGGGGCTGGAGATTTTCAATGATAAGGGTTCAAAAGCCATCCAAAATCCAAGGGGACATCCAAATCAGAGCCCTGTTTTTCAAAGGTTTTCACTTCTACACTGTCTGTCTCCAATCCTTTTAGAAATCCAACCTCTGGACAGCACTGGAGGCAGCACAGGGTGACATTTCCCACAGAAAAATGCCATTTTCAGTGGATGAATTGCATCCTGTGTGATGAGTGATTCTGGCCATGGGACAAAAAAAACGTGGCGGAAGAGCAGGTGAGAACAGAAAATGACAGTTTTGACTGTCTTCCTTTTAGCAGGAAAAGTTCATGAAAGAAATAGAAAATGTCATTTTTAATGAGACAAACTGCTGTCTGATCCCATAAAGGTTAAGTATCTTTTATTTTACTTTATTTTTTAATTTTATTTTTTCTTAGCTGTTCGATCTGTTGAAGAGCTGGAGCTGTCGGGAGGTGTTTGCTGGAGTGGCATGTGGTGTATTGGACCCTCTGTGGTCCTTTCTGCTCTCCACCACCACAGAACAGGAAAATCCCAGAATGTTTTGGGTTGGAAAGCACCTTAAAGCTCATTTCATTCAACCCGTCCTGCCATGGGCAGGGAGACCTTCCACCAGTCCAGGTGCTGAAATGGCCCCCTGCTCCGGTTGACTGCCTTCATGTGGGATCAGTGACCATCTCCTACTCCTTGATTTGGTGCTAAAAGAGCTTTTTCCCCTCTTCCCTTCACACCTCCCAGTCAGGATCTCCCATTCACCTGGAGACCACTTGGGAGGTTGATGCTCCCAGCCCCAGTGCCCCTGCTACAGCTGGTGGCGATGCCTGGGCTTTTCCCAGGCTGCTTGTCTGAGTGCCTGCACCGTGCCATTTTCCCTGGCTCGGGGATCAACTCCTCTCCTCGTGGTTTCCAGGTGAATTCCACTTGCTCATTTAGCAGGAAAGCACAGGACTGAGCAAGGCTCACCAGAAAACTTGAGAAAAAGAAGGGAAAAAAAATAATGAAAATGAGTATGCAAATGCTGGGTGGTTGGATTGGGCAGGGATGGGAGAATGAAGAAATGCACAAGGGGGTTTAATTACTTTTTTTGCTCTGGTTGGGGCTGCCTTCATGTGAAACTGGAGCTACATCCAGCAAGGGCATTTACATGCACGGATGTAGCCTTCAATCAGGGTGATGTAAACACTGCTGCAGCATTTTTGGAGCGGGCTGTTTGGGAAATGTGATGGATTAAATATGACAAACAAGATTCCTGGACGTTTATTTATCCGCCTTTCGGCTGGTGCCAGCTTCATGTTAGGCAAGGCTCTGGCTACCAGACCAATCCGAGGCCTCGGGGGCAGGCGAGGCAAGGGGGGAGCAGCCACGAGGAGAGCATTTTCCAAGCCCCATCTAATCTAAAGCATCTTTTGCTGAGTGGTGCAGCGAAGAGGATGTGGCTAACACAAATAAAAAAAATCATAAAAGGGATCAAAGTGTGTGTGCAAATTCATTCCTTGTGGCAGGAGCTCTGCCAGTTTGCTTGCTCGCCTGCTTTCCTAAGGGAAAAAAAAATAAAAAAAAAATTTAAAATCTCCCAGCCCCCCGTGACGGGGCGGGAAAATCGCATGTCAGGATCTCTTCTGGATTTCATAAGGGCCCGAGCAGTGATGGATGGCTGGGGTGACACCAGAGCCCGGCCGCTGTGCCGGGATCTGAGGCGCTTCCCGCCGGTGCCAGGGTTGCACATGGAGCACGAGCTCTTTATGAGCAGTTCAAAGGCACCACAAGGGTGGGTGGGGGCTGGCTGGGAGCTCCAGGCCACCAGGAAGATCTCAGGCACTTGCAGGAACCTGACCTTACCCCGGAACCTGAGTGTTTCCTGGTGAGGAGAAAGATGAGGAGGACTTGCCTTAAAGATGGCAAAACCCCAAGGCAATGAAGAAAAAATCCACATCAGGTGGCAGCAGCTGGAATATTTGGGTTGACCTCACTCCACACATGGAGGAGAAGACAGTTGCCTTCAAGGCAGCCACTGCAGCCCTTGAGTTGCTTTCTGCTGCCTCATCCCAAGCCAGTTATCCCAGCTCCACCACCTCATGGCACAGCCAGGCCGTGGCCGTGTTTCCGACAGGAGCACTGGAATAAGATCTGCGGAGAGCAAAAGCCGAGAGCCTCGGCAAACCCAGCTCTGGAAAAGGAGTCGGCCCAAAAAGCGAAGGGAATGCGCCTTCAAAAATCCTGCAGCCATGCTAATGAAAAATAAACATCCATTTCTGCCTCTGCAGAGAAAGGAAGAAAGAAAATTCAATCAAGGCCTTGTTCTTATATTCCAGGAATTTGCTCCATTGAAGATTGTCAAATACCGCATGCCAACACTTGGGAGAATGACAACGGCGTCTTTAAGTGCAATGAATCAAAGCACAAGGGCAAATTTGTACAGAACCCAAAGTGCTATTCTTAGAAACCATCCAGAATCAGAAAATAAACAATTCATCAGGAGGAGAAATGTTGGAAGTCGCAGGGGAGATTAACTCTGGTCTGAGTGGAAACAAAACCTCAAATGAGCCGCATCGTCATTCCCACACTCAGTTAATTGCAGCATTGTTCAAGGGCAGGACCAAGGGGCTGGGAGGCTGCAGAGCTGGATGGAGTAGATGGTGTCTGAAGAGGGGGGAAAAAAAGGCAGAAAATCACAGTTCTTCCGTCATGGCTACTCCAAGAGAGGTTGCTTTGCCAGGGTCTGGGATGGGAGTGTAGAGGAGGGATGAGGGCTGGCTCTGGGAAAGGCAGACACTGGGAAACGTGCAGAGAAGGAATGGGCATAACCTGAGATGAGGATTTGAAGGTGAGTTTTCCAAGGTCAGGGACGCTTCTGACCACACTCAGCTTTGGCTGAGGCATGAAGGGTTTTGATGCAAACTAATCCAGGTTGCAGGTGACATTCCCAGACACAGGAAAGCTCTCTGCCAGCCTGGACACAGCTCCCGAACACGGGAGATCCACAAACGGAGAGCTGACATTTTCTCCCCTGAAATTCTTATTTTGCCAGTTAAGATTCAAATGCCAGAGCTACTGAGTGAAAGCACACTACCTGTACCAAGCCCAAACAGTGCTTTTAATGCAGAGCAGCTGCCTGTGAACTTCCCCAGCCTGGGAAAACACAAAGCAGATTGTCCTGAGCCTTGGAGCACGCTGGATCCCAGTTTCCAGCCCTGCTGTTGGTGCACCTGGGGCTGAGCACATCGGAGAGGGGCAGGCGGCTCCTGAGAGCAGCGGGGTTCACATTGCACACACACCTTCCTTAACTTGTTCTTTTCCTTGCAAATCAGGGCATCCTGGGACGATCCCACAACCCAAGCACGGCCTGAAGGGCCTTACAGGGATCTTTTCCATGTAAGTTTTGGTGTGAGAAAAAAAGGTGCTGAAAGACGGAAATGCTCATTAGCATCATCGTGCTTTACCTGGAGCTGCTTCAAAACCCTGAGTGTTCATGGAACAGATTTTCCTGCAGAGATTTGCTGTGAAAAATCTTCATTTCACACAGGATATCCCCAGAGAAAAGAAAGCAGGAGTCAGATAAATTTGTATTCTTTGAGAATAAAACCAAGCAAAGCTTCTCAGATGACTCCATAAAAATTCTAAAAAAAGAAAGTGGGAAAAAATAAAGCGTGGAAAAAGAATTCACACAAAATAAGCACTAAAGGGCCTCTGGTACTTGCAGGTATATTCCCAGTGATTCCTTTTTGCACAACACCAACAAAGTCATTATAAGTCAGCTCTTTCCTTTTATTAGCAAGAGCCAGGGCTTGGTGATTCAAACCACATTCAGTTCTCAGAAGGGAGGTTTTGATCAAAGCATTTTAAAAAATCAGATGAAAGAAGCATTATAAAAAATGTTCATTCAATATGAGCCAGGAAGGGGAAATGGCTGCCCAGGAGAAGAGCTGCGAATATACCAGGAAAAAAGAATTACCCCAAAACCTGATGCTGATACTATAAATAACCATATAAAGTGTTAGAAGTCAAAGAATGATTTACAGAGCCTGTGGTCCTTAATTCCTAGTATGAAATAAAACCTTTAAAATATGGCTGATTCAGACAACTCACATTATCTTTCAAAGCGAGGATCTCCTCCTTCTCCTCCTCCTCCTCCTCCTTCTCCTTCTCCTTCTCCTTCTCCTTCTCCTTCTCCTTCTCCTTCTCCTTCTCCTTCTCCTTCTCCTTCTCCTTCTCCTTCTCCTTCTCCTTCTCCTTCTCCTTCTCCTTCTCCTTCTCCTTCTCCTTCTCCTTCTCCTTCTCCTTCTCCTTCTCCTTCAGAAGAGGACAAGGAGAAGGACAAGGAGAATGAGGAGGGGGACAAAGAGAAGGAATCATGGAATTATTAAGATTGGAAATGCTCTCCAAGATCATCAAGTCCAACCCAGCACTGCCAAGGCCATCACATGTCCCCAAGTGCCACATCCACATGTTTTTTGGGCACTTCCAAGCATGGTGACTCCACCACTGCCCTGGGCAGCCTGTTCCAATGCCTGACCAACCTTCCAGTGCAGAAACCTTTCCTAATATCCAACATAAATCTCAGGGGAGCAGAGATGTGCAGAAATTACTCCAAGGAAGTCAATGTTTTCTGGAGAAAATCCCAGTGCCATGGTCATGGCTATGAAATCCTAACTTTGATTTAAATCTGTGAATCGCATTTTGGATGTTACTTCTTTAAATGCTGATTTATTGCAGCCTAAATAAAATTTTTAAAAATCTATCCAGGATACCTGAGGATGAGGGAATTTGGTTTATAAGTCAGTGCTTTGCCTGTACTGGAAATATGAGAATGGCAGGTTTTTACTTGTCCAGGAGAAGTTTAGTTGAAAATCAAAGGGTTTTCTGTTTGTTTGCTTGCTTGTTTTTTTTCTTCATTTTAGATGATTCTAACAACAGTACAATAATACCCAAAAAATAAAGCTAGAGCCTGAGCAGCCATGACCTGGTTTAGAGATGAAAACTA
Source organism: Sturnus vulgaris (assembly GCF_052056855.1). Classification (NCBI taxonomy): domain Eukaryota; kingdom Metazoa; phylum Chordata; class Aves; order Passeriformes; family Sturnidae; genus Sturnus; species Sturnus vulgaris. Next base: position 3,850,717 of record NC_142249.1, read on the forward strand.
CTCTGGAAACATTCAGGATTTCTTACTGAAATGAAAAAACGGAGGTATTTCATTATTGTCATTAATAGCTCATTGAGAAGTTTTTCTGAGCCCTCAAACCCTGTTTTAATGCATTTCCGATGAGATTTATTTTTCAGTCAGGTGCAGATTTCAGTGAGTTTAAGACAAACCAGCTCCTTCTCAATTCTCCAAGCATCATCCAGGCCAGGAGCTCTTCCAGGGAAGTTGCTCCCTTTCTTTTGAAGCACTATGAGTGCTCAGTAGACATTCTCTTCTGCCCTCCCATGCCCTCTCCCCTGCACTACACTTCAGCATATTCCTCCAAATTAATGATCCCTGATCCATTAATGATCCCAAAAGTCACAGATTCAAGTCATATCAAATTGATTCTAAATAGCAATTCCAGGGAGAGGGAACTATTTTGGATAAGCTCAGGAGAGAAGCACTGCCTTGCAGTTCTGAGCAAGTGGAAATTATGCTCCAAACCCAAAGCAAAGCAAAGTAAGGATTAAAACAGCAAAGGTGGTTTTGTGTGGAAAACCCACGATGTTTTATTTCAGAGCATGGATTAGGAGAAATCCACACTCTCACACTTTTAAGAAACATTTTTTAGCTGAGTTGCTCAGGAAAAATTTTGCAAAACTTTTGCAAAATTTTTCCTGAAGTATCCAGAACTGAGTATTTTTATTGTAAAAAAACCTCAAACCAACCTTTCATTGGACATAAAATCCTTGGCAAACTTCTGTGGTATGGATCTGATGCAGAGGGAGATGGACCATGCTGGAGACCCAGCCCAAGGGACACATTTTAATCCTTTGGAGAGGATGCCCCCAGCTAAATATTTCTTACAAGAGGGAAGGGTTATAATCTAACAGGGATCTGACACATTCCTGGGAACTCAGGAAATTTGTGTGAGAACTGGATGTGAGCTGATGTTCCTGGGCCTGCACAGAAACCCATCCTTTCTTTTTCACCAATCTTCAAAAAACAAAAAAAATCCTTGATAAAATACAATTTAAAAATTGATAGCTCAGATTCTTTTGCCATTTCCATTTCCCTTTTCTGCTCTCTTGCAAAGCAAGCCTCAAAGGAGAAGGGCTGTGAGGTTCACAATGATTGACATCCTTTCCTTTCCTTTCCTTTCCTTTCCTTTCCTTTCCTTTCCTTTCCTTTCCTTTCTTTCCTTTCCTTTCCTTTCCTTTCCTTTCTTTCCTTTCCTTTCCTTTCCTTTCCTTTCCTTTCCTTTCCTTTCCTTTCCTTTCCTTTCCTTTCCTTTCCTTTCCTTTCCTTTCCTTTCCTTTCCTTTCCTTTCCTTTCCTTTCCTTTCCTTTCCTTCCTTTCCTTCCTTTCCTTTCCTTTCCTTTCCTTTCCTTTCCTTTCCTTTCCTTTCCTTTCCTTTCCTTTCCTTTCCTTCCCTTTCCCTTTCCCTTTCCCTTTCCTTTCCTCCTAAAAAATTTAGGCCATTTTGGGGAGGGCAGAATCACATGCAGAATTAAGGGCTTGGCAATACAGTGCATTTTAAGGAGAAAAATATCTGTTTAAATTTTCTTAGGTGTCAAAATGCCACACTCTGACATGTTAAAAATGAAAAGGTTTCACTTGGAAAACTTTCAAACGTTTTATTTCATCGTTAATATCCATTCATCTGCATTATTTTTCTTTTTAAAAGCAGTTTGGCTTGGGAAGGCATCCAAAGCAGGCCAGGATTAATTAAACCAGTTTTGTTTCACCTGAATTCGCCGTGTTTGTTTGGATTTGGAGGGGAAAACGCTGGGATTAAAGCGCAGCCCAAACTTGTGGAGGAACCAATCCTCTTCCCATCATCACCAGCACCTCAGGTCTGCTGCTGGGCTTGGAGAAACCCTTTCATCCCGCCGTGGGGATGGCAGGCAGCTATCCTGCATGGATAAAAGCCTGGAAAAGACCCTAAACATAATTTACAAGTGTGTTACATCCACGCAAGAGCTCCGAGTTCCCCCTCAGCCCTCGCAGCAACATCTGCGGTTGTGAGATCCATTCCTCCCTCGCTGTTAACACCAGGTTGGAGCTCCCAATACCAGCTCCGAACATTTTGAATTTGTAGGCAGCTTTCAAACAGCTGCCATGCTTTAAAGAGAACCAGACCCAAAAACCTCTGCTGCTCCCTTTTTTTATTTTTTTATTTTTTTTTTCCTTCCCTTTCAAAATGTGGAGCTTCCCCACCCCGTAAAAATTCAGCTGACGTGTGCTCAGATGGGCAATGTCCAGATCTCAGCCAGGGACTTGTTGGATGTTTCATAAACCACTTGAGCTTGAAACCTAGCTGAAAATGTGGGATATTCAGCACATGGCTTTATGCAGGATGGTCGGGAAGGCTAAAAAGCAGGGCCATGCTCTGAAGCGCTGTCTGCAGCTCCTTTTCCCTTCCAGACCCTTGCAAAGTTTCAAAGAGTGTCTGGGATTTATGAGAAAAGGAATGAGTGTGCATTTCTGTACATATTTATGTGTGTGAACCTGCATATGCACAAGCACATCCATCACTTCTTTGAAAAAGTTTACAATCCATTTTCTCTATGTGTTGACTTCATAAAAAAACTTGTGAAACTGGTCATTTTACATTTGGGTGGGTAAAAATGTGGGAATTTCGAGATCTTGACACTCTTTGGCTTTTTGAATAAGCTTGACCACTATAAAATTCATACAGAGAGCCGCTATGTTTCTAAAAAAGTGAAATATCAGCAAAAAAAAGAGAGAAAGAAAAGACGAAAAACAATGAGGGAACTTTTTTCATTGTTTTACCAGCTCTGGTTGGCAATTGTCCACTTTGCTCACTTCAGGCTTCACAGGTTAAGGCTTCATATACCACGTTACACCTGAAACGTCAGCAAATCCTGAAAGTTAGCAGCTTTCCTGGATCCTGGCATCTCCCTGGGAGGAGCTGAGCCCTCGGAGGTGCTGAGGGCCCTGGCTGCCATCCAGCAGAGCACTCAAACACCAGCTTACATTTCAGCAGTGCTCAAGAACCAATTTCAAATTAAGCGTGTGCTTAAGTGCTTTGCCAAAGAGCAGAGGGGATTACTCACATTCCAGGAGTTAAGCGTGTGCTTAAGGTGCTTTCCTGCACTCGGGTTGGAACAATGGGGAAATAACATTGCTGTCTTTGGGTAGCTTTTTCGGGGCGGGGCGGGGGGGAAGAAAATAATGTGAAAAAAAAAAAATCTGGGAAAAAATCGAAGTCGTCTTCTCTTGTTCTGTTGGTGGCAGAGCCGTCCACCTGAAAGCAGTTTCATCCAGCTCTGTCCCAGTCCCAGAGAGGGAAGGAAGGATGATTCAGGAGGAAGGAAGGATTTGTCAGCTCCTTCTTAATTGCTGTATCTGCTTCCCTCTTATAGGAGCCCCTCTGCTCTGGAGCCAGGCTGGCAGAGCTGGGGGTGTTCCCCTGGAGAGGAGAAGGCTCCAGGGAGAGCTCAGAGCCCTTTCCAGGGCCTAAAGGGGCTCCAGGAGAGCTGGAGAGGGACTGGGGACAAGGGATGGAGGGACAGGACACAGGGAATGGCTTCCCACTGCCAGAGGGCAGGGATGGATGGGATATTGGGAAGGAATTGTTCCCTGGGAGGGTGGGCAGGCCCTGGCACAGGGTGCCCAGAGAAGCTGTGGCTGCCCCTGGATCCCTGGAAGTGTCCAGGCCAGGTTGGACACTGGGGCTTGGAGCAGCCTGGGACAGTGGAAGGTGTCCCTGCAGGGGTTTGGAATGGGATGAGCTTTAAGGTCTCTTCCAGCCCAAACCATTCTGGGACCCTTTGATTTCAAGCACCCATGGTTGGATTCTTTTCCACACCTCCAAACTCAGCACCATCCATGGGTTCCCTCAGGGAAGAACCCAGCCCATATCCCAGAGCTGTTCCTCCTGCACACCTTTAGGCTTTCCCGGGGAAATCAAACCAGATGCCTTTACCTGTTACCAGAGAAGCCTGATCTGTGTGGTTGTGACACAAAAATGTGATGATCTCAGGAAATAAAACATTCTCTCTTTGGAGGAAAAAGGTCAATCCATGTCAAATCCAGTCCAAGCTCCCTGGTGGCCAGAGAATGGTGGAGATGTGGCTCAGCTGTAGAGTCCTAGGCCTGCTAACCCTCCTGGGTTTTTGGGGTGGCTGTAGTAGGTATCAGCCCCCTCTGCCTCATTCCTACCATCTCTGAGCTCTCAAGAACATTTCCCCAAAATGTTTGTCAGTGCCACTTATCAATGAAGTCTTAAATTGTCCTTTTTTCCCTTGGTGACAACTTTTCCATCCACTGAGGAATCTAGATGGAAGGAGGTGCTGGTATGTGGAAAAACCTCTTGGCCCCAAAGAGTTAAAATGTCCAGGGAGTATCCTTCAATCCCATGTCTTCATTGGCCCATTGTTTGGGAATCTGGCTCAATATCTCTTCCTTCACTCAAGCACTCACGGAGCTTTGGAGCAGGTAAAACTAAGCCAAATTCCCCCAATCCTCTGTAAGTGTTACTAAAAAAATACCCCTAAATTAGGTCCCACATTCCTGTGATCCTCGTAGTGCTGAGCAGGGAGGAATAGCTTTTGATAACAGCCCTGGATTTGGTGGTGTGGCCAGATTTATTTCCTGATCTTTTGCCCATCAAACCTTTTTCTGATCTTAATTGTCAATCACATCGTATGATTTCTCCAGAGGAATGAAAATAGCAGCTATTTGTCTTGAAAATCTCTCCTTTGATGTCAGAATTCCAGGAAATAAAACACCTTTATAGTTATGGGATCCAGACCTGTCCGGCCGGGATGCATTTCCATCAGGACTCGTGTGTGTTTGTTGACTCAGGTTTTAAGGTGCCTTTTAAGGGGATTCACGATGGGATTTTCTCCACACCTTTGGTTTTTTTCCTAGGACTAAACCAGCCCTTCTGCCTCAAGGACCTTGTGTCTGAAAGGTGTCAGCTGTCCCTGACCTGGACTGAGCTTCCAGGGTGTTGGGATCCAGCCTGAACAGATCCAGTCCTTGCTGTAATGCCAAAATTATGGCTTGGGCATCCAGAGCTGCTCTCACGTTGGCTGTAGGAGGGAATTGTCCCAGACCCACCATCCCAGGCCACCCTTGGCTCAAGGCTTGGCCATAGACAGACCCTTCTTCAATTCCCTGCATGGCAGCATCAATGAGTCTCTTCCAGCTGAGCACTGGACAAGGAAAAACTTCCCTTTTCCCACCCAGCTCCATCCTTTGGATTGACTCTTTGTGCCACCAGCTCAGCCAACTATCCTTGCACAGCACGTCCAACTCCATCTGGAGAAGTAATTCCTAAAAGAGGCCAGTTATCCTTTTTTTTTTTGGTGAAGATCAGGAAAATGAGGGAAAGGCTAAGAAGAAAAATTTGGTCACTCTAGCCTCATTATTTTCCCATCGTTTTTAAGGTGTTTTGTAGATTTTGGCTGCAGACTTGGGGATTAAATATGTGCTATGACTTGGGGGAAGGATCCTTGTTGGTGTTTCTCCTAAAAACTTCTTCCCAAGCATGTTGGTTGGGTGGGACTGTGGCTGTGCCACAGTCAGGGCACATCCCTGTATGTGCGTGTGTATATATATATTTATATATATATATATATAATATATATATTTATAATCCATAACACCCAATGCTACCTGCTGACCTTTTCCTTTCTGCAGCCAAGCCTGTGAGCTCCCGTGATCCTCTCCCAGATATCACTCACAATTTCTAAACTGCTGTTTTCTCTAATTTCCAGTCTTTCTGCCCATCATTTCCTTAGACATCTTTCCTTCCACTTGAAACTTTGGGATATTTCTTTGGTTCTCCCCCACAGTTCACTCCAGTGCTGTGTTGTGGCTGACTTGTCTGGGAATCTAATTTTCCCTGTTTTTCCCTCAAGCCCTCACAGCTCCAACACCTACCATTAAAAAAACCCCCCACATTATTATTTGCAGGGCAAATTCCCCTCCTTGCTTTGCAGCATGGATCACCTTTCCTCCCTTTCCTCCCCAAATCCTCCTGTGCCTTCTCAAATTTGCAGGATTCATTCTATTTTTTTTCCCCCATCCCACCACAATTAATCAATCAACTTGGCAATTTGGGACCAATCTAAAAACAATTATAATAAAAAAAAAGTAGCCAAAGGAATCCCCCCCTATGATGGGGAACATCTCCATGCTCAAACAAGTCTAGCAAAAAACACAGGATGGTTTGGGTTGGAAGAGACCTTAAAAATCATCTCATTCCAACCCTCCCGCCATGAGACATCTTCCAGGAAAGTGAGGGGTAAGAGAATTGGCTCCTCTTTCCCAAATTTTAGGCTTCAAAGCCTGAAGGGGCTGCTCAGCAGCTCTACCAGAGGCACCAAGAGAGGAGCAACCATCCCCTGCCCTCATGGGGTTGCAAAGCCTCCAAGCACACCAGCCAGACCCAGCAGCAGCTTCCAAATCCCAACCCCAAATCCCACACCAGGTACCTCTGCTGGAGCCATCCATGCTGCTTCCAGGATGTGCTGGCTCCTCTCCACCAGCCTCTGGCAGGAGCTACCAAGACATCTGGAAATGTTCCAGGCCAGGCTGGACATTGGACTTCTTCTGCTGATTTACACCTCCTGCCAAAAAGATCTTGTTCCCTCCCTCCAGCCAAGATGGATGTTTAAAAGCATAGGAAGGTGATTAATTATTAGTTGAAAAAAAAAGCAAACCCACAAGTTGTGTTTTCCTGTGGTGCCTCAGCCTGGGAAAACACTTTTGAGCATGGAAGGGGTGTCTCCCTCCTTGAGTCAACAGTGGAAAATCCTTCAGCACCTCACCTTGATATATATCATGCAAATTCAAAAGGTGAGCCCTTGGCTATTTGAGGACCTACCAGATCAGGTAAATCCTGGATAAGATCCCTTCCTGGAGAGGGACAGTGGTTCAGGGCTCAGGTTTCCCATGGGTGTCCAGATAGCTCAGCTTTTTGGACTCCCATTTTTCACAAAAATGTGAAAGTTTGATCCTCAAGCTGGGCAAATGATCCTCAAACTGAGTGGTTTTTTTCACTCACAGGAAACAGATTTTACTGTGAAGGGAATTTCCCACTCAGCTCTAATAGCCTGAAACCAGAGGGGGAAAATAAGTCCACAAATTTGGAAGGTTTGGGTACAGTATTGAGCTTTGAGTGTGTGTTGTGTCCCAGAGTTTTGGTTCAGCCCATTGCAGAGGGATGAGCCAGGCACAGGGATGCAGCAGGATGCTCTTGGAAATGAGGGCACTCCAGGTTCAGAGCTTGAGGCCAGGCACAGAACATAACAACCACTTTAACCTGAAAAAGTGAAGAGATTTAATGTTGTGCTCACAGCTGCATGCCAGCCATGCCAGCATTTGAAATCTGGGAATAATTGATCCAGATTTCCAGAATCATTTTAATTGAATAAGTGGGGTGGAGAGGAGAAGGAGAGAGACTGAGATTGAGAGATGGCTGTTGAAATGTTAATCAGCAGGCCTTGAACTTCTGGTTGCACTGGAGGATGCTCCTGGCCTGCCCTGCTCTGCCACCAGTGCTTCCAGACAAACTGGACACATGTGGCCAGCCAGGATGATGCCAGAAAAACCAAGGATGCCTCTGATAAAGCTTTAAAAAAATCCAACACTTCTCGACAGTCAATCTACCTTCCAATGGCTGTGGTGGGAAAAGCACCTGAAGAAGGCAAAGTGCAAAGACATGGGAAACAGGAGACAGGAGTTTTCAGCGGAGAACGGGTCCCAAAAAGGGGTTAAGCTGTGTCCTCCTCAGCAGGACATCCTCTCCAACACCTCTCAACCCCTTGGAGGCTGGCAAACAGCTGATGGAGAAGAGGCTTCACACCAAGTTAGCAGGAAAACAGGTCGTGGATTGAGAAACATCGAAGAAAGACTTAGTTTCATTTTCAGCAAATCTCTTAAGAACGAGCAGACAGTGCTTCCTGGAGGAGAAAAAAAAATGTTTCCCATAAAAGATTTTTAAAGAAGGGTTCTGGACACCTGGCATTTACTGCTTCCAAATTGCTGAGATGTTCCATTTTTAATTTCAAAAAGAATGATTCCTGGTGTCTTTAGAAGGTGAGATAACTTTATTTTTACTGGAGACGGTGTTTAAAAAATTATATGAAGCAACAGAATTGATCTGAAAGAGGCTTTTTTTCCCCCTGCAGATTTCAGCTGGTGGTTTGGGTCAAATTTTAATTCAACTTGACATTGACACCACATCAGAATGTGATTTTTTTTTGCTGTTGTTTACTACTTTGTTCCCAAAAATAACATCAGAGGCTGGAAGGCTGTTTCCTGCTCAATCTTCTCTGAGGCCCAGCAATCATTTCTGTCCATAAATCCATGAATCTGACATTAATCTTTAAACTTTTTTACAGAACAGCATTTACGAACCCTCAGCAAAGAGCCCCTGGGCTTGGGCAGGAACAATTCAGCCTGGAAGGTGAACACCCTGTTGAGTTGCATCTTGTGGTACCTTTTCCATCACTTTGGTTGGGCTTTTGGAGAACATCTCAATTTAATTTGTCTTGGGAACCCCTCACACGCATGAGTTCTACAGGGGACATCTGGTTTGCTGCACATCCAGTTCCTTGGTAGTTTTGCAAGAAATCTCTGGCAAATGAATCCCAGAGCTTTCTTCTCCTTGGTCTGGAATCTGAGAGTAGATTTTCAGAAAACTGAACCTCATCTTACGCAGAGAAATCTGACTCAAACTCGTCCACCTGTCTTTGGCTTTAAGCCGGTCAAGAATCCATTTTGTTTCACTGGGACGTCCTTGAACTGGAATTTCTCCCCAGAAGCAATCCCTCTGCTAGGCAGAGTCCTGAGGGGAAATTTGATTCAACATCATCATGGATTTTGTCAGCACATCTGGCGAGGAACACATGATTTTATTGAGTTTTCCACTTGGGAGTTCAAATTTGGCCACTGGGAGAGTTCTCTGATTCTGACAATTGCTTGATGAAGCTCGTGAGCAAGGGAGACAGCCTTGGCCTGAAGCTCTGGAAGGTGGTGGGAGACACATTTCATCCCCAGGGTGGGACAGGAGCTCCTGAAAGGAGATGTGCTGGATACATGGTGCTTCTCCCTGGCTGCAATAAATGTGCTGCCCTGGGTGGAAGAGCTGGTGCCGTGGGATTTGGGAAGAGGGGAGCACTTTGGCACAGCTGTAGGGTGTAATGGAGAAGGTGCCCTGCAGGATGGGCTGTCATTTCATGTGAACCTGTGTCCCCGAGCAGAGTCAGGGTAACGCTTCCCAAAACTGGGTGGGTTTGACTCCCGAATGAAGGCATTATTCCCTCACCAAGAGCTGCCTCCATCCCTCTGCTGAGTGTCGACAACCAGAGCTCAGGAAGGGATGAGGAGACCCAAATGAAACAACAAACCCCCTCAGCAGGGCCCAGGCGAGCGCCCTGTCAACTGGATCCCGACACATCCCAAATTTATCTTGGGCAATCGTGACAGTGAGCAGTGGGTGGGCACAGCGTGGAGCAGCAAAACGTGCCCTGCTTTAAACCCCCCTGTGCTCAGGCAGAAAACTGGGACTGAAAGAATGCCCACTTATGAGCAAGGAAAACGAGGCATTAAAAACATCTAATTGAAGGTGTCCCTGCTCGTGGCTTCATGCATTTTAAAGGTCACTTTCTCACCCAAACTGTTCCATGATGGAAAAAGAGTCGGTGCATCTCCTTCCATATAGCCTTATAGGCTTGGAAAATCAGTGTAAAGCTTTAAATGTGATGTGTTAAAAGCTGCTTCTCGGGGAAGGAATGGATTCAGCACGTGCTGGGCTGTGCTGCCCAGGCAGGGGTGTCAGCTCAGCTCATTCCTGACATCCATGAGTTCATCCAGCTCCGGACAAACAGCACCAGGAGACACGAGCCAAGCCAGGCTGAGGAGATGGAAGTGGAAAAGCAGGAGAGGGGAGTGGGGAGGGGGATATGAGGCCATCTGCACTGACAGTGTGTCAGGTACTCACATCAGAGCAGAGAACAGAGCCCACGGCTTTATGGAACCATCTTCCAGCAGGGAGCCAGGCTTGTTCTCCCAGTTATGGCATTGGAACAGCAGCATCTGGCTGGAGTCTTCCGGGGCCAAATCCTTCCCTGCTGCAGCCCCAGGGTTGCATCAGGTGTGAATTTGCTTGTGAGAAACTAAGGCAATGACAGGGGCTAAAAGATTTGGTGTCCTGCTTGGGGAAAAAAAATACCCAAATCCTGAGTTTTTCTGCAGAGCAGCCATGTAACTGAGCAGTAGAGACCATCACACCTTTAACTGCTTCCCCATACACCAGTGCAGTGCATAATAAGCAAGGGATTTGTTTAGTTTTGTTGTGGGGGTTTTTTTTCCACAATTAGGAAAACCCGAAGCTGATATTTCCTTTCCCTTCTCTGATTTATTTCCTCAGCAGCAAATCCACAAGACCAGAACAGAGACATTCATTAGGCAGGTGAAGTTGGGAGAACATCCACACAATTTAACAGCTCCCCACTTAAAGCCCAGTAAAACTCAAGGGGAAGGGGAAGGTAAAATATTCTGTTTTTTAAAGGCATGTGGTGAGTTTCAGCAGCCGCTTCTTATTGAGCTTTCCATAGCTTGTTTCCAATTACTGTGAGGTGTCCAGAAGCTATGGAAAAGCAGCAATGATCTCCTGTGAGAGCTGTCATTATCCACAGAGCAGCCTTTTGCTGGGTGCAGAGGACTTACACTGCAGGAAAAAAAAAAAAGCCTGGACCAAACCAGCATCCAGTACCATCCATCCCCTCTCCAGTTCACCTGGAAGCACAGCACAGGTGGATGGAGCACTGATGGAGCATCCAGCTCCCGGGAAGGGTCTGGATTTGCCCAGGGCAATAGGGATTAATCCCAGGGCTGCCTGCCTAACCCCTCAGCACCAGCTACTGTGCCGAGATGCTGCCTGAATGCTGACATTTTAACAGCACGGTCCCTTCTCGGCACATGATCCGGCGTGAGGGAATAGCAGGATGTATTAATGTCATTTCAGATAACAGTATTCCTCTCAGAGCGGGCTTCTGGCACCACATGTCCCCCTGCGAGAGAACTCTATCCCTATCGCTCCAGCACTAGCTCCGAGCTTGAAAGGAATCCATTTGGGCCATTAAAATGACTTGTGAAATGTGGGATAGTTAGCAAGTAATTAGGACCACATTTCACTCCCCTGCCTGCCCGGAGCTCTGCACCGTGTTCGTGGTCTCAGTTCACCCTCAGCTTTGCCTTTTGCACACCAACACCGGCACCATTTTTATTTTTGGGATCGTACTTCCCATCCATCCCCACCCCCTCCTTGCTCAGCTGGTGTTTGTCACCTGCAGCGTCTATTTTGTGTGGAAAAAAAAATTGAGAGGAACTGGGTTTGAAGAGGCACCAGGAAGGTTTCCCTATTTTCCATGCCCTGTGCAATGGCAGTGCCTCTCTGCCCCCACCACCTATGGGATAACAACAGCTGGAAGGATTATCCAGGACTCATTTCTTGCAAAGTCCTGCTGATGGCTCTCCATGAGCTGGGAATTACCACAGAATTTGGAAAACACTGATGGAGCCAGCAGTCCCCCTTGGGCTGCATTTCCAAGCCCTCTGCTCCAGGCTGTGCTGGAAAATATAGATCCCAGTGGGACTGGGAATCCCACTGCCACCCTTGATGGGGGAGAGTATGCATACCTCTCCTGACACCTCTGACCCCCTGAGGGAGGGTCCTGGGCTGGAGCTCCCACCCAGAGTTGCTCTCACTCCTCACATGTCAAAGGGAATTTTTCCTTCCCTTTTATATTCATGGATCTGCTCTTCCAGGCCCAGATGGCCTCGGGCAGCAGGAGCCAGTGTTTCTGCTCTGGAGGTGAGCCCATGGGTGTTGGTGATGCCTCTGGAAGGTGGACATGGTGAACACGGACAGACAGTGGCCTCATGGACACTGGTGCAGGCCTCTGCTCCTGGACATTCCTCAGGGATCTTCCTTAGGGCTGGAAAAGGCCCTACTGCTCATTTCTGTGCTTCCTGAGGAAGGGAACAGCTTTGAGCCTTGTCCGTGCCTTCCCATAATGAATCCTGCAACTCTAGAGCCGACCTCATCATCCAGACCCTGCCATGGATGTCCTTCCTCCATCTCATCCTTCCTCTGGCTCTTGGGTCCACCAGAAATCCCTCGGGAAATCTTGTGCACCCTTGAGATGGGTCCAACAAGAAATCCCTGAAGGAGTCTTGTGGATCCTTGAGGTGGATCCCAGAGGTTTTTGTGACTCCATCTTTCCCTCAGGGCAGCAGAAGCCCACCTTGAGGACTTCCATGCCTGTCTTTCCTGTCCTTACCTCTGAGCCCTCACTCAGGACGGTTTCTGGGAAGAGAACTCTGGATGTGGAGGGATGTGCTCCTCACCACCCTTCCCTTTCTCCCTCCTGCCCCTGAAGGATCGATTCCATATGGAAACCAGATGAGGACACCAAGTCCCAGGAGCACCTGGCTGAAGCCACTGAGCAATCAGCTGGGAATGAGTCATGCCAGCAGCCCTGTCCCGGGAATCCCAGCCAGATCCCTGTGCACAGGACAGAAATAGATTGTAATTGACAGATGACAGGCTCTGGCCAAGTCCTGCTGCTTCGGAGGGGGGGATGCAGGGATAAGGGCTATTATTATCCCTGCTATTTTTTATTTGGGAAGCACTTCTATTGCCCCGAGTGCTCTCGGGATTGCCGGCGAAAGCCTTCCTGTCCTTAGCACACGGGATTTCTGGGATCCAAGGGTGTGACTGGAGATGAGCTATGAGCTGTGGGATGGATGTGCTAACAACCTTTGGCAGGAAGAAGGCGACTGGACCAGCGCTCCATCCCGGCCAGAGACATTCCAAGGTCAAGGAATTGCCAAGCCAAGGAGCGGCTGTGAGGTGAGAGTCGGACAAAGCGGCGGAAACCGGGGTGGGACATCTCACAGAGGGTAAATATTGGGAACATCTGGAGCTTCGGGCCAGGTATGTGCACGTGGAGCCTCCCTGGCAGGCAGGGAAAGCTGTCCCAGACTGCAGGAACGTGAGAGGGATGGGACAGCTCATCCTGTGACCTCCTGCTCTGCGGTCACCAGGCATGGGGAGCTGGGTGCTGCCCTCTAAATTCCTGCTGGGGAAGTTGTGTTCTCCAGCAGAAACAGCAGCTTCCTGCTGCCAAAAACATGGAAAATATGACCCCAGCACTACCTAAAAATGAACAGCGCAGAGGATATTTTTAGGAAGCTCATCATCTGGGTTTTCACCGAAGCCTTGGGTTTGGAAAGACTCTCCATGGGGAGCAGGACAGATAAGGGACCTTCCCAGCTCCTGGGATGAGCCCTGGTATCTCCTGGCTCCTCAGCAATGGTGGTGACATGTCTAGACACTCTGGGAAGCATTCAATCAGGACAAGGAGGAATAGGTCCTGCTGTTAGGAACAATGCAAGAGGAACAAAACAGCCCCACTTTATTCCCTGCAGCTGTCTTTTAAAAGGACTATTAGGTCACTGAAAGTTTTAGTTACAGAGAAAAATAACTCCACAAAAAAAAAGAAAAAAAAAAAAGAAAAAAAAAAAAAAAAGAAAGAAAACCCAAAAAACTCCAGAAAAAAAATATTGGAAATGAAGCTGTATATATTTTTGGGAAATTGCTTTTTTTATTTTAATAGGTTTCCCTTTCAACTCGCTTCCAGCTGATTTTTTTTTTCCCTCTTTGAGCTCTATGATTATTAATGGCTGTAGCACTAATGTGCTTGGAAAAAGCTCATTGGAGACCACGTTTTTTGGATTATAAAATATCTGAAAGATATTTTTCTTTTCTGCAGCCAACCATCGCCCGGCTTTCCCAAGCAGACATTATTCCATGCCACAGCAGCAGATACAATCGGGCCCCAGCTTGGCTTTGAAGGAAAGTGGGAAAAGCCTGTTGAAATGGGGTCATTGCTTCTGCCATGGAGCATTCCCAATGTCCATGTCTGGTCCTGGAGGACTCGGTACGATGAGCGTTTCCTGGTGTCACTAAACAACCCAAATTGGAGTTATTAATTTATTTTTTTTTTTTTTTTTTTTAATTTGCAAGTAGAACCCAGGAGCTCTGGAAAGAGCCGTGGACAGACATGGATGTGGTTTGTCTGTTGTGGTGGCAGAGATTTCCGCTGACCAGCTGGTTTTGCAGGAGCCCTGTGGGGTTCCCAGCAAGGGCGGAGGGGTCAGCCAGGCTGTCCCAGCTGTGCCCACACCACGGAGCTCCAACGAGAGAAGCCACAACCAACACAGACTCCAACCACTGGGGCAGTGATGGAGTGGTTTATGAACACCCAAATTAGCCATCCCTCTGCTTTCCAGGGTTATATTCCAGCTCGGCAGTGCTTGCCTGGAATATCCAGCTCCATTGTTCAGCGGAGGTGTTCCCTGAGCCTCCAAACCAGGAGATTTACACCTGAGCACCCCGCAGGTCAATGTTATCCAATGGCACCGCCTTCATTTTCATCAAAGGAAACTCAAACCATCCCAATTCCTGCCCATGCTGGGATATCCTCAGTGCTAGCAGTCATTCAAGGCAGATTCCCATTGTTCCAGCTGTCAAGAGGAGATGCCTGGGAAAAGAGCTCAATAAACAGAGGGAATGAAGGCAGCTGTTTCCTGGCAGAGCTCGTGGTTTTTAGCAAGCTCTCACCTCGGAGCCAAACCCTGGGATGCTGTGGGTGTGTTGTGACCTCTGCCAGTGCCTGCAGGCCTACCTGAGTGGCTCTTGCTGTGTCAGTGTGCCAGCCTGGGGCCACTGGAAGAGGGGATGTGAATCTCTGTGGCCAGACTGCCCCTCTCAGGTGACCACCTGGTGCTCTAGGGTGTGACAATCAGCACTTGCAGTGCCCAAGGCTCTGCTGTGGAGGGTGTTCCAGGAACTGGAACTCCAAGGACTGGACTCCAAGGTTCCTGCTCAAGCAAAGGGAACCAGGGGTCCCCCTGTCTGATCTCCAGCTCTGCCATTTGAAATTTATCATCTCCCCTTAACTCGACAGAGCAAGCAGTCCATAGGGATTTTTATGCAAAATGGTGAAATCAAAGCTTTCCTCCCAAGGGAAAATTTTCAGCTTTGTAATAGGACTGCTCCTGTTTAAAATGCTGAAAACATGGCAGATGAGCAGAAGCAGTTTTTTGGAGTGCTCTTCTCTTCCATAAATCTATTTAGCACCCATCAGCTTCCTCTTGGAAGCAGATTGGAGAAGTCTGGGAGTCCTTTGCAAGGAGAGGAAGGGGACAGAGCAGCAGAGGTTGGTGATTCCTTGACCTTTCTGATGATCCTTTCTCACGGTGGGCAATTCCAAGGACAAGGTAACCCCTCAGCTCCACACGGACACCAAATCCATGGCACTGAAATCTGTGGAGCCCAGGGACAGGCAGACCTAGGGAATAAGTGCAGGTTCGTCTCCCAGGGGTTTCCCATAATGACTGTTTAACCAATATTTCCCATCTATCTCCCATTTTCTCGTGACCCTGCTAAGTTCAGCCCTCCACTAAAAATAACCTCTGTCTTTTATTGCTGGGAAAGGATCCCAGCCTTCACAGAAACAGGGTTTCTAATCTTCACAGAGGCAGATGCTGGAATACCCCAAAAGCTCAGAAACTGGCAGGCAAAATTAATGAGACTTTCCCACTTATTGTTAAAAAAAAAGTCTCCTGTGAGTTTATAGCAGCTGCAGATCCAGAGGCCTTTTTTACTCTCCAAATAAATTGTACTTTCCATGGGTTTGGGTTGGCTGTGCTGTGGTATGAACTTTAGGAATAGGAATTGATGAGATCTTTAGCAGATACATCCAAAAGAAGTGGGCAGAGACCCCAGCCCTGCTCTGTGTGCTCTGGTTTGGGTTGTTTAAAACATACAAATCTCCTGAGTTCCATGCTAAAGCAAAGGAATGGAGCTGTGGCTTCTTCCAGAGCAGCCCCTCATGAGCTCCACAGCCTGCAGACATCATTAGGAGAGGACAATTAGCATCCTGCTGCCCAGGGGAGAAGTGGAAGCCATCCAGGCCTTGGCAGCCAGTTCCTGGGATTTCTTATAGGATCTCAGTCATGGCAAACCTCAGCCAGAACATCCCTGCAGAGGCTCAGAAGTAGGCAGCCCTTTTCCAAAACTGGGGATTTGGGGAGGCCTTTTCATCCCTCGAGGTCTCCCCTTCCTCCACAAATTGGAAGGGTTTGTCAGAGGGGGAAAAGAAGGGCAAAAAAACCCCAAATTCCAGCTGCAGAGCAGGGACACGGCATGACAGCTTAGGGTCAGTCCTTGGTTTTACTGGGAAATTCCAGGAGGGAAATCCCAACTGTTGGGAAAGGCTGGTGGGGACTGCTCCATAGGGCATGAGGCCAGACAGGCTGTGGGGTCAGAGGTCCTCAAAAGTGTTCCTTTGGACTTTTGCTTCCCAGACCAGCAGGACTGGAGTAACACCACCCTTTGGAAGAATATTTTAGGAATAGTCTTTTCCCTCAAACATTTAAGGGAGGAAGAACCCAGAAGGAACCAGGAAGAGAAAGGATCGGTCCAGTGCCATGTGAGGAACATGGGGCAAAGCTGAGAGCAGAGCTGGGCCTTCCCAAACCATATCCCAGATATTTAACTGCAGATATTTATCAGTATTTAATATTTAACAGTTATTAAACCAGTTCTTCTACTCCTCCTCATTCCAGCTCCTGGAACGAACTAATGAACTTCCTTCCTTCCTTTCTTCCTTCCTTTCTTTTCTTCCTTTCTTCCTTCCTTCCTTCCTTCCTTCCTTCCTTCCTTCCTTCCTTCCTTCCTTCCTTCCTTCCTTCCTTCCTTCCTTCCTTCCTTCCTTCCTTCCTTCCTTCCTTCCTTCCTTCCTTCCTTCCTTCCTTCCTTCCTTCCTTCCTTCCTTCCTTCCTTCCTTCCTTCCTTCCTTCCTTCCTTCCTTCCTTCCTTCCTTCCTTCCTTCCTTCCTTCCTTCCTTCCTTCCTTCCTTCCTTCCTTCCTTCCTTCCTTCTTCCTCCCTTCCTCCCTCCCTCCCTCTCTCCTTCCTTCCTTCCTTCCCTCCTTCCCTCCCTCCCACAGGTACCACAGAGAGGTTAACAGGGAGGAACTATTTTTAGGTCTGAAGATGTTGGATCATCCTCTGTTATGGCAACGGATCCTGTTATTCCTTGTTTCCCCTGGTCTTTTTAATGCATCAGAGTCATCAGGGCTCCCATCCAGCTTACAGTAAACATGGAAAAACCACCGGATTTTAGGACTTATTTGTTCATGACTGGTAAGAACATTAAAGAAAGAGAGGAAAGGCCCATCAAGGAGTCTCAGAAGGAAGGAGGGGGACTCCAGCCAGAGGAGAAACCTCTGGAGAAACCATACCTGAGACCTGGGGTGGGGAGGGCAGAGCAGATGACACCTGGAGGTCCCTTCCAGCCCGTGGGTCGAACATCAGAACCTCACAGCTCACCCAGCCCGAAGTGTGGGGCTCCAAAATGATAAAATACTGCCTGGTTTGGGTCCAGAACAATAAATCTTCCCTCACAGAGGTTGCTCTGCACTTGGAGCAGGTTTGCAGGAGCATTTTCCAAGGTTCAGACAAGAGCAAATGCTGAAACCAGGTGTGCTGTGCCTTTGGGGGGCTTTACTGCAAAGGCTGTGAGCGTGGACAGGACATCTCTCACCTGCTGTGGGACAGCAATTCCTGCATTTCTCCCAGCAAATTCATGGAATAAAACATCCAGGGGAGGTTTTACATCTCCAGTTCCCTCTCTGACACCCACACCAGCAGCACAGAAGCTCTGTGAATGCACACAGAGAGAATATCAGGGGTCCTCCTGCAGGAAATTAATCTTTTCCACTCTGCAATTGCACTGGACCTCGCAGGAGCTGCAGAAATGGCCAGGGATCCTGGACAAAACAGGGCCACATTCCCCAGTCTGTCCCAATAAAACCTCATGACTCCCTGTTTTGTTATTTTGCTTTAGCCAGCATCATTTGTAGCATTTGGACTGCACAAAAAAACTCTGAAAACCCCAGGAGAATTATGCTTTTGATAATAGATTGGGTTTCAGCACTTTTAGGATAAGGTAATTCCATTTCGAATCACATCAGTTTGGGTATTTTTTTCTAAGAAATGTGAGCAGAAAAACAAGACAACCTGCTCTGTTTGATTTGTGCTTTAAATTTTACTGAGGAAAACAGAACCATTTTGGAGAAAGCAACTAGAGAAATTTGGAGGGAGCTGGCCAACAAACAGGGAAAAAAAACCCCAGCAGTGATCACTGAGCTCTCCAGCACCAAAAAACATCAGCAACTGATGGCTCGTTGCAGCTTTTCTTTGTCTTCCTATCTCAGCCACAGATTTTAACTGGAGGGAAGGAAGGCTCAGACAAGTTGAAATTCCAAAATGAGGCCCCAGGACAATTGTCAAGTAAAAAAAAAAATATATTTTCTATAGATATGTTTGAACTGATGTGACATAAAGATGATTTGGAATGCTGGGAATCAGAACAGGAGCTGAAAGGATTGCAAAATGCTTCTTTTCAGGTCATTATGTTAAATTAATTACCCTGTGTGCTTTGCTGAAGACTGACAGCAGGGAGGGGCTTGGGACAAGGATCTCCAGAGAGTTTCTCTCTTTCTCATTCTCCTTCATGGAGCTCTGGAGAGGAATTATGGATTATCAGGGCTGTTTTCAACCTCCCTGCTCTTTGGAATGTGCAGCCATGCCCTTGGATCATCACCATTCCCACGGACTCGGCCAGCACAAAAGTTGGTCTTTGCCTCCTGGGCATTGAGGTCCTCCCAAGAGCAGATCCACAATACAGGAGAAGAGATGGAGCTGCACTTTCCCTGAGGAAAGCTGAAGCGTGTCCCAAATTGATTTGAAACCAATCCAATCAAAAGAATGAAATATTCCCCCGATCGGGTCAAACTGACCAAAATGAAGTGTTTCATTTCAGGTTTGTCTCCCCCATAACCCTTCAAAATAAAATTGGGAGAAGGAAAAAAGACATAAAAAGAAGAACACTGCAAGTTTTCAGCACATTTCTTCCCCGTGGGAAACAGCAATTCTGTGAAGTGGCAAGTTTCCTTGGAAAAATCTGTCTCATCAGCACTTCTTCACTGTGTACAACCTCCAAAAAGCCAATTGCTCTGATTTGGGGCCTTCCTGGGATTTATGGCTCTTGTATCTGTCCCTACATCAAGCTCCCTGCTCAGAGAGTGTTTTCCTTAAAAACAGCCTAGGGAGCAATGTGATGGATGGACACCCTTGGACATGATGAGGCTGGGACCTTGCCATAGCTAAACCAGGATTAGAGCAGATACTGAGCCATCCCATCCCATCCCATCCCATCCCATCCCATCCCATCCCATCCCATCCCATCCCATCCCATCCCATCCCATCCCATCCCATCCCATCCCATCCCATCCCATCCCATCCCATCCCATCCCATCCCTGCATTTCTGCAAAAATCCTTGTATGCACAGACATCCATTACAGGTGTGTTTCTGTGAGTGAGTGTGGAAAATCCCATTCCTTACAGCCAGGAAACACCCCCGTTTCTATGGAATAGTGCTGCCTAGGAGGTGATATTCCATAGAGGTGAAGCAGAACTCCCACAGGAATATTTTCCCTGCTCCACAGGTCCACAGGCTGAGTGCTGAAGCGCATCCATCTGCACCCAGCCAGGAGTGACAGCAGCACAGGGGGGATCCTGGAAAAGAGAAGGAAAACCTGAGGTGTTTTCCTCTTTGCTGACTGCCCAGTTCAGCTTGCAGCACCCCTCAATGCCTTTCCCATCCTGGCTGTGCCTGCAGAGCAGTGGGCAATCATCAGCCCCGTGTTCTCTGCAGCCAGCTGAGAGGTTAAATCAGATTTTCAGGGTCTGTTTTTGGAGATAATTGCTGAACTCGTGCAGCAGCAGCGCCAAGGGTGCTGCAGGGAAAGGCAAGCAGGGAGGAGGAGAAGGAGGTGAGAGAGGGAGTCAGTCAGCACTCACCCACCGAGGCATCTTTCCTCCCCCAGAAAAGGGAAAAAAGCCCTGCTGAGGCCTTTCCATGGTTGTGCAATGGGATGTCAGAGCACAGATGCCAATGGGATGTAATGCAAGCCTATGTGTTTATTTCTGAACAGGAATCCAAGCAAATCCAGCCATGACCACTTCGGGAGGTGAATCAAATGAAAACCTCTTGCTGTTGTTTCGTCTCCCAAAGAACCTGGATGAAATGTTTTTAATAAAACACTCCTTCCTTCCTTTCGTTCTTTCCTTTTTTTTTTTTTTTTTTCCCTTTTTATACATATATATATCAAAGTTCAAATAAATCTTTACCATAATCAGAAGAATGCAGAGAACTGTAAAAGTTTAGAAGGGGTCACTCCTGAGCGGCCCCGACTCCATAAAGTGCAGTTTGATGTCCTGTAGTTTATGGCTGCACAAAGCCCAGCTCTTCTGCTCTGAGATTGGCTGTTAATGTTGTAATGATGTTTAACTGCTGACAAATGAATCACAGGTGGAGAGGCAAGGACTCCTTAAGTAAAAAAACCTGTCATTTTTATTTGGTTGCTTTTTTGTTTTGTTGTTCTGTTGTTTCGATGTTTCTCTTTAGTTCCCTCAAGCAAACAGATTAAGGAACATCCCAGCCTGTCAAATAATTTCTGTTTGTAAAAACACCACATCCCTTTGATGCATCCATCACACCCTGGAGAGGGGAGAGAGAGGTTTTCTTTCACTTGCAGCGTGGCTTCGTTTTATTTTTTGCCACTAATTTCGGAATTTCTCATTAAAATAACAAGAAGCACGGCTGGCTGAGGTTCCAGCACGTGTTTTCACTTGGAGAGATCAATGGGAGCCCTATCCTTCCTTCCTTCCTTCCTTCCTTCCTTCCTTCCTTCCTTCCTTCCTTCCTTCCTTCCTTCCTTCCTTCCTTCCTTCCTTCCTTCCTTCCTTCCTTCCTTCCTTCCTTCCTTCCTTCCTTCCTTCCTTCCTTCCTTCCTTCCTTCCTTCCTTCCTTCCTTCCTTCCTTCCTTCCTTCCTTCCTTCCTTCCTTCCTTCCTTCCTTCCCTCCCTCTCCTGCTTCAGCACCACCAGGGCCAGGTGTAGGGAGAAGATCCTCTCCCCAAACCAAACTCACCTCACACCTGACTCTTAAAATCCATCCCATTCCCCAGATTTTGGAGCTGTTTTTCAATTCCTTTCCCCTCTTAGGCCTTCCTCCCCTCCTCTTCCTCTCCCTCCATGTGGATTTTTTTTTTTCCCATGGCAAAACGAACTCACGCAGACCTGGGTATTTATAAACTCCCCTCCAACGCCAAAGCGTCAGGAACAATCACTTCCCTCCAGTTTGCAGGAACATTCAAAGTGCCCCAAAACATATTTTCGACATAACTCATCACTTTGAAGACGCTTCCAAGCTTTTGTTCCTGTTTATTGACAGGAAGTTGTTTTTCATGGCTCCAAATCGGGGGTGGGGGGGGGGGAATGATGGAGGAGTTGCCAAGTGGGTTTGTTGTGCCCTGCAAATCCCGACCCCACATTCCTGGCTCCCCCCAGGCACCCACCACCCAACCCCTCTGGTCTTTGCCAAGTGGGATAAAAGCACCATCGAGGCTTAAGGAGGGGAAAATTAGAGGCAGGATGGATGTGGGCAGGTGAGAGGAGAGCAGCAAGTTCTGTTATCCATCATGGCTCTGGAAGAAGAGGAGGTTTTTGAGGCACTCCTGGCCCTGGAGAGCAGGGGTGAGGCACAAGCCCCCCATTTCTCCTCCTGGGGAATGGGCCATCACAGTAGGATCATCCCCTCTGGAAACTGTGACTCATGTGGAAGGGGGGAGCAGGGAAGGGGGAACTGCCTGATTCCCCCTGTCGTGGCAAGACAGGGCTCTCCATCCCAGCACTGGGGGCTCAGGGAGGAGCCTGGGGGGCTGCTGTCCATGGAGATGGGCCAGAGCTCTGCAGGGTGACCACTTGAGGCTGGGCCAAAGGGTGAGGGAGGAACTGGGGGAGCTGGGAAGGTGATGATGGGAGGAGGGCAGCATCTGCTCCCTGCTGTGTGCCAGGATGGACAGGCACAGAATGGAATTCTTGGGGTTTGTCCTGTGCAGAGGGAAGAGTTGGTCTCTGTGGTCCTTGGGGATCCCTTCCACCTCTGGGAGTTCTTTGGTTTTATGAGAGAAGGCCAAAGGTTTCTGGTTCCCAGCTCAAGTCCTGGGTAACATCTTCAGGGAATGCCCTCTGCTGTCTTCCTGTGCTCCTCCAGAAGCAGCATCTTTTCCTGAGGGGCATCTCCTGCTCCAGGGGCTGATCCTGCTGGGGGAAGCCAGCAGAGGAACAGGACAAGGCCCTGGGGTGCCCAGCAGAGCCCAGGATGAGGATCTCAGCCAGCCACGGGGATCTGCCATCGGAAGAAAGCCCCAGCCCCGCTGAGCTTGACCTCCTGGACACCTCCAAAGCCACTCAGCAGCCCTGGCACAAATCCCTGGGGAAAAGGGAGACTTTAAATCGGGCCACATCGACCTTTTTTTATATTGGCAGTGGACTGGCTGTTATGGACTGAGTGCCTGAGGTTCTTGCACTGAAAGGAGCACAGTGCAACACTGGGGGCACCTCTGGATTCCACTTACTCCCAATAATTATTGCTTCTTGGCTTGTTGCTACACCATGTAGTGTGATGTTATTGCTTGGAATGCTCTGTTAACTCTATTTTTACTGATACCATGTGTTCCCCTGCTTTCATCCCAGTAGTGTGTCAAGGGCTGTTTTCCTAAGGATGGTCAAGGGAATATGATTCTAATATTACTGGAGATGATATAAAAAGTTTTATAGACACTGCTCTGTGTTTGAACTGGGAGCCCAGAGCTCAGCCACGAGGGCCTTAGTCAGGCATTTGAATTGCATGTTTTGGAAGGCCAGTGAGGTAAAAAAGCACTTGCTGGTTTACAGCAGGGCAGCCAGTTTGAAAGGGAACATGTTAGACCTGCACTTAGAGAGGAACAAACCAAAAACCTCAGAAATCTGGACTTATAATATGCAATTTCAGGCATCATTTGTCTCTGGAAGCACGAATTCAAGCATCCTGGGAAATACACAAGGGCACGCTACGTGCTGTGGTATTCCCAGGAGTGCAGCCACAAAGCTGTGGCTATTAGTGTGACAGTCCCTGTCTTGGCTGGCAGGGCTGGGGGAGCACGGAGATCCCCCAAAACTCAAGCCAGAAGTTCCAGAGCCAAGGTGTGCTGATGATCACAAAGGATCTTTGCATTCTCTCTGGCTTGCTTCCTGGCAGAAGTGGGATTTTTGGGGTTTTTTTGGTAGGGGTGTGCAAGATAAGGGCGGGGAGATGATTCCCTGCTTGTTCAGTCAGACAGGAGAGCTGGGAATAGCTCTGCTGTGATGCTCCCAGCCACTGTGCCAAGCACAGAATCGGGAGCTGTCAGGAGGAGGAGACCCAGGGTCTGCACCCTCTCAGCCCTGGCAGAGCAGAGCAGAGCAGAGCTGGGCTGCTAAAACATTCTCCAGGGATCAGAGCACAAGGATTTGTTCATTCCACTGCTTCCTCTGCCTCACACCAGCATTTTCAGCGCTGTTTCTGCCTCAGCTCTGCACCTGGAGTTCATGGTTTATCCACCGCTTCAGCTCCCGCGAGCGAACGGGGACTCTGCACATGCAGCTCTGCTGCATGAAGATTTCTGTGTATACAAAAACCTGCCTTCCTATTAACTCATCAAGGCGTTTCTTTATATCTTTTACAGTAGAGCAGGTCCGGTGTTCAAAAAGAAGGCACAGCAACAGCAGGCAGAGTTTTCCAGCCCCGCCGAGCTTTTACGAGCACTTCCATAATGGCATTTCCAACACTCGGGCTGTGGCCGCAGCGACAGCTGACGCCTCATCCATCATAACCTGCTCTCTGCTTCAAAAAACTGCTTCATTTATTGCAGGTGATTGCCTCTGCATGGGATGAACATGCCTGGAAATTCCAACACTTTTGTCTGGGCAGCAGGCGGGCTCCCGGTGTCCGGCACCGCGTTCACCGCTGGGACTGTGCTCCCCTCGTTTGCCTCCTGGTGTTGCCATGAAGTAGAATGGAATAAAGTGATTTGGGTTGGAAAGGAACTTAAAGATCATCTGCCATGGGCAAGGGCATCTCCCACTGTCCCAGGCTGCTCCAAGCCCCAGTGTCCAGCCTGGCCTTGGACACTGCCAGGGATCCAGGGGCAGCCACAGCTTCTCTGGGCACCCTGTGCCAGGGCCTGCCCACCCTCCCAGGGAACAATTCCTTCCCAATATCCCATCCATCCCTGCCCTCTGGCAGTGGGAAGCCATTCCCTGTGTCCTGTCCCTCCATCCCTTGTCCCCAGTCCCTCTCCAGCTCTCCTGGAGCCCCTTTAGGCCCTGGAAGAGGCTCTGAGCTCTCCCTGGAGCCTTCTCTCCATGTGAACACTCCAGCTCTTGCAACCTGGCTCCAGAGCAGAGGGGCTCCAGCCCTTGGATCAACATCTTTGACTGGCACAGCTTCTGGAGTTCCAAACCATCCCTCTGTGTCTTTATTTTGGGGTAAGAAGCAAAGATTTCCTCCTAACCAAGGAGAGCTGGAATTTTCCCACTTCTATAAGCCAAATTTTCTCACTTGGTGACTGCAGAGGGTGAGGCAAGGTAGCAGCTGGAAGGAGGAAACCAGAACAGCAGATGACCAGGAGGGAGATGAGGTAAAAGATCAGCTCCTTGCTCAGGAGCCCTTGGGACAAAGAGAAATGTGTGACACCAAATCTACCAATTCCCACGTACAAAACAATGTAAATATCTCTGCTCACCAGCTTACCCTGCTCTCCTCACCTTAAAAAGGATGGAGGGAAAGCTTTGGGGCTGTAGGGCAAGCTGGGGTGAGCAGACCTTGGATGGAATGTTTGTTTGGGTGAGGTCATTTGTTGTCAGCTTCAGCCAAGTCACTGATTTCACAAAGCACAGCCGGGCTCCAAGCAGGACAAATGCCTGTCCCAGAGATCTCCCGAAGCCACTGCAGCTCAGCACTGAGCAGAACTGCCCAGATTAGACCTCAGGATCCCAAATTCCTGCTTTCCACGCTCACATTTGAGCAATGGTCTCTCAGTGCAAAACCTCAAGGGCAGTGCACATCTGGACTGGAGAAACTCACTTTCTTCTGTGCACCCAAATCTGAATATCTCCTCATCTCTGAGGCTTTATTACCAAGCTGAGGACACTCAAACCTTTGGAAAACCCTTGAAGATCTGGGAAAAATTTCTGCCCCTGTCTTGTAGCCTGGCCAAGATCCACCCATTTCCACATTGGTGTGGCCTTGAAAAGAAATCACTGTGGAAAGAGGTTCCCTCCAATTTCTGTAAGCAACAGAAAAGCAACAGAGCTTTGCTTTGCCCCAGCTCCATCAGGTCGTGGAGAGCCTGTTGGGAATGAAATCTTGGATTTGGAATCCATTAACCTCTGGAGAGGAGCTGAAGGATCCCTTGCCACGGGCAAGCTCTGCTGCAGGCCTGGCCAGCACAGCTCCCTTCCACTTGACATCCTGGGATCCCTGCCGGGATTTCATGGCAAAGGATCTTCCCTTGGGCCTCACTTAACTCCTCCAAGGTGTGATTTCCTCCCCAGTGATCCCCTGGTTTGCTGGAACTCTTTTCCCATCTGCAAAATCCAGATAATGCTCCCAAACTCCTTCATGACTGCCTGGCTTTCCTGAAGGAGAAGCCCCAGGAAGGGTTCAGAACATGCTGGTCCAAACTTTACAAACATCAGAAGGGACTTAAGCCAGCCTAGTGTTAAGCACAGTCTATCTGCAAGGCTCCAGCTACCTGTCCTGCTCTCCCTCCCATCCAACAGAAAAACGGGATTCAATGGGAATGGTTTGCAAAGGAGTCACTGCTCCTTAATGGGGGAAAAAGGAAAAACAATCTCTGTGCCCACAGCCAGCTCTGCAGGGAGACCTTGGGAGTGCTGCAGGGATCTGGGATGCACACAGGGATCTGGGATGCACACAGGGATCTAGGATACACACAGGGATCTAGGATGCACACAGGGATCTGGGATGCACACAGGGATCTGGGATGCACACAGGGATCTGGGATGCACACAGGGATCTGGGATAAACTCTGGGATCTGGGGTGTACACAGAAATCTGGGATGCAGACAGGGATGCTCACAGGGATCTGGGGTGTACACAGAGATCTGGGATGCACACAGGCATGCTCACAGGGATCTGGGATGGACTCTGGGATCCAGGATGCACGCAGCACATGCAGCAGGCACAGATGCATGGGAATGCTGGGAGAGATTGCTCTGCTGTGTATATTTTTTAGGCAAAAATCATCAGCATTGTTGCAGCATCAGGAGGCTTTTCCTATTTTTGCTTTGGGGATGGACATGCAAATTCTGAGGCTGGAATTGGGATTTCATGCTTCTGAAGGCTTGGGACCAAACTACATCAAGTCCCTCCAGATTGAATAATGAGGCCAAATGCTTTTTTTTTTTTTTTTTTTTTGTAATTAGTGTGAGGACAAAATGACACTGTGCTTCAGAACTGTGCATTTGGAGAATAAAAGGGATTTTTTTGGTTCTTCTTAGGTGCAGCTGTGGGGTAGTGGAGCTGGTAGGGATGGGGGGAGCATCCTCACGTTGATCTGGTAAAAACATCATCTAAATCCAATCTGCTGCAGCAAACAGGCCAGGGAGATGAAGGAAACCACATTAAAAACATGATGAAAGTTGCCTCGAGGCTCCTTATTTCACACCCAGGCTCTGGGAACTTGGGTTTTTTTTATTTCTTCCCTTTTTCTTCCTTTAATAAACCCGAACTTGGCATTCTTGACACACACACAAGGGTGCAAGCCGAGGGGACATTAAAAGCTCACAGACAAGAGAGATTTGGGTTCCTTGGCTCCCACTGGAATTTTTGAGGCCTTTCAGCAGATGACCTGCTTCCTCGGGTGGAGAAAAAGCAAATTTCATTCTAAATAAGCAGATAAAAATTGGTCTAGGCCAATCTAGATAATTCCTTTTGACCCCAGAGTCACTTGGCATCACTTGGCTCCTCCAAGGGGTTCAAAGAGAGGAAAAGAATGATCCTGCTAATCCTATGGGTATGAGAAAGAGGCAACCCCCCAAAATTCATTATTTGTACCCCATAGTGAGCTCCCTGAAGCAAGCAGAAAGCGAAATAAAACTCACACATGGTTTATTTTTGGATTATTCCCTCCCACCTCCACTCCAGCCCACTCCCAAACTGATTTTTGGGGCAATTGCTCCCTTCCCTGACTTAAGACACCAAACACTCCCAGCTCTGCAGCTCCCTCCCTGCTCCTTCCACCCAGCAGGTGGAACTGCTGTGGAAGCGAGGAAGAGGAAGGAGAGGGAGGAAGGAAGCAGGAGAGAAAACAAGAGGGGAAAAGTCACATCTGCTCTGTGACTAATCCAGGCTGTGGCACACCCGTCCGGGTCCCTTTTTATTGCTAACATTCCTCATAAGTTAGAAAACACTTTTGTACCACCCCCCCCCTTCCCTTTCCCTCCCAGCTTCAGATGTCCCAGAGGAATGTTTAAGCGATTATGGAATCCCAGAGGAGTTTGTTGCTTCCCTTTTTAATTTGTTCCATGCTAGTTGCTGGTTTTTTAAAGCAGTGCCCAGCTTGCTCTTTCCTCAGAGTCAAGCCCAGGGCTCCTTGTTCCGGTTCTGGCATGGAATTCCTCATGACTTTGTTCCCCAAATCCCTGCGGGATTATAGCAGGGCTGCAATAATTTACTCGATGCTGAAATTGGTGATTACCTGCCCTGATTTCTGAACTTATGTTTAAACAGAAATGCTAAAAATACTGACTTAAGCCAATCAAAAAAAAAGAAAAAATAAAAAGGCATTATTGGCTCTTTTTCACTTGGCCGGCGTTCACAGACGAGCTGCGATCCTGCAAGGCCGATGAAATGCCTGGTGTTATCCTGCTCCAGGCACAGGCTGAGGTCTGGAAAAAATTCCCTTTGGGTCCCCCAGAACGGGTCAAAATCCCACTGGGTCCCCCAAAATCAATTGGGGTTGCAGTCTATTCTGTTTCCATGCAGGAGCTCAGCATGGCACTTGGGTTTTAACCTCTTCACCCCTCTTTGCCCTCTGACCAGCACTCCAAAGTGAGGGAATGGTGGCAGATGCCCAGGGAATGGCTCATCATTGTCTAGGAAGTGCATGGCAGGAAAAGAAATTAAATACATTCTTCTCAAAAATCAGCACTGCAGCTCCTGGCCTTTCAGTTTTTATTTACTCTTGATTTATTTAATTTTATTTTTTTTGGTTCCCATCATGAGCTGCCTGCAATCCCTTTGTCTGGAATTGTCCCATTGGCTTTCTGGGTGCCCCTTAGCAACAGTTGCTTCCAAACCAAAGGCAGGAAAGCCTCAGACCCAGAGCAGCCACGAGACAACTGGGAAATGAAATTTATAAAACCCCAAAGTGTTGAAGATGACTTTTCTTAGAAGATAAGAAGGAGATAACCCAAGAGCTTGGAAGGGTGACACAGCTTGAAGCATCCCTCACTAATTAGGAGAAAGTGAGCAAATCCTGGCCAATTTTGTCCTTAACAGCACCACTTTGCATCCTTCATCTCAATATTTTGTCAGGTCAGGTGCTGTTTCTTGGTGAACCATTTCTTAGCCAATTTTGCATCCAAATGTCTCGGATCCCCCTCTAGGGATGGGGACTCCACCACTTCCCTGGGCAGTTCATTTCCTGGGAAATCTCAAAGAAGCTTCACTGCAGTTTGGGCACAAGACATCTCTGAAAGTCAACTCTCCCCTGAGGTTTGCCAGTCTCTTTTAATACACAGAGAAAAACAGGAGTTTCCCTGGCAAAACAGGTGCTCCTCTCAGAATTCCTGGTTCACTGGGACTTCAGATGGGTGCAGTACACTGGAATGCACCCCTTCAACATTTGTGCACAGAGCAGGCACTGTTTGCGTCCTTCACATGCATTTATTCAAGGAAATAATAAAATAGAGAAGTTCAGTGCCCAAATAATGACATTTATTCTTAATTCTTGGACTCCAGGAAGACTTGAGAAACTGAGGGGAGTCCCTGACTCCTTTCAATCAAATCAGCTCCTTCGGTTCAGCTTGCAGGGGCAGTCGTGTTGCTGCTTTGGGGTTTTGCTGATTTTCTTTTTTTCCTGATTTCATTGCAATTTCACCACTCCCCAGAATCAAAGGGAAAACATAGGAGTGGGCAAT
The DNA here is from genome assembly GCF_052056855.1 of Sturnus vulgaris. Lineage (NCBI taxonomy): Eukaryota > Metazoa > Chordata > Aves > Passeriformes > Sturnidae > Sturnus > Sturnus vulgaris. The sequence goes on from NC_142249.1 coordinate 3,879,910, forward strand.
CCCCAGGAAATGAGCACCCCCCAGCTCTCCTGTGAACTGTGAGACAGCAGAAACCCACCTTCCTTGACGGGCAAAATGAATTCGACGTGCAATTCTCCTTCCCGTTTCTGCGTGTGGTGTCCATGCTGTTCCAATTTCTGTGTGACAAAATGTACCCTTGATAGGAACCAGACCTGGGGCTGCTTTAGCACTCAGATATCGCAGTGCTCGCCTGCCAGTGCCATCTATCACGGGAGTGAAAAACCGTGGCACTCGCAGCATCCTCGGGGAAGGGGAAACCACAACTCTTTCAAGGCTCGCCAGTTACTTTACAAGTTAAGCCTGTCAGTTTAGCACTAAATCTTGCACTTGAAACGCTGAAATGAAAAAAAAGAGGAGAGGAAAAAGAAAAAGAAAAAGAAAAAGAAAAAGAAAAAGAAAAAGAAAAAGAAAAAGAAAAAGAAAAAGAAAAAGAAAAAGAAAAAGAAAAAGAAAAAGAAAAAGAAAAAGAAAAAGAAAAAAGAAAAAGAAAAAAGAAAAAGAAAAAGAAAAAGAAAAAGAAAAAGAAAAAGAAAAAGAAAAAGAAAAAGAAAAAGAAAAAGAAAAAGAAAAAGAAAAAGAAAAAGAAAAAGAAAAAGAAAAAGGAAAAAGAAAAAAGAAAAACTTCCAAACTGGAAAGTGGAGGTGTTTTAAGGTGTTTGGGGCTTGTGAGGATTGATTTGTGGGGTTTTCCCTGCCTTCTCTGCAGCCAGATGCATTGGACCAGGCTGCCCAGGGAATTGGTGAAATCACCATCCCTGGAAATGTTCCATGGATGAGGCACTCAGGGACGAGGTTTAGTGGTGGGGAAATAGTTAGACTCGACGATTTTGGAGGGCTTTTCCGCCCTAAAGTCCTACATTTCAAGGGGTAACATGGCTTGAGGAAGCTGCTAGAGAGATCTGGAGCCATCCTGGCACAGAGAAAAAGAGGATCAAGCAATGGAAAGGTCAAGGGTACACTGCTTATCAGGAGGGAAACCACAGGATCGATGCTTGAAAGGAGAAGGTAAAAAAATCTCATTCACAGCATTTAATGAAAAACATTTTTCCCTCCTGCCTTGCCCCAAGACAGTTTTCACAGAAATGTCAGTTTCCAATTCCTTTTTTTCTTTTGTTGGTTTTTTGGAGGGTTTATTGAAGAGCAGAGAAGTCCATTTTTCATGGAGAAAACAGCAAACCCCTGCTAAGCTTGGGGAAACAACCATCAAAATAAGAAGAGTGAAAGAAAATAAAAGAAGGAGCTCCTTCCTGGGGAAGGACTAAAACCATCAGGCTGTGGTTTCTAACAGAGAATAAATCCGACTTATTTTATTACTCTTAAGGGTCTAATTGCCATTAGACCTTAATTGTCTCCTGGCTTTGCTTTGCAAAGCACGGAAAGCACAGCCTGTGCTGGCCACTGGCTGCAATCATCTGCTCTTTTGATATTCATGGGCGCGTTTTTCCCCCCTTTCATCTTTATGTAAACGAGGAAGCAGAAGCTGCTGTGATCCTCCTGCACCTGACAGCTTTATGGTCCGGGCAGGGCTCCTGTGACCCAGCCCACGGGGCTGTGGCTGGAGCTGTCTGAACCAGACGGAGCCTCCCGAGCTCTCCTTGTGTTTCTCCTGCCACCCCTCTTGTCCTGCGGCCACGATCAGCAGGTGTTGCCCTTCCTCTCCGAGCGGACCCTTTGGAAAAGACATCAAAAAGCTTCGTCAGGCACAAGGGAAGGGATATTTGTTCAGGCTGAATTCGGCCCCTAATTACCATACACAGTCTTCCATCAGCAACAAACAGAACTGGCCACGAGGGCTGTGGTGTTTTTAAAAGCTTAATTGAGCTGAGTGGAGTCTCAGAATCGTAGCCAGATGAAATTATTCTGCTTGTGTTTGAGCACAAGCTGCTTTAAGGGGAGCAGGACGAGTGGCAGAACTGAGCACATGTGGCCAGCACCCTCCCTCTGGGTCATTTAAACTCCACAAGTGACGGCTCAGACTCCTGCCAGAATGGTTTGGGCTGGAAGAGATCCTAAAGATCAATTTATCCCACCCCCTGCCGTGGGCAGGGACACCTTCCACTGTCCCAGGCTGCTCCAATTCCCAGTGTCCAACCTGGCCTTGGACACTGCCAGGGATCCAGGGGCAGCCACAGCTTCTCTGGGCTTCTCTTCACCCTCATGGCAGAGAATTTCTTCCCAATATCTGAAGTTGACCTACCCTCCTTCAGTGATCCCTCCAAACAAGGTGGGATCCAGAACAGGACCCAGCAGCTCCCCAGGAAGATGCAGGTGGAAGCTTGCCTCTCATTCACCATCCTCCTCTCCTGTTCCCCAAACAATCTGGGTGAACACCTTTGGCAAAAATGGATTTGGGGATTTTTTCCAGACTTTTTTTTTTTTTTTTTTTCTGAATTACCTTTTCCTGGTCTCCGTGGGATTGGGATTTTCATGCAGTGCCTGTGTGCTGAAGGGGATCATTCTGGGGCTGTGGTTTAGCTTTCTAACGATGCGTGAATGCTGGGGGCAATTTCTGTCTTTATTTTTATAAATAGATGTCCTGTCTCCTCGGCTTTCTGCTGGTGTGAGGTTTAGCACATTTATTACTCTTCAGTGTTCCAAGGGTGGAAAAAAAAAATTATAAAATAATAATAATCATCAGACAGTTGGTGATTTTCCTTAATAGCATCCAGGGCATGGAAAACAACTTCCTCTCCCCCAGAGCAACAGTGATTCAAAACATGAGGACTGAGGGAGCAAAGTCACAGCATTTCAAGACCAACACCAGCAGCAAAGCCTACAGCCCTAGGGGCTGAAGAGGCAGTGAAAAAAAATGTAAAAAAAAAAAGTGAAAAAAATGAAAAAAGTTGAAAAAGTGAAAAAAGGATTAGCTGTACCACCCAAAATGTAGACCAAATATAGATTGATCTAGACAAGGGAGGTCTTGCAACAAGTCTGCAAGAGCAGGGACAAATCCATGCATCAGCACGTCAGGAATGAGCTCAACTTCTCAGCATTCCTGCCTGTGATGGATACAGGAGGCAGGATAAAACATTCACCTTTAGGAGGAGAATTTAATTTTTGATCCCTGCCACAGAATATCTCAAGTTGGAAGAGACCCAGCAGGACCATCGAGCACAGATCCCTGCTCCTCACAGGACTGCCTGAAACTAAACCATGCGGCTGAGAGCATTGTCCAGGTGCTCCTCGAGCTCTTCCAGGCTTGCTGCTGTGACCACTTCCCTGGGGAGCCTCTTGGGGTGCCCAAACACCCTCTGCGGGAAGAAACATCCTAAAATCTTAGCTGGGATGGACATTGAATCCCAGAATGGTTTGGGTTGGAAGGGACCTTAAAGATCATTTTGTCCCGTCCCCTGCCATGGACAGGGTCACCTTCCACTGTCCCAAGTTGCTCCAAGCCCTGTCCAGCATGGCCTGGGACACTTCCAGAGGTGATAACTCCATCAGTCCCCTGGGAAGCCCTTTCCAGTGCTTGATCACCCTTTGGGTGAAGGAATCTTTCCTAATAACTAACCTAAGCCCTCCCCTCTCTCTCCTGCCTGACCACGTCCAGCTTTACCCCCAGCCCTGTGTGCCACAGGCAGCTGAGATGTGGGATGAGGGCTCATCCTGGGAGGCATCTGATGGATTTTAGCCAGGCTGTTGTGGTGCTGGGACAGGGGTTGGACAACCTCTTTGTGTCATTCCTCAAGGAGCCTCAACCTTCCTGTGTGACTCCATCCCAGTGCTGAAATCTCCAAAATTTATGGGGATTTTCAAGCAGCTGGCTCTGCTTTCTTCCCTCTTTTATTTATCTCACATTTTAAAGGCATCGTTTTGGTTTTTTTTCAATGAGCATCTCTCTCTCATCATGCAACACTTTGGTTTTTTGGCAGCTTGGCCAAATCATCGTGGGCGAAATGCTCCACCCTGGAACAAAGAGGGGAAAGGGAAATGTGCACATCCCACGGTGGGCAAAGTCTCTGTAGCACATCTGGGAACATCCCTTTGCCAGGACATTGCCAGGTTTTTCACATGGGATGTACACTGTGATGGCAACACACCCCCCCTGCCCCCAGGCTCGATAGCAACATTTTAGGTTCAGACACATTAATTCCACTCAATTCCAGCTTAAAACTCCAAGTCTGCATCCTTCAAATTGACAGGAAAAGAGGAAAATGCCAGATTTGAAGAAATAATAAAGATGAACACATACAGGTCCTGGGACACTATAACTTATTATTCTCACAGCTCTTCTGAACGTGGTTTCTGTTTCCATGGCCATTTCCATGCCATCTAAAACCCCCAAAATGTTTAAAAAGAAAAAATACACAGAAGACAGGAACTGTGGCCTCCTGTGCAATATGAAACACTTGTTTTTTTGGTGTCCTGGAGAATATCTCACCAATACTTCTGGATTCTGGATCTTGTTTTCAATCCTGAGTGTACCAGCTCATACTGAGTATGGAGTGGAGCATCCCAAAGGAACTGTTTACAAGGGATGGAGGGACAGGACACAGGGAATGGCTTCCCACTGCCAGAGGGCAGGGATGGATGGGATATTGGGAAGGAATTGTTCCCTGGGAGGGTGGGCAGGCCCTGGCACAGGGTGCCCAGAGAAGCTGTGGCTGCCCCTGGATCCCTGGAAGTGTCCCAGGCCAGGTTGGACACTGGGGCTTGGAGCACTTGGGACAGTGGAAGGTGTCCCAGGGGGTGAATCTAGATGAGCTTGAAGGTCCCTTCCAACCCAAACCATTCCATGCTTCTATGATTATGCAGCTGCAGGAAGCAGGAGATGCAGGAAGTCTGTTGCAAGCACTCCTAGATGGAAGACATTTGCCACACACAGATACTTGGATGTTTTCAGCTCCTGAAAAAAAGCCAGGAAAAATGCTGGGCCTTTCTGAATGTTGTCTATGGGATCCTCCCCTTCCAGGTGTGTCCAGCAGTTCTCATTTGTACGTGCTCGACCTGCTGTCCACAAATAAAGTGTTAAATATTAATATTCTTTTTTAACTTTAAGTTGATGAGTTTAAATTTTACTGAGCTATAAAGCCACCCTAATTGAAAAGCTCTCCACATGGGTGAGATTATGCTGTCAAGCAGGAACCATCCCTGTCAGCTGAGTGGGAGATTTGCATGGAAAGTTCCCATTAGGGCTAATGCAAATCATATGTGGCAAGAGGGAAGAGAAGAGTTGGGTGGGAGAGCATGTGCTGTGAAAAAGTGGGGTAACTGGGTGGAAAGATTGGATTTTTGGAAAAGTTTCTTCACAGAAAGTGGTGGAATCACCAGCCCTAGGGGTACTTAAAAGCCCCATGAATGTGGCACTTGGGGACATGGCTGGTGGTGGCCTTGGCAGTGCTGGGAGAACATTTGGACTCAATGATCTTCGAGGGCTTTTCCAACCTAAATGGTTTAATGGTTCTAAAAAGGGAGGGGGAAAGGTGACACAGACAATGATGGCCATGAAAACCCAGCAGGTAAAAACCCCCAGGAATCAGCAGCAGTTGTGCTCATCCCTCTTCCCTGATATCCTGCCAAGGACCTGTTTCAAGGAGAAAATTTGGAGAAGGCCAGCAAGGTTATCACTGCAGGCCCCCCATCAGTGCAAGGAGATTATGAAATGTCCTCTTTCCCCTCCACGAGGTTCAGACTGGGTACAATTATTGACTTTCAGCCTTTCATTCTGGATTTCCAAGCTTCCAGTGGCCCCAGTCACAGGGACAGCTGCTTCCCAACATTGCCAGGCTCCTAAACATATCCAGGCTTGGATGCAACATCTGCACACAGACACAGGACATCCAGGGCACTCTGGCACGACATCCCCAAATGGGAAGTATCCCAAAAGACCCCATTGTCCATGGCTTCAGATGCAGGCAGGGCCATGGGTCACAGGCTGCACCCACTCCTCAGCACACTCCTGGCTGCACACAAGTAAGGAATGAACAGGGAAAGTCCAGCTCTGATGAGGATACTCATTCTTGGGAGCTGTCCAGACACCAAGAAAAAACACTTTGAAGTCACAAAGAACTTCAAGATAAGAGAAAACGACGTCATCAAGTCCAGCTCCTGGCCCTGCTCAGGACAACCACAATCAAAGCTGAACAGCCTCTACTATTTTCCTCAAATATTTTCTCCAGGCATTTCCCTGGATCCTCTCTCAGGTCAGAAGAATAGGTAACCAAAATTATATTTACTGCTGACATACACAAGTGTCCCAAACTTCAGCCACTTCCTAAAGGCTTTAGGTTAAATCCCTTGTAAACATCTTTTCATCCCTAAAATCGGTGCAGCTTCTGAGGAAAAGGAGATTGCAGCCTGCCCATTGCCATAAACATTTTCCCTTGGGCAGATGCCTTTTTCCCAAGGGAGGCCATGAAAGAGAACTGTGGTGGGAAACCAACATGCTGACAGCCTCATTAATTAATCCTGTCCTAGGACAAATTCTTGGTAAGTGCTGTAATGAGCCAGCTAAGCATGTTGTCTTCAGAGGAAACAATAAAAATAATAGAGTTACAAAACAGATTCTCTTGTGAAATCCTTGCCCAAGAACCCCAAACCTGCAATAATCTTCAGCTCACACCACAAGAAAGGGTACCTCTGGCTTTATCTTTCCCCTGACACTTGCCCTGCTGCCAAGGCCTTTAAAATCCCACAGCAATGTGTTTCCCACGTCTCCCAGGCTGGGGGGATGTGGGGGGCTGGCAAGGAAGTGAAGCAATGGGGCCAGCAGACACCTAAATGCCATTTGCTCCCTCAGCCACATCCCTGGAGCCAGGATCCCTCCAGCAGCTTCTCCAGCTGTTTGCACCCAGGAATTCCTGAGTGGAGGAGCCAGGTGTCCTCCCCCAGTGCTCACACACACACTGAGAGCCACTGGCGCCTTAAGTTTTAGCTTTCATATTTTCCAGACTCTGAACTGCATTAGTGTGCAGGTCTGAACTTCATACAAAGTGTTAGCAAGTTCTCCTCACAGCTCAGTCACACAGAACAATCCTTTTCCAGCCCCAGAACCAAGGACACCGCTGCAGCTTCAGCCCCAAAAAGTGCAAACAGCAGCGAATTGGGGAGAGAATCTGGGAGGATGGGACTGCAGAACCTGGAGCTGGGATTGGACAATTAACCCAATATGGAAATGGACCAAAACTGATAAAAGTGTGAAAACTCATGACTCGGGGTCATTCTTGGATGATCCATCTTGGGTGTAGCCCTGGCCAGGCTCTTGCACTGCCCAAGGTGAATCCTTTGAAGGCCTTTTAATAAATCCCTGCTTTATTCCTTTAACTCTGCCCAGCCTCTGTCCCAGGTCAGCCTCTCACAGGCATCACCACCATGCTCTTAAAAACAGGGTATAAAACCCAGCCCAGGGACCAAACTGCAGCCCTTGAGGGCTCTCCACCTCGGGGCCATGGGAATATGTGCCACATCCATGGAGCAGCCTGTTCCAAGCTCTCACAGCTCAGAGTGCACTTCTCAAACTGCCCCTAGCCCTTGTTTCAACTGCAAGGATAAAAGGATGTGCCTGTTTTTAGTCATTTTAACATGCCTGAGCCTCTGCTGACAGTTTCTTTGGCATTGGAAGCCACTGGCAGAGCTGAGGCTGCAAGGGGAGAGTTGCCAAGGAGTCAGCTGGATGAAGCCTGAGAGAAAAGGGGGAGAAGTTTCATGGCTGTTCCAGCCTGACCCTTCACCCCTGCCTTCCTCCCTCCCAGTCCTGCTATGCTCCTGATCACCCTTCCAGCATCGTTTTCCTGCTTTTTGTACGAGGTCCCTGGTCACTGTAACTCTCCCCTGGAATTTCCCTCCTGACAGTGGCCACTGGGCAGCTGGAAGAACTGCAAGGAAACCAGAGGATAAGTGGCTGCAATATTTTTACTTCTCCTTTTTTTTTTTTTTTTCCCCCTATGGTTAAAAAGCCCTCAAAAGCAGCTGGGAGCTGGTGGGGGAGGCAGTTCCTGGAAGGCACAGACAGTGATTGCATCACTGCATCCCTGAGGATGGATGACATGGACATGGACAGTGCAAGTTAAACCCAGCAGAAACACTGGCCCTGATATTAATGAATGGCAAATAAACCCCTAATTGACACAGATCTGAGGCAATGCCCACATAAAACCAAAAGAGATATACCTCCCTCCTGCTCTCTGCTTCCTTTGGTTTAGATCCCCAAGAAGCAAAATCCACATTGTGGATATAATCAGTGGGAAAAGGAGTGTCCAAAACCTGCTTAAGCATCAGCTGGTACAACCCAAATGCACCTGCTGGATTTAAGGGTTAGTCTAAGCTTAAAATCATAGGAAGAGCATTGATTTCAGTAAAAGAGCTGGACAGATGCAGCTGATCAGTGAACCTCTACCACTCATGGCAAAAAGCTGGAGGAAAACCAGCTTGCCCCCCAGTCCTGGTTTCCTGCAGGGAGCTGGATGCAGGCAGATGCACCTCTTAAAATGTCCAACACCTTTTTACATCCAAGCTGGAAAAGTACAACAGTGGTTCACACCCAGACCCTCTCCCTGGACCCTTTCTGCCACCACTTTCCAGGGCTGCCTGAAACATTTTAAGGGGAAGCAAAGGAGTTAGAACAATTTAAAAAGTCACAAGGGACTGCAGGCCTGGAAATTTACTGTCCCTGCTGTGTTTTTATTTTCTCTTTCTGGTTTTTTGGTTTTTTTTGTTTTCTTTTAAAGGAGTTGAGGTGACCCAGCAGAACAGACTGCTCTGGTGAGTTGTGGGTGACCCCCTGCATCAGCTCCAATTTCATTATGTGAACAGTGTCTTTGACTGAATGGTCACATTTTGGATAGGAGCCCAAATTCACGCTGGCAAGGGCCTGGAAGAGCCAAAAGGTGAGTGGTGACCTCCCAAACCCCAAACCAGCATCGCTGAACCATTGCCCCTGCTTGGAGCTGATATTCCTTTATTTACATGGCATCAATGAGTCGACCTGGCCACACCCTCCCCAACACAGTAAACCTGAGCAGGGTCTGTCCAACTTCAAACCCCCTCCTACTGTTTACATCAGTCTCTTTCAACCCATAAACTAGACATTTATTCCACAATTCCCTACCCTGTCACGGGCAATTGCCATGATAAGAAGGCTGATTACAAACAGGATGTTTCAGCTTAATTCAAGAGACTATTTTAGGATTATTTTTTCGGGTGGAGAAGGAGAAATAACTTCAGGATTCTTTTGACCTTCTGGCCTCAGAAACATGTTATTAGAATCACAGCATGGTTTGGGTTGGAAGGGACCTTCAAGCCCATCTCATTCCTCTAGACTACGTTGTTCCAACTATAAATTTGCTTCCTCTTCTTCACAGGGATCCTGATGGGTGTCACAGGGCTAAAACCCCCCAGACTAGGATTGGAAGTGCAGGACACATCCTTCCCTCCTCTGTGGCCTAAACACACACTGATTTTCCATTGATCTGATGGTTCTAGCAAGGGGAATTTAAAAAGAGATATGGCGAAGAGGTCAGGTTGTGCCTTAGTATGAAGGGTGGCTTCTTACTCTGAAAAGCAAATTTAAGTTAAACTGGGTTTGTTCTTTACTCCTTCTGTCATGTGCTGTCACCTTTAGCTCCAGAAGGTTTCTGAAGCAGAAAGTAGGAAATACAAGGATAAAAGTTCTGAAGGATCAGAACTGGAAATATAAGAGCTCTTGTTTTTCAGTGGGTCCAAGCTGCAGGGGAAAGTCAATTTCCTGAGCCTTATGTGTGGCCCAGCCACATAAGAATATCCAGACTTGGCTTTTCCTTTTGCAGTGGATGCCCAGGTCACCCACAGGACTGAGACTGAGGTTTTGTGGGTCTAACATAAATCTGAGGACAGTGATGGGCTGTAGCTCAAGGAACCAGGACTGTAAGGGCTGGAAACCCTCTTGTTCAATCCCAGCTCCAAGGCTGCAGCAAAGATGAAAACCAGCTCCAGGCATGGGATACTCAATGCTTTGGATAAAATCTGGGAGGCTTTTTTCCCTCTAAGCCCCCAGCAGCTGGCTAAGGAGGCAACATGGAATGTGAAGGAAATGCTGGAAGCATCAAGACCAGTTGTCTAGCCAACCACAGCCCTGTGGTGCAGCAGGGGCATATCAGCAAAACTCCAGGGACTGCACTTACCACAGAGGTGGCCCTTCAGAAGATCCCTTCTCCAGGGAACACGGGCTCCCACCCAAATCAGAACCCAGGAAGATGTGAGAGAAGCCAAGGTTACAATTGGAGCCAGAGCACCTCACAGGGCATCTCATTTCATACATTTGTATGAAGGTCCTTCGAAATGAGGTGCATCAGATCATTTGTTTTCATTTTTTTAATTGGGGCAGGATTCCCACCACACCTCTCTCATCTGTTCTTTTTTTTTCCACCTGTCTTTTATTTTATTTCTGGCTCTTTACAGCCTCCTTTTCCAGCTGCTTACTATTATCACCTACAATTCTAATCCCTCCTTAAGTGCTCACATAATCACCCCTTTATTTGGGAACCTGCATTCCTACCCTTTGAACCCCAGCTTGTCCTTGTATTTCCTGGTCCCAGTTTGTTCCAGTGGTTCCCAATGTCCCAGAACACTGATTTGCTTTAGCTTGTCCTTCTTTCCCTGGGCATGAAGGGAATAATTAGCAGCAGAACATGTGGGATTTTGCTGTTGGGAAGGGGTGCCCTGGCTCTGTGACCAAGGTTTTTATTCCCACATTTACCCATTCCTGCCCATGGATTTGGGCAAACAGCCAGAGCCTTTTGGTGGAGCACTTGCTCTCCATTTCCATGCTTTCACCCACTGCCCACCACATTCTTCTCCATCTCCAAGATCTCCGAGATTCCAGTGTGCAAGGCCTTCAGCTATCTCCTTTCTTCTGTCAAAAAATTCCCACTGTCACCCTCTTATTTAGGAGGCAAATGGATCTGCTGCTCCATGAACAAAACACTCAAGGACACGTGAAATGGAAATATTGCAGTGGATGTTTAACCCTCACGGCTTCTTCCTGTGGCTCCTGCCCCTCTGAGGCCACGTCAGGTGCATTCCAAAGTTTGCCTTTTCTCCTCCTGCATTTCTGCATTTCTGTTTGCATTTCTCCTCCTGTAATTGCTTCCAAATCCAGTCGGGAGGTTCCTTTTTCCTTGGAATAACACCCTCCCTCCTCCTTTCCCTCCCCATGGAGAACGCATCCAGTCCTAAAGTGAACTAAGATGAGTCTGAAAAATCAAGTTTGTTTCTCCCCACGTCCAAAGTGGTTTCAGTGCAATCCAGGAGCAGCATGGGAATGGTGAGAATGGGAATGATCTTTCCTGCTGTGGAATCATGGCCTTCTGACAACCTTCTCCTGAGCTGATACATCCCCGTGTCTTCACCTCCTGCATAAAATGCTCTCACATCCAAAATTTTCTCCCCAAAGAGGTATTTATGGATTGGGAGCAAGTCAACACTTGCTTTTCCAAGGAAAGTCTGGTTTTCATCTGTTTTCCTGCACCCTCTGCCTTTTATTGCATCCTTAGTTGAGAGTTGCCACTGCTTCTATTCTATGAAGGAATTAGGCCAGGGGAGCAATTTTAAATCTCAGGCTGGGATAGACAGGAATCCTCTGATAGGTCCTGAACTGGATCCCAGCAGATAATTTAAAAGGCAGCACAGTAAACTGAACACTGTAAATCACTGAGAAAGACCGTGAAAATTGTTTTTCAGGGATGGTCATAACTGGGAACCTCCAAACATCTGAGATCTGCAACGTGCAGATGTTTTCTTTAAACAGGGAATTTCTATTAGTCATTAGTGTGAAGATTTTTGCAAGATTAGGTCAAGTACACAATTATTCAGCCTTTAGATCTGCCACCACACGGGGGTCAAATGGGTTCCGAGTGATCTGCTGACAAATGTGCTTCAAATGACCAATTTCCGAAGGCAATGGAGCTGTGTTTTGACAGCTCCCTGAGTAATTTCCGATGAATCCATGTGAGTCACGTCCGTGCCCAGCTCCTTGAGCTGCTGAGACACATCCCACCTCTCAGTAGATGTGTCATTTCTCCTTCCAGAGGATATGAATCCGCTCAGCTCCTTGGCGTCGCAGCTTCTACCTTAAGGTAATGCGAGCAACCCTGAATTCCTGCAGCTATGAAGGTGCTTCAGATCAGGTCTGGAAGCCTGGAGTGATCCCACACATTCCTGGCACCCCATCCGAAGATTATCCAATGTGTTTTTACTAAGCAGGTCCATTAGTTGTTTGTTTTTCTTCTTTTTTTATTAATGACCTTCACCTTTGTTTGCTTCAGCCCTGAACAGGGAGCCATGGGCAGGGCTCACTCCTACCCCGAAACCAGAAACCAGAAACCAAGGGATTTCCCAGTCAGTACCTTCATTTCCCAGTCTTCCACGTCTTCCCACCCAGGCTGCCCTCTCTGAGCTCCACCAAAACTTGCCCACAGCGTGCTGGTGCTGGGCTCTGCAGTTAGAGAATATCTCTAATATTAATTCCTGTCATGGATCAACAAGATATGAAGCCCATCATCTCAGAAAGAATATTCTGCTTTCTCTCACGCTGTAACAAACACAGGTGGGATCAGTGTTGGGGGATGCAGTTCTGGGGCTCCCCAGACGGGATGCTCAGAGCTCAACCTTGGTTTCAGATGCCAGCATGCTTCAAAACGGATTGAAAAAAATAAAATCCCTGCAGCAGAAAACCTGGGAAACCGCAGTTTCCTGGGAGCAGAGGCAATCCCCTCAAAGTCAGCCCTGTGCACTCTGACCTTGCACTGCCCTGAGCACACACTCCCATCACCTGTGCCAGGGAGCTGCCCGGGTGGGAGGATGAGGCAGTCCAAGGCTGGAGATGCCTGATCCAAACTTCTGTGGGCAGCCAAAACTCAGCTACCAGTGCAGGCTTCTAGGAAAAGGGCTGGGAGTCAGGTTACCAGAGCTGCATCGAAGCACATGTGTGAGATTACAGTGGCAACTATAAATCTGGCATTTCCTCGTGTTCCAATGCTTGGCTTCCCCCACAAAAAGTTAAACAGTTTCCCAAGCTTCCTTTGGGGTAGGGGGGGCAGCGGGATTTAATCAGGAGAAGCCCCAGTGTGCTCAAAGCTCCCATCACCAGCGCTGTACAGACCCCATCTGGCCTCCAGTGGCATCCCTGGTGCTCCAAGCTCTGCAGGACACAGCTGCTATTCCCCAGAGGAAGCAGGATGCTGTGTCCAGGTGTTTTGTTGTGGTCCATTCCCACCCAGGACCGTCCATACCTGCAAATCCACTGTTCCTAAAACATGAAGCGTTTTTAAGGGCAGAATTATGCCAATGTGGAGCTGCTCCCACAGGCTTTCCAAAACCCTTCTGAGCACTTCAAAGTGGAAAATGGCAGGGTTGGAAGGTGACTGATGGATGCTGCGCTCACTGGTGGGGTGAGGAGGGATCCCTCAGAGCCCAGGGTCTCTGAATGGACAAAACCTGCCTGGAGGGAAGGGCTGAGAGGTGTTGACAGCTCTGCCTCTCCCTCCTTCCCTCTCACCAAGGGTGGGAAGACACAGATCCAAGGGGTTTTGTGATGAGGCAGCCTGGGAGCCAGCCCTGAGCTTGTGCCACGACTCAAGCTGCTTCTCAACCACTTACTCCCTACAGCATCCTTCAAATGCTGTAGGGATTTGAAGGGATTTGACTTTCCACCTGCTCCAAGGCAGGGCCATCCCTCATCCCTGTCACACACAACACTCAGCTCAACAGCTCTGACAGCCTGGAGCTAATGAAAAAGCCCCACATCTCTCCATTTATTTAAAAAAACCCCAAAACACGCAGCTCCTCGGTGGCTGCCCCCTCCAGATGACCATTTTTATGTGCTTTGAAAGAACTCCTACTCTGCCCCTGCCTCCCAGAGCTAAGGCCTGGGGCAGGGCCAGACCCATCCCACAGGGGCAAAATTCTCATTTCCTATGCAGAACCCACAGTAAATCACTCTGTTTCTATTAGAAATTAAGTGTTTCAGCTCCTCATGGTTGTTTTGGTAGCATTCACTGAGAACAAGGAACATTTCAGCTGTTTTGGGGTGTGTTTTGCACAAGGGAGCGAGGCAGGTTTCAGGAATGGTTTATTCCCTGCCATGGAGTGGGTCAGGGCTGGCATCTCCCCACACCTTGAGGTGAAAATGGAGAGCTGAGTGGATCAGTGTTTTCAATCCTTTGACACTGATTTTTTTCCCAGCCTCTTGACCTCAGGAAGTCTCTGTTCCAAGGGGATCCGTGTCTGCTGCTCCCCTTGTGCCTGATCCTTCTTGATTGAACCACTTGGAATCTTACACGTGGAACAAAAAACCCACGGAGGGAGTTCAGAGGGCTCTAGAGGAAGGAGCTGGGCACTCCAAACTGCACCAGAGAGACAGTCAAAATTCCACCTCACCTCTCCACACATCTGCACCCTCCTTTTCTCCCCGTGCTACAAAACGTGGAAGCCTAAGGCAAAGAGCTGCCCAATTATGTGAGATTTGGGCACGTCCCTCCTCAGAATGTTCACCTTTGCACCTGGGGAGGGCTGGAGCAGTTCCCCAATCCTGGCAGACTTCCAGCTGCCCCCATGCTCCTGCTCCCTCCTGGCTCCATGCAGGTGAAAGGCTGTGGGAACAACGGGGAGCACGCTGGGGGACAAGGAATTTTACACCCATTAAGGAGCTCACCCAGAGTTTTACTGGCTCTGGTTTTAAGGCTGGGGAGAGCCTGCATTTGATGTGGAACACAGAGCCTGCAGGCATCGTTTCCCACAGCCTTCACCTTTTCCCTCATGCTCCCATGCCAGTTTATCCCGCTTGGCTCTGATGTCTCCCGCGCTCTCCAATGGAAAAAATTCCCAAGAGATGCTCCATTAGGGAAACAAGGCCCAAAGGTACAACTGATGTCTTCAGATCATAAACATCCCAAGGCAAAGAGGGAAATCTTCCAGTTTCCAGAGGGTCTTTGGCTTCTCCACTTTTCAACTCATCAATTTAATCTAGGAGCAATTTGCAACAATGCTAATTGTGTGTTTTCCCTGAGCTGGACAAACTTATAGGCCAATTATTTTTTCCTCCACCCCTGTGATGGATTGCTGAAAGGAAAACTATGAAGAAAGAAGCCAAATATCTTCGACCAAGCAGCAAAGCACCATCATTCCTTAATGTCCATGAAGAAAAAAAAAAAAATCAAAATATAAGCAAGGAAATTCGGCACAGGAAGTTATACACTGCTAAGGTTTCAGCACAAAAACCACTGATGCCTTTATCATCCCCAAGTGTTGAGATCCTTATAATTTAACTTTCAATTTATGGAACAGATTTCTTCTGAGTGGCAAGGATACAGTTTTACTCCCATCCAAAGCTTGGAAACTCTACATTCCCTCATCTTAGGATCTTTTGTGACTTGAAAGAAGGTCCCAGCTTCAGAGAAGATCTGATTCATAAGATGCAGATGTACTTGTAGAATAGCTCAGACAACCACCCCATTCAAAGCTTGAAGTTTTAGAAAGAAAATTTGGGTTTTGCACAAAACCAGGAAGCCAACTCCTTACTGAGAGCAGGAAATTCAGGTCTGCTTTGAGAGAATTGGAATTTTAATCCTCACAGCTGAGTGACAGAGAAGGGAATGGTGAGTGAGCATCTCATGTCCACCTCAAGGTTTGTGAACTGGTGTCCCCCAAATCCATTTCCTTCTACACTAAGGAGTTACTCTGATTTACAGGCAGACCCAGTCGGATGGAATTTGATGACTGGCATGGAAATACCACTGCATAATCAGTGATAATGCACATGGAATGCCCTACAGACACTTCCTGGGAATGCTGTCCCATCGGAAGTGAGCAGCCTGTGGTTACAGTGACAGGCAAACAAACTCCCCCAGCAGCACTGAGGAACAATGACAGCAGAATATAACGTAAATATTGTCATTAATATGTCCTGTTTAATTAATATGGCACGTGACTAACACAAACCCAGCAACCCCTCCCTTCCCCAAGCCCACACTCCTTGCCCACAGCCTCTGGGGAATTTACAGCCACAAGTCCAGATGCCAGATGAATAAAGCTTCCCCCAAACCCACACAAACGCAGAGACTGAGGCTCACCATCAGATTTTTTTCCAGGTTTTCCTTAGGGAGGAGAAGGACCTGACTGCAAGACATTGTTAACTCACCTGTGGCAGGGCAGACACTGTGCCCTGGGCCCCAGAGACCAAAACAAGATATCACTTGGAGGCCAATGGATGTGTCCCATGATCCCCCCAATATTTCCACTGGGAGTAGCTCTCCAGGGAAGAGCTCAGATTTTCTGTCCTCATGGGTGCAGCCCTGTTGGGTCCAGGGATGCTCCACCAACGTGCCTCTGGACATTCCTCAGCATTCCCACAAATCAGTGGCTCCTCCACGGTGAGGGCTCACTAAAAAAAAAAAAGCAGCAGCCAGCCAAGGTCAGAGAAGTTATTTGGAGGTGGGAAGCTCCTTAACCTCCTCCAAAAACTCCCCAGCCCTCACTCTCACCATTGGAGATATGATGGCTATGTGCAGCCTATAGATCTCAATAAAAGCATGGAGGCCAAAGACATATCAGGGGTTGGTTTCTTTTTTAATGTATATTTGGCAAGGTTACAAGACAACAATTCTCTTCCCTGGGACCTTTTACTTTCCTATAAATTCCAAGAGCCACATTTAAAAGTGAATTGGCAGATGCAGGGTTTTTTTTTTTTTATTGTAAGGAAATTTGTTTTGCTCTAGCAGCAGGCAAACATCTTCAGTCAAAAACAATGAAAGGGAAGGCATGTTCCCACTGAAGGCAGTCTCAGACTAGTGGGATCTTCATGCAGAAGGAAAACTGGGATTGTGTGGTGAACTACAAAGAAGAAGCTGAATAACACTTTCTGTCCGGAAACCTGAAATTGGAGGCACTTTTGGAAGGCTTTGGAATGTGTTACAAGTTGTAATCCTCCCAGCAGAACCTCAAAAGCCTTGGCTTGTTCTGCCCTTTTAAATCCAGGACTTGACAGCTCTTTAAGCAGAACCACAAGTGCTTAGAGGTGGAAAAGGCCTAGGGATTATCTAATCTATTCCATGACTTAAACAGGCAGCAGCAACACTCCAACCACGCTGCACAAGCAACGTGAAAATGCCTGCAGAGGGAGGAATCGGCCTAACTGGTGAAGGGAGCACAAGGGAGCACATTCCCCTTGTTTTCCAACTCATTAATTAATCTCTGAGCTTGAGGAGCAGCTGTGGGACTGTTGCTGACCAGAAGGATGATGACACAATAATCTCCGCCACGGCTGCCAGTGGATGCCCACACATGAAGAATTCATCTTTCCAAGTGGTGTTAACCCACCCAGCAGATTCCCCACGAGGGGAAAAAAAGGCAGTGGCATTCATCCTCCACCAAAACATGCATCTTTTATGCTTTTATAGCAATGTTGCTTTGAGTCTTAAGAAACGAACTCACTATAAATCACATCATAAAATATATCCAGGCTGATGGTTTACAGCAAATCTCTGCAGTGGTAGGGGTTTTTTGGGGTGGGGTTTTTTGGTGATAATCCACCTTAAAAAAGGCAGTTTGCTCCTGCTGCTGGAGGTGGGACAGTTTATTGTGTGTGGATTAAAAGGCCAGCTCCCAGTTCGAGAATTTGAGGGTCTGTCAGCCACTGGCAACTGAATTCCACCACCACCCCCTCCTTGTTTTATTGGTATTAATATTTGTGCTTTGCAGGTCTGCTGTGAAATGGATCGTGGTTTCCTGAACTTTTCACCCTATTTTTTCCATTGGGTTGGGAGCTCAGAGGGGGACAGCTCAGTTATTTGTGTACTGGTGTAGAAAAGATGGTGACCTAGGCCTTGACCCAGGAATTTCTGAGAATTCTGAATGATGGCTGAAAGGTAAGAGTCTCTGGAGCTGCAGGTAGCAGGAGGGTTGGAGAGCAGAGGGAAAAGGTCAGGCAGGAATCCAAACCTGGCAGATCTGAATGCTGTGAGGGAGTAAGAGACAAAACGCCCCCAAACACCCGCCTTTAGGGACAGTGCTCCTCTCCCAGCTCACACAAAGACCTCTTTGGAAGGATCCTGCTGGGATGGCAGCCAAGGAAAGCCATGGAATGAGATAACAGCAACAGACCAAGGAAAGGTTCACGCACAGTTAGGAATCCACTCAACTCCTGGCTGCCCTCAGCGAGGGATCACAACTGGTGGACACAGGAAGAACGTGCTGTCCTGTGTTGTCATTGTCCTAGGATACACAAGGGACATACTGGAAAATCCCAACTCCTGTTGCATGCTTTTAAGTCCTCAGTGGCCTGAAGCAGATTTTTATCCTTGCAGGATCTCCTGTGCTCACAGATGACCTTGATGCCAGAGTCTGAAGCTCCTTCGTCTGCAGGATACACTTCCCACCCCCTAGAGTAACACTCGGGCCAGAGGAAGAGCAGATTTCTGCTTTTTGACATATCAGACATCAAATTCCAGCTGGTCCCACCCTGAAGCCCCAAAAACCTAAGGCCTTCTGTCACCATCTACATTGGGCTGCAGAAAAATTTGGCTCTTCCCTGCATGACACCTCCCTGATGGGAACTTGGGCACCTCAGCACAACAGCAGCTCAGCCAGGGTTCAGTGCCTTTCCTTGGACATCTCATTGGCTTCCACCAGCAACTTTTTGGGAACAAGGGGCTTGACTCCACCCTGAGAGCCCATGAAGGCAGAATTAAACTTTCCTGGGTCACTCCCATTCCTCAGGTTGAAGCAGGAGCGAGGCTTTGTTTTCAAAGCAGCTTTTGGGTCAGCTGGGAGGCAGAAGGGGCTTGGGTAACACCATCCCTGAAGCCCACAGGGGCACTGAAGAGGTCAAAAATGTGGATCTGGAGGTTTTGCTTCATCATCTGCACTAAATACACAGTGAATGGAGGCTTTGGGCACAGAAAAGCTGCAGGCAGATGGCCACCACCTCCCTCTGGCCTTGGCTCTGCATGCCACTGTCCTCATCGAAGGGAACTACAACACAATTCCAGCTGGAGCGCAGGCTCTGTTGGCATCCAGCAGCCCAGATGCTTTGCTTAGCTCTTCTCCATCCCTCCACTCTGCAAAGCTGTGCTGGGAAGATCAGGAGCAGATTTCTCCTGAGATTCCTGGCACTGCTCCTTCCAACCATAGCCGGTGACACCAAGAGAAATTACTCTCTTTTATGTTCTGGCACTTCCAGCGTTGGGAGGAGGGAGGGCGGAGGAAAACAAACCTGAGGCTCCCAGAAACTCCATAAACAAAGATTTCTTTTCAGTGTGGTTCTGAAGAGAGACAGAGATCTGGGGAGCAGAAGGAGGAGGGAGGACTGGCCAGTGTTTCTCCCAAACATGGAACAAAACCTCTCCTGCAGATGACACCACCCAGCTTCAACAGAAAAGGGATTCAATTGTGAGGGAGAGACCCCTTGCACTGATGGTCTGCCTTGCCCAAGGGCATTAGGGAGTGCTGGCAGGCAGAGGAAACGCTGCTTCAGCTACAGGGAATCATGGAATATTCTGAGCTGGAAGGGACCCACAAGGATCATGGAGTCCAACCCCTGGCAGTGCACAGACACCCCAGCAATCCCACCTCGTGCATCCCTGGGAGCAGTGTCCAAGCACTCCAGGAGCTCTGGCAGCCCTGGGGCTGTGCCCATTGCCTGGGGAGCCTGGGCAGTGCCCAGCACCCTCCAGGGGAAGAACCTTTTCCCGAGATCCAACCTAAACCTCCCCTGACGCTGTTCCATGTCATCAAGAAGGATGGATAGGCTTGGGTTCATCACAGCAGATCAGCCACATCCCTGCTGGGATAAAAACGAGTTTGGACTCTTGCACAGGGGCTCTTCTAGAAGGAACCTCCTTTCCTCTTCTCCCTCTACATATTGAGGTGGTCCAGACAAGAGCTGCTCTTCCCTGAGCTCATTAATGGTGTCCCTGAGCACAGGGGGTGGCGTTAGGAGCGTCCCTGCTGCTCCATGTGCCTGTTAGACCGAAGCTGTAGGATGGAGAGGAATCATCTTGGCCATGGGTCAAGGCTGACTTTGGGAGGCCACTCAAACACTGGTGAGACAGGAAAAGTAGATGAGAGGAACATCCTCACTGCCTTTATGCAGCCTCCTCACACTAACAGCATTTTTTTTCTGGAGCTTTATTTCACCCAGGATTATCCTCCTTGGGCAGCATGGTCTGGTTTTTACTCTCAGATTAATCCATGTCGTGCTCACAAGCATTGAGCTGGACAGGTTTGTTGAGTACTGATGAGCAGCTGCTGGCCCCAACTCAGCTGATCCTAACCCAGCTGGAAATCCAAAAACCTGATTCACTGTCACACATAGCCCAAGGAAGTGTTTCTGTATAACTTAAATACACCTGATTTATTTTTTTTTTTTCCCCTGAAAATGGTGGTACCTGATAAAACGAGTTGTTAAAACACGATTTGTTTGTGATGGCAATTTAAATTACAGGTCAGGCAATCCCAATCTCCTGCACACCGGTTTAGTAAAACTCTGCCTCCTGGCCAAACTTGCTGTTTGGCTGTGGAGTCACTACTGGACAGATGTGATCTGAAAAAGAGCCAGCTGGTCAGATAACAAGAGCTCAGCTCCTAATCCCATCATTAATGGACAAACAAGTCACAAATGAGTCACTTCTACCTCTCTGGCTCAGTTTCCTTGCTAGTAAAAATTAATAGTATTTTCTTTTTTCTTCTTTTCATTTTTTTTTTTAATTTATCTGCTTCGCCTGCAGACTGATTAATGAGGTGGTTCTGCTCTGAAACAAGGGAAAGAGATGTTGGTCCTGGGAATAGCCTTTAAGAGATGCTGCTGAAGAAGTGCACCTTGTCAGGGGTGATAGAGCAGAGAGGCCAGAGAATCAATTCACAGCTCTGCAACCTCACAGCATTGTGCTCCCAGTTCCCATTTGGTAATTTTCCCTTTTTGGACTGATTTTATCAAAAAACTCAGGGATTCTTCAGGAAGGCAGTTCTTGCATTGCAATGAAAGCTGTCGTGTAATCAAACTGACTCTGTGAATGCTATTTTCTCCCACAAAACCGCACAAGTTACAACTTGCTGCTGCTCAGGCCTTTCCCAGGGAATGGGTGTGTATATTTTCATATATCCACCCCAGCACTGGCTGCTTTCTGCTCTGGCTGCCCTCGGAAGCAGTTCACACGGAGGGAATGCTGCTGACTTCCAGGGGAGCCTCGCACACCCGCCGGGGCCTGAGCCGGGAAAGGAAAGCACGGCATGTGCCCAGGCCTTCTGGAGGCTGGGCTGTGCTTCCTGAGCCACAGGCTCGGTTCCTGGGACAAATTAACATTTTCCATCCCAGCTGTCCGTTCTGCCTTGTTGCGACACCTCTTACCTACTTTTCGGGCTGACCTTGCGCTGGGCCCGAGACTGTTCACGAGTTTTTTAGTCATTGTTGAGAACAAGAGAAAAGAAACAAACATCTGGTTAGCAGAGCTGCCAAGTGCACATTCCTTCCTTGTTTTTCAACCTTTCAATCCCTTTGTTTTCTGCCTGAAATTCCATTTGATAAATGCATGGAGAGCCACAGGGCACTGATTAGACTCAACTCCTGTCCTGACCCACACTCACCAGCGTTGCCTCGCTGGAACAGCCACAGACCCCAAAACAAGAGTGAGGCCCTGGTGGAACCACCCCAACCATGAATGGAGGGGTTGATCCTGATCCTGATCCTAATCCTGATTCTGATCCTGCTCCCACTGAGGTCAGTGCAAGCTTTGCCACCAGTTTCAGTTTTAATGCCGTTCCTGCAGTGAAGTGGTGCTCAAGCCCGTCCTCTGCCAAGCTGTGGCTTTGCCGTTCCTACAGCTCTGGTGTGGGGTTTTTTTAATTGGAAACAACAACTTTATTGAATCTTGGCCCGAGGTGCTGGCACAGCCTGACCAGACCAGGTGGGGCTGCTCCACCAGAGGCTCGTGAAATATCAAACACAAGAAGGATCACATGACAACAGCTTTGCCTTCTTGGCCTGGTTTTCTGCCTGGAATTCCATTTGAGAAATGCCTGGAGAGCTACTGGGCACTTCTTAGATGCAATTCCTGTTCTGTGCTGACCCAGCACCACAAGCTTCAGTCTCCTGCGCCTCTGGCACATCTATGTCCTCCTGGACGATAGCTCCTGAGACCTTCAGGAAGTTGGGACCATCCTCCCCAGCCATAGGGACCTCCCCACACCAGGAAAGTTAAGGAAGAGCAGCTGCCTTGATTTCAGCTCCTTACAAAGAGACCTCCCCAGGGGCCGCATCAGACCTTCCACCACCAGAGGAAGGTACCACCTTCCAGCAGCACCTGTCTTTTGAAGAACCCTACAAAGGCAAGGGCTCAATTTTAATTTGAAACCAGGACCAGCAGCCCAGTGGGAAAAACAGCTTGGAACCCCTTCAGAGAGAAATCCCAGGGCAAAGGTGAGGCACAAGGGCCCTGCTTCAATGTGGCGTCTTCGCAAGGCATCGCTCTTGCTGTTGCTTGGAATACCAAGCCTCTGAGTCTCTTAAAAGCTTCCCTCTGTTTTTTATTTACGTGTGACTGAGTCTGTGTGCCTGAAAACCAGATTGGAAGATCATTAATCTGGGACGAGAAAGCACCAGACTCGTAGAATGCTGTCCCTCCCTGTTGTCAATCCTTGCCGACCCCAGCCTACGCAACGACTGACGCTCTGGAGCGGGATTGTACCGGCCTGGAAAGCCTCTCTTTTCCATCAGGAATGCCAAATCTGCGGCGTGGCTCAATGATCCAAGTTGACACCGACCATGAGAACAATTCCATTTCCTCCCCGCTGGTCACTTCCATAAATGCCAAGTTCTGGGCAACACAATGTTCGGCATTTCCAGCAAACCGCTCCGTGATCTCATTTGCGTCGCCAGATTTATTTATTTTTAAATGCCTTTTTTTTTTTTTTTCTTGCGGCCATACATTTTAGATTAAAAAATAATAATCATGCAATCTCACAGGAAATTGGGCTTTCAAAATCGGGATGCAAGGAAGTATGGTCCAGTGGAGATTTGATCAGGCAGATTTTACAGCCCTGCGGCTTGTTGGATACCCTTTTTCATTAAGATTAGTTTCAGTTTCTGGCCCCTGTTCTCCCATCACGAGTCAGTTTTTTTTACCCAATGCCTTTTCAAGGGAACTACAAACTCAACAGCCAGTTATTAATTTCACTGGTGAATGCACAGTCCTCATGGAGCTTCGATTCTGATTTAAAGTGGTTTCTGAGTGAAGATATTACAGCCCCGAGGAGAGCTATTGGCTGCCCCATTCCTAAACGCTGGAGGTCTGAACAGTACCAGTGAAGTTGCTCAGAGAGCTTTCAATCCCCTCTTTCAGAACAAAAAGGATTTGGGGTGAACCTGAGAATCTGAATGCAGAAGGATCTTGGCATACAGGATCTGCGATGACATTTCGAAGCCTAGATGGGAATGCCCTTTTACCAGCTGGAAGGAGGACCACCACCACTCACTCCTGGAAATGACACAGTATTTGCATCCAGAAACTTGGACAAGTATGGTGGAAACTACTGGGAAGTTCTGCTTTGCAGATGGAAATGGTTAAAACTTCCCTCAGCTTCTTGTCAGTTCCATCCATTGAGTCCTACCAGTTCAGAGGGGCTTAACAGCCTCTGTAAACCAGCAAAAAGCACCACACCAATAAAATCTTTAATATTGAAAATGTTTTGGAAAGCCAATTTGACCAGGCCTTCTCCAAATGAAGGGACTACACTCAAGGCTTGGAAATTCTTCCTCTGTTCTGTACAGATGCCCTCTCACTGACCCATAACTTCATTTAACTCTCCTCAAGAGGAAGAAAGGAATCCCTGCTAAAATTATTAGCTTGCACAAAGAATATTTGCTTTGAGGGGAAGGCCAGCACACGTGCTTGGCTTTCTCAAAGGACTTCCATGACCACAGCACAAACTCTGGGCTCTCACAGCCAGGAGATTCCTTTTTTCCCCCGAAGGAATCTCATATTAGTACCCTGTAACACTCCATGGAGGTGGCCCAGAGCTCAGCACAGACACCCCTTCATGTTCACGCTTTGGGTTTGGTATCCCTTGGCCCCAAATTTGCCTCAAATTGCCTTTACTTCCATAGGCACAAAGCACAGGGCATTCGGTAGGTAGCGAAGACATCCAACAGCTCCCAGACCCTTTTCCAGCTGCCTGCCCACCCCCAAAAGGAGCGCCACAAAGTGGGGGACTCGGTCCTGAAGCACAGCCCAGGGGCTGGAACCCCACGGTAGCCTCAGAATGCAACATCTGCCCTCGCCTTCCGAGGGGAAAACCAAACCAGAGCGTGCTTGCGCAATGTGTAATCGAACCCAGTTGTTCTCCAAGGCAGGAGGAAGATGTTCGTGCCGTCTTCGGAGCATCCATCCAGGGCTCTGTGTCCCCAGACTCCACCCAGCGTGATTTGTTCAGTTCTGGGTCGTGTTTTTTTGCGTGTTTCCCCCTCATGGAGGTTTTCTAACCATAAGGGTTGCAAAGAGCACAGGAATATTAAGAGCAGTTGACAGAAGAGCTCTCGGGGGGGATGCAGAGCACAGGCCCTCAGGATAATGCGCATCCCCTATTGTTATAATTATTAGTACTTCCATTAGAGTGGAGGAGATGAGTTATCCAGGAGGGGAGGAGAGCCTGAAATCATGCATACCTTTTTTATGAGGCCCAATACAGGCTGTGGCCTGAGTCAAAGCACTCAGACAGAGCCCAACTCATCAAATTCAATGGCTGTAGTGAAAGGAGACCTACGAGTTATTTGATAAAATGCCACACTACGAGATATCACAGCCTCAGACTCAGGACTTCAAATCTACTCCTAGTTATGGCTCTTACACGGAGTTGATGCATACTTAGAGGGTGGGCAGGCCCTGGCACAGGGTGCCCAGAGAAGCTGTGGCTGCCCCTGGATCCCTGGAAGTGTCCCAGGCCAGGCTGGACACTGGGGCTTGGAGAAGTCTGGGATAGTGGAAGGTGTCCCTGCCCATGGCAGGGATGTTGGAACAAGGAGGTCTTTAAGATCTCTTCCAAGACAAGCCCTTCTGGGATTCTGTGGTCTCAGGCTGCCTTCAACTTGTTATTTCAGAGGTGCTCTCCAAGCTCAGAACATGCTAGAAAGCAGGTAAGTTTTCTTTTTGACCAAGACCAGATCAAAATCCCCCTCAGCTCCTCATTTCCCCATGGTCAGGAATTCAAGGCAATTTTCCCATGCAAGGCAACACTCTGCACCATGACCTCAGTCAGTTCTGCCACAGCTTCACCCTGTGCCAGGGCCTCACCACCCTCATAGGAAAGAATTTCCTCCTAACATCCCATCTTCTGGCAGTTTGAAGCCATTCCCCCTTGTCCTATAACTAAAAAATGGCTCTTCAGGCTTCTCACAGCCCCTTGGCACTCAGCCTTCTTCCCAGTGCCCTGTGAGCACCATCACCTCCAAAGCAGCTTTCTCCAGCTTCAAAATGCTCCCCACTCCAGCCTGTTCCTGGCAGCTCCACACAGAGAACTCATACACAGGTAACTGACCTCGAGCAAGACCTGCTGTCACCTCCAGGGCTGCCTCCATCCCATGTGCTTCAGCTCTGGGGCAAAACCTCTTGCAATTGGCAAAATGGAGAGAAGAAAAGTGTTAATCTTCCCAATCCATCTCCCTCTACTCCGCCAAGGAGTGTCCCATAGCTTGTGACTCATGGCTCCTCAGCCAGTCCTCCCAGAACACATGCATCACTTTAAGGCACAGTAAGGCTTTCCAGTGAAGAACAAAGCACAGCTGTTAAGAAGAAGCACGATGGGCTCACTTTCATGGGCATATCTCACAGCACTGCTGCCCAGTGAGGGAACTGCCTATTCTGATGCAAATAATGGACATTGATTAGCACAAACAGAAGGTTTGTTGTGGCATTTCTTTATGACTAATCTAAGATTTTCATTATTTGATGCATGTGACACAGGATGCACTCAGTGAAAGCTCTGCTGAAGTGAGTTAGTAACTTGAATTTCTGCAAAATATTCACTCCACATTCCTTACCTTCACCTGCCTCAGCTGTCTCCAGCAGATATGGCCGAGCTGCATGAGGCCATGGACTTCAGACACCTGTGCTTGCCTTAACAAAGGTGAGGTTGTGACTGCACGACCTGAGGAAAGGGAATGCCAGGAGGTCTTGGACACATGTGAAGAAGTTAAAACGTGAAAAAGTTATAGGGTGAAAAATAATAGGGAGCCACACTAAGCCCTTCAGCTAAACGAAGCCAGAACCTGGGGACAAACTATGGAGTCACAGACACCAGCAGAAACAGGGCAAAAAACCGCTTTGAACATTAGGAAATATCTTCTACCAGTAAGAATAGGAAAGCACTCTTTGAGGCTTCCTATATTCATCAGCTAAAATCAGCATAATAATCTCTTCCCATTCTGCCCCCCAAACCTTCTCTACCACCTGTGGTCTCTGCACAAACACAGCCTTTTGCAGAAAAAGACCCCAAACAACTGTTCCAAAGGTCAAAGTAGTTAGAGAAGTATAAAACCTTGCACATGTGGAGGTGGTAATGCCATGCTCCCATTCATCACCCAATTTTCGTCCATGAAAATCACAGTGCAAAGGGGGCAAATGAACGTGGCCACAGAGTTTCTGCAGCTTCCCTTCAGGATTCTCATAGAAGGCTTGTGCTTGGTTACACAGAGGTCACACAAAGAGCCAGGTTTTCCATTTTCTGTCTGTTCATGTGTGTGAGGACCCAGGGGAGTTCATTCTCTTCATTTGTGGGTTTCACTGGTATTTCTACCAGTGAAAAAGGACAATGCTTTGGAGGCTGGGTATGTTCCTGAAGAACTGGGGGTGATTCCAGAGTGCAATTACATTACTAGCCCAGTATAAAGCATGACATGTCCCACTACAGCACATCTAGAAGGAATTTTTACATCATTTTTAAGACTCCAGAGTCACTTCAGCCCAGTGCAGGCAGCCGGTCGTTCTGGAATACCAGCTACTCAGAAGAACAAAGATTAGTTAAAAGAATGAAGTGTTTAAATCCCCCCCCCCCCCCTTTTTTTTTCCCCTTTTTTCAAGAAGTGACTTTCCTTTGTCTTGCTTTGCTGCTTTTCAGTGAGCTGAACAGATTAAGTTACTGCACCACGAGCAATAGCTGAGTTACGATCACGAACATGCCTTGCTTTGGTGAACTTGTCGAGAAAATGAATTCCATTTCTCCACATACCTGAGGAGCAAAAGCACTTGTGGAGAGGAATCTCTCCCACAGGGAACCCTTGTGTACTTTGCAGTAGTATTTTATTAAGAGCTGGAGAGTTCAAGGGTCTCACAAATGTAAGTTTTCAATTAGCTTTCCATTGTGTCCCAAACAGTCTCTAAATACTCAACGAAACTTTAATCCAATCACTTGATTTGACTCCAGGCATGATTTATCTTTTAATCATCATCTGCTCAATGAGGGGGGAAAAGAAAGCAAACTTGTTCTTGGCCCATCATGACTCATACATGATTTTACTGCCATCACAGTTGTGTTTTCCTTTTGGCTGATGTCTTGGCAATTGCAAGCACTGGCTTTGGCTTTCTGTTTAGGTATGATCTTTCCTGTTCATTTCCCCACCTCCCAAAATGCTGAACAGCACTGGATGTTTGTCCTTTTTACTTTTTCCCACTGAGGCATGTGATTTTTATTTTATTATTTTTTATTTCTTTTTTGCCATCTCTCGACATTGCATTAATCAGAAGTGTCTGCTATTTGACCTACACTCAAAAACACAAATCATGCCTTAAAAAGGGGGCTCACTCTTTTAAACAAACAGCATTTTCCTGGAAGGATATATCACACAGAGAGCGCTACACTGAGACACAAAGCAGCCAGCACCTTCTGGGCACTTACCAAGAGCTCAGCTCTGGAGCTGGGGAGAGCCTGGTGAGATTTAATCCTTCCTCCACATGCTGGTGGTGCCTCAGTTTCTCCATCTGGGAATGAGATTTTCAATGCATAAAATATAATTCTCCATTTCAGAGGTTCTCCATAAGATCAGGATGTCCCATGGCCCCTCTGGGCCAGTGACACCAGTTCATCACCCACCCACCAGCAATCCCCCAGCCACGTTCAGTGCACCTCTCCAGCAAAAAAATGAGGAATGAAATGGAGCCAAGCTTTGCCCAGGAATGCCGTGAGCTGCTGAGCCTTTGAGGTCTGGAAGTGTTGCACAACATCTCCCCATGCTCTGTTATTCCTGTCAGAAAATAACAGAGGGACTCGCAGCTCCACTTTCCAAAAGCTGCTCCCAACACATCTCACCCAGAACTCCCCAGAGTACACAGGTTTCTCCAGAGATTTCCCATATAAGCCTCCCTCACTACCTCTAGAAATCTCAAATTCCTTGAAGACTGACTCAAATGTCAGTACCAGACTAATGGTTTTTGATAGCTCTCTCCGAGTGCCAAGTTTTGAAGCAGAAGATTGCATGAAAAGCTCCGGTTTCTTTTTTTTGTTGTTGTTTTTTCCCTTTTTTTTTTTTTCTGGGAAAATCAGAATATACACCCCTAAAGACAAGCAGCCTTCCCCAAATGCACTCAGATGGAAAAGAGAGGAAGCTTTTTCAAACTAACATCATCACCTAATTGACCAGTTCTGCTTGGCATTAAAAGATACTTTTCCCTGAATTTCACAGGAGCAGCCATACTGTTCCTGTCCAGGAATTCCACACTCTCCCAGCACGGGACGCTCATGGAAAGAGCACAGGAATCTGCTGATAATTTCCCTGGCATACTCCTTCAGCTTCCATCAAACAATTTAGGGATTTCTGGAGCTGTGGTTGCTTCTATTTCTATTGTGGCTTGCAACTATTGATCATGGGGAGGTGAGGTTGGCCTCTTTTCCCAGGGAAATATCAGTAGGACAAAGGAAAACACCCTAAGGTTATGGCAGGGGAGGTTCAGGTTGAATAGGAGGAAAAAAATTCTTCACTGAAAGAGTGGCCAAGCACTGGAGCAGGTGGAAAGTGGTTTAGTCACCACCCATGGAAGCATTCAGAAAACAGAGAAACGTGTCACTTTGTGATATGGCTTAATGGACAGGGGGTGTTCAATCACAGGTTGGACTTGATTATCCTGGAGGGTTTTTCCAACCTTTAAGATTCCTGACCCTCTTTGAAATGTCAGTGTTTTTTTCCACGTGGGTTGAAGATGCAACCTGAATAACACCAGGCAGCAAAGGAGACATGCACCAGGGTAGAGAAAGAATCAGGCATTTACAGGCACTCTCATGCCCAAAAGCTGAGTAAATAAACTTACTTGGGGTCTTGTTGAATAAAGACAGGAAGAAAGTGCCTGCCCACATCTCCAGATCCTTTGGTGATTGACCTCAAGACTCTGGTTCTCCCTTCATGGCTGTGACACTGTGTCAGAGAACACTGGCTCCTCTGATCCAGCAGTGACCTGCCAGCTGAAAAAAGGAGGAAACACTGAAAAAGAGAGTGGTATCATCATCCCTGAGAATCCCATGATGTGGGTCATCTCAAACTTCCCAGGCAGGGCATGCTGGCATGGGATTCAACTCCAGAGTGGTGTCCTCACCAACAACAGAACAACTCAATAAATAACCCATCTAAGTGGTTCCAAAATTGTTTTAAGACTTGATCTTTGCATTTTCCATACGTTACAGCAGGAGCCTCCAATTGCCCCCATCTGCTCATTTCTTTGTCCAGATTTGGGATGGGATTTTCTCTTCTAGGCTAGTTTGTCGTCACGGCTGGCACCCAACCTGGTTCCCAGATTTCTGCTTTTTTTTGCCTCTTAATTTTGAAAAGACTTTTCTGAAACACAAAAAAAAAAAAAAAAAAAAAAAAAAAAAAAAAAAAAAAAAAAAAATCCCAAAACAACTCAGCCCTCCCCCCTGTGCCCAGCTCAGCATCACCATAACCTAGCGTGACAGCTCTCCATGAGAAACAGGTTTGGGGTGTGCTTTGTCCTGCCCCCGTGTCCACGGAGCCAACCAAGGCGCTGAATCGCATCCAAGGCACATCCAAGGTGGCTGGAAAAAGCCAGGAAGAGCCACCTCCCAGATGGAGAGTGGGGCTGAGGCCTCTCACGCAGGCGGGGAGCTATTCCCAAGCCGGCGTTCCCGGTTTTTAGTGGGAACATGTGCTGGCTTCCCATAAAGCGGCAGCAGCTGCCAGTCAAGCAGGCACCACTCTGTAAAGCTGCCCGGGGGACTCTGTTTGCACAGCCGGGGTCTCCAGGCAGGTTTACGAGGTGCCACCTGTGGGATTTACAATCCCCAGGGGCGGCCGTGCAGGTGCAGCCAGCAGGGATGGGGGGAGCTGGGAATGGGTCCTGGCCCAGCCACAACCTGGCTGGCCTTCAGGCTCTGCTCTCTTGGTGCACGGTGGGAATTCAGGCTCCAGAATCCCACAGAAGGGGCACATCAGTGGGGAAGATCACGAGATTTCTGGCAGGGCTGCAAGCACAGGTCTCTTCTCCATCTCGTTTTGGCTGCTCCCCGCTGTGTCTCCTCATCAGCTCCCTCTTTAGGGAAAACAGGAAGACTAAGGAAAAAAGCCCTGGAACAGGTGTGGGAGACAGTGAGGTTTTTTCTCCCTAATTTTCTTTTTTTTCTTCATTAAGCAATGATGACAAACCCCACAGATATTCAGGATTTTTTGTACCAAAAGAAAGGGTTCCAGGGATGGGTAACCCACCTCAATAAAAACTGTACAAGCATCTTGCAGAAAACACATTTTCTACGGGGGCTACCCAAACCTTCTGGCAGCAAGGTACCTAAAGTCACCACTTTAGATATATCCAAATAAAACCACTAAGAACAGCATTAGATTTCACATGAATGGCGTGAATCACAAACTTTCTTCTCCCTAGAGGTATTTCTCATTGGATATGGACACAAGGTTATTTATGGGAATTATCTGTAATCCCAGCATTATGTTAAGTTGCTGGGAGCAGCTTTCAGACGGTTCAAGCATTATAGGATCAGGAATAGTTTGGGTTGGAAGGGATCTGAAACCTCATCTCATTCCACCCTTTCCATGGGCAGGGACACCTTCCACTATCCCAGGTTGCTCCAAGCCCCATCCAACCTGGCCTTGGACATTTCCAGGGATCCAGGGGCAGCCACAGCTTCTCTGGGCAAGCAGCTTTCCCAAGGCCATTCCACAAGGAACATCACTTTCCTCCAGGAGCTCCATGAACACTCCCATGCCCCTTGAGATCAAAGCACAGGCTGGCATCTTCCAAAAATGACCCTTCCCTCTCACAAGCAGTCCCAGAGCAGTGACTTGGATAAGGAATCACTTGGCAGTGGGAGCCCAGAGATCATCCCCCGACACGTAAAAGGCTCTGGGAGAAAGGGGAAACCACCAGCGAGTGTTTTTAGAGAAAGATTTTTTGAGAGAGAAAATACCTTCCTTCTCCTGGAGACTGGGATTAATTTTCTGTAACTCTGCAGAAAGGTTAAAGGGACTGTGTTCACTTTTAAACGCCAAAGGCATTTAATGCAGAGACTACCTTGACTCATTTTTACTAAATTTGAAATAAATCCAAGCTATATTAACAACCACTCACCAATGTCTTCCTCCACGATCTCTGACATCTGAGGTTTCTACCCAGCTAATAATAAAGGTCCTGTTACCTTCTTTACTTAAATCAACATCCTGCAAAGCTTCATGTCACAATTACTGGAGCATCCCAGGAACAGCTTTTAGCCCTTTGAAACCCTCTTGCCCTGGAAATCCTTGCTCTGCTTCTCATTATGCCCTCACATTCACAATCGTTTCAGGTTAAAAGCAGCACATTCCACTGCTAAATGATAATACTTGCACTTTCCTTGCCCCCAGCTCTTCTCAAACCATGTGCCCAGCGATTCAGGTGTGCCAGGTCTGGCTGGTGGCCCCAGAGGAGCTCCAGGAGCTTGGTGTCCACCCTCTAGCTGGGACTCCAGGGAGCTCCACCAGCCAGTCCCTGGAGACCCCTCTGTAGCTGCATTTTGGCAGTGCCTTCACTCACACGTGTGGAGGGAGCCACACCACCACGAGCTGCACAGTCCCACCTGGATAAAGCCTTCCCCAGGATTTTTTCTGCATCTTTCATCTGCTCTTCCCAGCTCATCTGGGCTCCAATTCCCAGCTCTGAGGATGAGCTGCACAGTGTAATGTTGGATTAGCAGCTATGACATGATGGACTTGTGTTTTGGAGTCATCTCACTTGAAAGTGAAGCATCTGGTCCTTTCTCCATCTGTTCTTTGTCCAGGCCAAGGGCTGACTCCCTTTATTAAGCAATTAAAGATGATGGAAATGTATTCAAGCCCAATTCCCAGGAAAAAAAAAAAAAAAAGAAGAGGCAGAAAATATTAATAACAATTATCATTTTTATCATTGGGAAGATCCCCCAAGCTGAGTCTGAAATAAGGCAAATGGGAAAAGAAAAGGAGAGAAAAACCTACTTCCAGAATAACCTCAGGTGACCCATTTATCTTCAGGATCCAGGTACAGGGGAACAGCTGGAAGCTGTTTTCCAGCTAAGGCGCTGGAAAAGGAAAAAAAAACCTGGCGTGGAAATATTCCCTGAAAAAGCAGGTTTGTACCCAAAAATCCA
Organism: Sturnus vulgaris; assembly: GCF_052056855.1. Lineage (NCBI taxonomy): Eukaryota > Metazoa > Chordata > Aves > Passeriformes > Sturnidae > Sturnus > Sturnus vulgaris. The sequence continues at coordinate 3,912,502 of NC_142249.1, forward strand.
TGAAATCACAGAGTTTGCTGTGGGTGTATTTGTGTAGATGGCAGAGGAAGGGGGACAAAGCTGAGGAAGGCATTCCCAGTATGAATAGGAAATTTTTAAAGGCAGATATGGATATCCAGACTTGGAAAATCCAAACCCAAACAATGATGGCTCCATTGCCTATCACAGACAAAAATTCAGGGCAGAGTTCCTGACTCAAGAACTTGCTTTCATCAGACCCTCTTGATTAAAAATGACCAGCAGTCATATGTTATTTCTGGATCCCACTGGAGCTCAAGGGCTTCAGGAGAAAACAGCAGTTGAGCAGCCTTGAAATTTTAACAACACATCATAAGCAACAGCACCCCTGCTCAGGGTGGTACCCTTACTCCCTCAATCCCTTTGGGACATTCCTTAACCAGCAGCTTCCAGACAGGTGAAAAATTAGCCCAGTTATCTGCACATTCCCTCCCTCTCTGATGATGCAGAAACTCTGAGAGTGCAGCAGGTCTGGAGTTCTGGTGAGGGCTGCTCATGTGAGAGATGGGAACCTTGTCTTCTCTCCTGAGACCTGGAGTCTTTCATAGCTGGCTTTCCAAGGGGAAACCTTTCCTTGTTTTCTCTTTCTTCCCCTCCCCTTCCCCCTCCTGCCTTGTCCAGAGTCACTCCAAGAGAGCCAAATCCCTCTCGAACATGCTAAAAGGAGGCTTGCTGGAACATCTGCTCTGCATCTGTGGAGCCAGACGTATCCCCAGGCAACACTGCTAGCAGTGATGGATCTGGGAGGGAACGTGGAGCGCTGGAGAAGCATCTGCTCAGAGAGGAGAACCCGCACGTGAAACTCACTGAGCGATCTGCCGAGCCCCCTGCACTCTGCCCGTTGTTCCCAGCGGACAGCTGTCTCCTCCAGAGCACTTTCTAGGAGCTGTTCTCTTCCCAGTTTGGTATTTTCAAACACCTTCTGCTTGTGCCAAATGAGCACACCACCAAGTGCTCAGCTCCACAGTGACTGCGGAGCTGGAGAAGTGTCTGGAAGAGAACCTGGAGTGGTTTTCTTTTGGGAGCATTGCTTGGCCAGGAAACTGGGAAATACAGCTGGGGTCAGGGCTGGACTCGAGGAACTTAAAGGTCTTTTCCAGCCGTAATGGTTCTGTGACTTCAAAGAAACCATTGCAGAGTGAACTCCACATTGATCCCTCCGCGTTCAAGCCTCAGCTCTGCCACCTCTGACTGGCCATTCCTGCATCCATCCCCTCCTTCCCTGTTCCTTGTTGGCATTCAGTGTCTGTCACCGTGAACATTCACTACACCAAGGTGTTCTTCCTTGGCACGTTGGCGTCAGAGCAAATTATTTTCTTTGTACAAAACCAGCAAAAAAATTCACGCCCTGAACTGACCAGAGGAAACAAGACAAACTCGAAATATTTAACAGCCATTTGTCCTCTATTGTCCAACCTTAACGATTCTGGAATTCTCTCACTTGGCATTTTCCTTTCTTACGCAGATTTACAGTGAATGGATTTCCTGTTTAATTTGCACAACAAGGAGAGCACAGGCAGCCCTAACGTCTCCTAAACTGTCACCTTCTCACAGCTACTCTGCAAGAACCTTTCCCGCAGCCTGTTTTCTCCTGCCTTACGCTTCCTAGGACAGCTAGAATTGCCACAAGGGAAAATGCCAGGTTGCTAAGAAGAGTCCTTAACAGCCTGTGCCTTATCCTAAAGTAAATCCCTCTTTTCCCAGGGCAGAGCTGTCAGGACTGCACCCTAAGATGCTGTTAGATGGAGAACCTGAGAATCCTTCGGGACCCATGGAAAATGCAGGTCGTTTTCTGCTCTCTGGCTCTTTACCTGAAACTGTTGAGCTTTGTCCCGTCAGGAATCTGCCTGTGACTCACAAACTTCACAGGTGTCTCCTGAAACTTCACCGCACGGCAGCAGGACGGGAGCCTATACACAAAGTCAAGCGGGTGACTAAGTACCTTTATAAAAGTTCTTTATGACATGTTTCAGGAAAAGCATTTAGGCTTGCTCTAACTTCAAACATGGCTCCTTTCCATTCACTCAAGCCCTGAAAAATACGACTTAAACTATTTCTGAATTCATTTAGACATTGGCGTAAGCATTGTGGAAATAAAAGAAAACGAAGCGCACACATTATGTACCTGTACTAAGGCTCTGCTGGTGCTTAACACCTCCCACCCCATCCCTGTGATGCTGGACACCTGCTGCTCTCCCAGTTCCCAGCTCTTCCAGAGGTGTGGCCCATCTGCTCCTCCACTCCAGCAGTGCACCCAGTGTGGTTTTGCAGCTCCGGTGCGAGACAGAGTACTGCGTGTCCTCAGAGCAAATGTGTGATTCGAGTGTAAATGGGAAACGCAGCAGCCAAAGGAGGGGGTGTTGGCTCACTTAATGAGGTACCACTGTGCCCCGATTTCGTACAGCAGTGCATCCCACACCTTCCCTCTCCAGAGGAGTCAAAGATGCCACTGGCTCGTGCTGTCAAACACAGGGCCGTGTGTTTGTGACAACGATATAATAGCATTTTGTTTGTCTCCATTTTGTGGGGCTATTAACACTTAACTAGAAAGATAAAGGACTATTTTGTTCCTTCCTCTAACCACTCCTCACCAAACAAAATCCCTCTGTGAACCTCCTCCAAGCAGCAGCCAGAGAGACTGGACTTGTGGAAGGGTTCAATAACTGCTTCAATGGATTTTCCAGGAGAAAGTCCCATTCTGTCTTCGATTCATTCATATCGTTGTGTAGTGGGCAGCTAATGAAAAGGGAAGCACGTGTACTAATTACTTTTGAGAGGAGAAGAGGAGCCATGGAGTATTTCCTGCTGAGAAGACATGAAGTATTTAAATCCCGAGTCCCACTTGGATTTGCAGCCGTGGAAAGTTTTTCCGTAATCTTCCCCAAGGACACAACCAGAACTCCCTGCCCACAATTGTTAATGAAATTAGAACCCCATTTCCTCGATAACCTGAAGTCGTGAGTATTCCTTGAGCTTGGTGGGCCGGGGCATGGAGGAACTTTGCTACAGCTTCGAGCAGGGAGACACCACTGCGGAATCCCCCCTCTGGGAGCCAGCAGATCCCGACACACAGCTGGAGAACTTCCTCCTGGAGTGCCTGGCAGAGCCCTCCTGGCCAGGGCCAGGGGATGCCGAGCCGGGCAAGGAGCCGGCCGGGCATCCCCGGCAGCGCCGCGCCGCCAACCTCCGCGAGCGGAGGAGGATGCTCAGCATCAACTCGGCCTTCGACGACCTGCGCAGCCACGTGCCCACCTTCCCCTATGAGAAACGCCTCTCCAAGATCGACACGCTGCGCTTGGCCACCGCCTACATCGCCCTGCTCGGGGACATCCTGCGCTCCGGCCGCCACCCCAGAGCCCACGTGGAGCAGTGCCTGAGGAGCGGCTCCCGAAGCGCCTGGAACACCAGCGGTGAGAGCGAGGGGTGCCCGGGGGGAGCAGAGCCGTCCTCAGGGCCACTGAGCCAAACAGCTCTGAAACAGCACAGAAACAACCTGCAAATAGAGGGAATCTAAACCCGGTCGCAGCAGAAAATCGTGATTTGCCCTCTTCTCTAACTTTCTTTTAAGGAGGATCTTTTTTCTTTAAATAATTGTATTAACAGCACCCCCCCCATCCCGCCCCGCCCCAAAAGCAACTTGTAGAGGAATGGTTCCTTTTACAAAGAGGAAACATTTTTATTCTCAGAATATATTCTTAGACTTTTTAAAAAATTCTGCGTGAAATTGTTCTTTTCTGATGGAGCCCTTAGAGATTTTCTATGTTTTCTTTAAAAGTTTTCTTTAGCTGGTACTTGGCTGAGAAAAACACCTGGGTTTGGACACAAACAGCATTTAATTTCTTAAAATACAGATGTTCCAGTAACCCGGAGTTTCTCAGAGGTTACAGTTCAACACATGAACCAGGATACACAAGACACAGCGTTCAAATTTCATTCTATTTTCAAAATATGGGGAAGTAAATGTCCATTTGCAATTTATAATCTTATGTAATTATTTCTATTTTAAAGTGAAGGGCTATTATTCAGTTTTCTGTTTGGTTTGTACTTAATCCCTGACTTAGCTGGAATGAATTTAGGCCTTTCTTCCTCTAGAATATATTTTTTCACCAGGGTACTGTGTGGTGAAGATGGGAAATTGCCCAAACTGCCTAACACAGGGCCTCAATCTCAGAAAGCAACAGGTTTTGTGCTGCTTAGAGCACAGAGGAGGAGAGCGGGGTTTCAGTAGTTCTTGGTACTTTGCATTTGGAGTTAATTAATCCCCTCTCCAACTCTGTTCCTTTACTGTATATGTTCCTTTGGATCTTGGAAAGGGGCCTTCAAAACGAGCCTTCAAAAAGTACTGCCCAAGTAAGGAAAGGGAAAAGTCAGTGAATAGAAATATTCCCCTTTCATATTACAGGGAAGTGCCAAAGGGACAGAGCCTGCAGAAGAAAAGCAACCAGTCTACTTGAAAGGAAAAGTTAATTGAGTATTTTTCTCCTTTCCTATTAATTTCCATGATCTGGATGAGTGGGAAAATGACTCCTGATATACCACCAATTATAACTCCCTTGACTACAGAAGAAAATGATATTTTAGTGGCCGGCTTCCCCCGCTTCTAACAGATTTTAAACAACACAAATATTTCTCGTTGGGATCTCCCTTTTGCCACGCTTCCTGTCCTGAAGAGCTCCACTTGGAAAGATCCAATTGAATGAGGCTCCTCTTGTGGAGAGGCTAGGCAGCTGACTCGTTCAAGGTGAACTGAAATGTTGAAATGACCGTGTTTTCCTCTCTCCCTTGTGCAGATCTGACAGCTCGCCTGTCCTGGGTAAAGTGGGATTAAGGAAAGGCCTTTAAAGGCAGCAAAGCCTGGAGTGCTGGGTACCAGCTGCTCAATTCCCAGCACAGCAAGTGAGAACGCAGCGCTGAGGACCTCGCTCATTGTCCCAGAGCACTTTTCCACCACATTTCCAGCACCCAGCCCCTTTCTCTGTTCATTCACCACTCTTTAAGGCCCTTCTGCTTCTCTTTCTCACTGCTGATAGAGCTACACTTGCTTAAAAAGAGCAAGACATTAAAAACCAGTGCCAGCACAACCACAGCCCCAATGTTTTCTCTTCCACTGGGTGAGGATTGTGTCCAAATCCTATTTCCAGCACGTGAGAAACAAGATCATAAGAAAAAAAAATAAACAACACCTGTGAAAATCTAGTGCTTGGCTTAAGATACCTGGGGTGATTGGTTGTGAAAATCACCAGTGATTCAGAGACCTGAAAATCCAAGAGGTGAGACATGGCTCTGTAGATATCCAAAATTTCTCATGTCTTCACAGAATCCCAGAAAGATTTTGGTGGAAGGGACCTTAAAGCTCCTTCATTCCCACCCCTGCCAAGGGCAGGGACACCTTCCGCTGTCCCAGGCTGCTCCAAGCCCCAATGTCCAACCTGGCCTTGGACACTCCCAGGGATCCAGGGGCAGCCACAGCTGCTCTGGGCACCCTGTGCCAGGGCCTGCCCACCCTCACATCTGAAACCATTCCACCTTGGTGTTCTTTATCGTGGCATTTTGTAGTGGGAAGGAAAATAAAATGTATTTCTTATTTAGCATTCTCATTAGTTCATCGCAGGGCTCCCATCTCTACGAAGCAAAAGCACGTCAGGAACTGAGCTTTTGTTCTGGTTGATGGTTTTGGGGAAAGGGAAAAGGGGCCTTAGAGGGGGAAACTGGGAAGAACCTTTTTAGCTTTTCAATTTTTCTGTCGAAATGAAAAGGGGAATTTCATCTTGGGTGCAACAGTGTATTTCAGTCAATTTAGAATAAAATATTCAATCTCAAATTTTGACTCTTTGCTTTCTCACCCACTTATGACATTCGGACAAATTTTTACAGGAAACAGCACCAGGAAAGGTGAAAATCTTATTAAAAAAACACCTGAAAATGTTTTTTTCTGTTTTTACCTGCTTCTCTTCTCTGGAAATGCTAGTCCTCCATGTCATCAAAGTGTCACAGCACCCCTGGAGCAGCTGTCACATCTTCACCTTCCCAGTGAGGGCTCGGTGGAACAGGAGCCAAGGCTGAGAGCTCCACACCCATCTCAGTGGCCCAAATAGCACCTAAATAATCCCAGTAGGGCCTTCCATGGGTTTTTATCATGATCTTTTATTTCTCCAAGGTCCCAATGATGGCAACAGGGATTTGGGATTCATCCCTCCAAGCTGCCCTCAGCCAGAGCCCTCAGGTCACACCCCACAATCATCAGGGTATAAAAATGCCTCTCCAGGGTTGTCACGGCTGGTGGGGAAATCGTCTCCAATCAGGACTAAAAAGTCCTTTACCCCAAGCTAATTTTGGGCATCCAGAATCCCTGTCCCCAGATATCCCTCACTTCAAAGATTTGAATGTCTGCCTTGCTTTTCTCTACCCTGCACCAGAGCTTCGTGCTGGGCACAGGACAATAATGCCACGTTCTGAAACAAATATTTGCTGCAGGCTCCTGGTTACAAGTAGAGGTCTCTTTCTTTCCCTTTTGCTCCAGCCTAGAAATCCTGCATAATGGCTTTGGAAACAAGCTGGATGTGTGCAGTAGCAGCAGGAAAGCACATGCACAGAAAGGTGATTTTAGGAGATTTTTCAAGTTCAGGCACTGCTTGCTTGGATGGACAGCAAATCTGGAGAAGCCATTGGCATCAAAAGCATTGTGATGACAGAGTGGGAAGAGTGGTCCTGGGTCAGAGCTTTTCCTCCACGTGATGCCTCCAGCTGAGGAAGGAAGATAAAGCTGAAGTCCTGCTGAGATGCAAACAGCCATCACTGGTGCTCCACACTCAAACAGCAATGCCAGGACAGGCAGAAATACTTTGCTGAGCTTCCCACAGCCCAGTTCCACCAGCACCACCATGGAATTCCTACAGGATTGGCCAGCTGGCCTGGGGTCTGCAGGCTGGCAAGCTCTGCCCGCTGTGGGGCCACTCCCACCTATCCCTGCTGCTGTGTCTTGGTTTGAAAGACAGGTGTCTGCCAAGAAAGGCAGGAGCCTCTTTTTGAGACTGTAAACCCCCTCCCTCCAAATTATTGTAATTTTGAAATTAAGATGCTCTTAATGATATGGGAATAGGAATAAGAGTTCTTTACTAGGAAAATTAAAATAAAAATACAGTATTACAGAGAATAAACCCAAAAACATTGACAGAGTCAGCATACAACCTGACACCCCTTCAGTCAGGTGTTTGTAGCAGTCTGATTAAATGGTGGCTGCATCCTCCTGGAGGACAGATGTGGTTCTGTTGGAGCAGTGCTCCTGTAGAAGGGTGCAGTTTTCCTCCAAAGGTCCAGTGATGATGTGGAAAGGTCCGATTTTTCCTCTGGAATCCAGTGGAAAAAGGGGTGCCTTGCTGTTCCAAATCTCAGATTTTATCTGGGTAGGAAATGCTTGGCTCCTCCCCCTGGGTGGAGCATCTCCCAATGGGATGATGTAATTTTAGCAGTCATGCAGTGGGACTCAGTGGCCCATTAACAGATAACATCTTCCTGGAGGAAGGATGGGTTGTAGAAAGGATAAGGATCACTGCCCAACCTGGTTTTAACAGATGGTGATAGAATACATTTGGTCACATCCTGTATTGCAACCTAAGACATCCTGTCAAGGAATCATCACACAAAAATGATGGTCACACAAAGCAGGGCTTCGAGGAACAGGCTGCTGGAATTTGATGATGACTCCGAGCTTGGAAAACACACAGCAAATAAACCCTGCAGCAGGGTATGTAAGGACTGGGGCTTCAATTGGAGTCAAAACCTGAAATAAAGTGTTCCTTTTGAGAGCTGAAACCCTAACCTTGGGCTCTTGCATCAGTGAGTAGGAGTCAATACATTTATTGCCACAGATGAAGACGTTTCTCCTCACACACATCCTGATCGACACGGCAGTGAAGACACATTTGATTTATGGTGATTGAAGCTGTCTGGAGGGGACAGTCCACCTCTGCCTGCCCTCCCCAAACTGCCTGGAGTCTGCCAGGGTCTTCTAGCTGATGGTCCACCCAAAACTGCTACAGCAAAGGTCGCTTTTTGGGTGATTTGGATGCACTTGGCTGCTGAAATGGTGAATGTGCCACAGAATCAGGTCGGTCTCTGATGGTCCCATTAACTTCATGCAAATAAAAGAAAATCAAGAGGGCATCAGCTCTCTGGCAGAGGGAAGCCAAGCTGGTGTTATGCCTCCCTTCCTGCTAAACTGAGCAAATCAAATTGGCTCTTCAGGGATTTTTTCCAGGAAAGCTATTCCTGAATAGCTCCAGGGCTGGACACACATTTGGTCTTGAATAACCCAGCCCTTTTCTCATGGGACTTCAATTCCTGGATGTGGACTACAAGGTAGAAGGATGAGGGGGAAATTATTTCTGTGCAGGACATTTACATTCTGTGCCAATCCAGGGGAACTGAGGAGTGTGGATTTTGTGCACATGCTCCATGTCCACCCTCCTCCCATCCTCTCTCCTCCCAGTTCTGGCTCATTCTGTGGGTCATAGTTCTGACTGGCAGCACAGAGAGATCCTCTGACAGGGAACTGATAGTTTCCCTCATTTTTCTGTTCCCTCATCTCACGTCCTGAACCCTGACGTTTTATTCCAGGAATAAATTCCACAAATCCTATGGTGTACACGCACAGCCCGATGGCACAGCAGCCTGTACACCCTTGCACAGACTCTAAGATGACTTTGTGAAGACCTATCCAAGGTTCCTCAGTCCATCAGCACATTCCAAAACAGGGAATCCCAGCCTGGTTCAAGGGTCAGGCTCCACCTTCCTGGTCTTCCTCAGCCCTGCTTCCTCTACAGCACAGCACAGGTCAGCTCTGCTTTTCCTTGTCATCTCACAAAGCAGCAGGATGCTCTCACTAGCAATTCCACAGCCAAACCTCCCATGGAAGGGTGCCAGGAGGTGCTGAGGAGTGGTACCCTCATCTTCCAGCCCCTGAGGAGCAGCAGAGGGGCCCAAGAGCAGCAGGAGAATTGCTCATTCCAAACACAGCCCTCATTCCAACCCGCCGGTCTCCTTGCCAAGAAAAGTGAGAATTATTTGTTACACCTTCCTTCTTCCAAAAGTAAACTGCTGATCCTTTCTGAAACAATACTCTGTGGTTCTCCATCAGCCTGGAAAGGCTGGAACAAAAGGAATCACATCCCCACTGTGAGCTGTTCTTTTGAGAAGGTGTTGGTAATTTCAGGGACAATTTGGGGGTAAAAGGACAATTCGGTTTTCTAATGTGTTTTTATTTTTTTTGCCACAGACTCATAACAGCAAGTTTTCATTTCTGAGCTGCCTGGGATACTGGAAGGTGTCCCTGCCCATGGCAGGAGTTTGGATTGGAAGGGACCTCAAAGCTCATCCCATTCCACCCCTGCCAAGGGCAGGGACACCTTTAGCTGTCCCAGGTTTCTCCAAGCCCCAATGTCCAACCTGGCCTTGGACACTCCCAGGGATCCAGGAGCAGTCACAGCTTCTCTGGGCACCCTGTGCCAGGGCCTGCCCACCCTCACAAGGATGGGATGGAATGGGAATACCTGAGAAAATTGCAGCTAACCAAGGAGCTCCCAGGTGTTCCTTCCTTCATTTCCTTCCTGCTGCAGAGAAGAATGAAGTTTCTCTGTACCTCTCATGCGCAAAATCCCTCACCTGGAGAGTGCTACCACCGTGGTGTGCCCCCAGGTGAGATGGCAGGGACTTCATCACCTCCTCCATTCACCTTCACACTCAGTGATGGACATTTGGGGCAGGATTTCCTGGGCTGAGGCCATGCTCTCCATGGACACAGGATATGACCCAGGAAGCTTGGCCAGGGAATCAGCAGGAGGAGCTCACAGCCGCCTGAGGGTCGCCATCCTGTGGCACCTCAGGATCTGTGGCAGAAGATGTTTGCTCCTGGGGCAGACTCTGTGAGGGAAGCAATGAACCCCTTCCCTGAGGGGATCCCTGTGGCCACAGCTACACCCTGGAGCAGGACAGTCCCTTTGCACGGGTGTCAAAAGAGGCAAACGGGCACTGGGGTGGCTTTCCAGAGCAGGTTCAGCACCCCAGTTGTCTTGTGGGAGAGCAACAACCCAGCTCTGCTTTCCTGTACCCCCTCAGTAAATCCATGTGTCGGCACCCAGGATGTTGTTGCGGGGATCACTAGCAAGCCCTGACCTCGGGAAGAGCCTTCCAAGCCACATCAGCTCCTTTTGTGGGAACAAAACGTAATTTCCACCACGATGGCTAATTTTAGACGACTCCCACCCAGTCTGTTTGCTGAAGCCCGAGTGCATCTGAACAGGGAAACTCCAGCGCCAAAGCGATTCCAATCTCAGAAAGAATTCCTTGCCAGGAGAGGGGGAGAGTGGGACAGGAATAAATGCAGATAATGTTTTGGATTCACTATCCAAGCCTTTGTTTGCGCTGAGGGGAATCCAGCTGCAGGCAGTGCCCTCTCGTGGCCCAGGATTAAAATCTCCAAAATTTCCAAAAGCAGCGGATGACTCCTGCCAGCATCCCTGCTCCAGCTCAACCCCGGGAAAGCAGATCATCACCTCGGGGAACAGAGAAACATCTGCTGCATATAAAGGCTATGCACAGCTATCTATCCCTGCACTTAGACTGAGTTTTATGCCTCTTCACCCCAAATCCTTGTGTTTTATCCTTCTGAAGCCGTTTTTATGCATCTTTCCATGTCCCGTTTACACACCTTACATAGAGAAAGAGCCTGAAATATACAATGCCCCCCTCTGCAGCACCTGAATGCTCTGAAATATCAGGGAAGTGCTCCCCTGAGGGAGCCAAGATGCCATGAGCTGGCACAAAAAGCCTCCAGGCAGAGCATCCACCGATCCCGAACACCCTCGGGGAGCAGCGCAGCATTCCCTCTGCTCTCATTTTGGAAGTGCCTGCACTACGAAAGAGGCGAGATGCCTCTTCCTCTGATCCCAGTCCCGGGGATGGCTAAGCCATCTCCTCCAAAAGACCATTCCAAAAATAATCAGGCTGAGGCAGACACCAAGCATGGAAAATTTTAGCCCAGGCCGTTCCCGTCAGACACTGCTGCACACAGATGGAAACGGAGCAACGGGAAGGTTTTGGCTCTTTGGGGTGCACTCACATCCACGTCCCCGTCTCCTGGAAATGCGGGATAGGAAAAGAGGGAATAATAAAACCTCCCATTTGGAGATGAGGAATTATCAGCCATGAAGTGACATCGGGCTGGTGGGCCTCTCCCCGCAGCCTCTCTGGTGCCTGGCGGGTTTCCCTCTCTCTGCCCTTCCAGCAACAAGACCCGCTGACAGACGAGGCTCATCAAAGCCCCATTTCCCAGCCCGTGGCTCCAGCTGGCAATCCCAGAGGGGGCATTTTAGCCCACGGAGCTGCTGGGAAGGGAGCGTGTTCCTGATCCCCCGCTGGAGCGCACGGCAGAGGTTTCCCCAGCCTGCCATGCCGCGTCTCTCCGGGGGAAAATAAACTTATTTGAACTGGAACGGCCATTACTGGAGGTCACAGCACCGGGCCCAGCCAGGGAGTTAATCCCAGACCAGCTTTTCAACAAGCATCCAGGTCTCCTGTTGTTCAGGTGCCTGGAATCCAGGCCCGCGCTTCCCAAGGCTCTTGGCTCGCAGACCCTCTGCAGCCAGCGCCTCTCTCCTGGTGCTGTTTGAAACATCACAGACACTGCTGGTACTGCATTTATTCCCCCCATTCCATAATTTCTCCCTCCTGAGGAGGTGCACACCAACCCACCCCGAGTCACCACTGTATTCAAGCGTTTTGGGTGATGCAGCAAGACAAGGCAGAATTTTCCAGCTGGAGGAAGCCCTTGCCCTGAGTTTTGCACATCCAGCAGGCAGATTTGCAGCATTTAATCCCACTTTATCAGGCCAGGGAAGCAACAAAGCACATGCTTAAATAGAAGCCTGGCTTATACTTAAATTAGGCAGAGCTGACATGAGGGTGCAATTAGCACAGAGGATAAACTCCCGTGCTGGGATAGATCAACACCTTATAGGGAGCACCTTATCAGTTTTCCTTTCTGCTGTTGGAATACATGCTGCACTCCTAAACCCACCCTTTTCCAGGAAGGTAATTCCATATTATCAGGATGTTTCTGACAGACACTATCCAACTCTCCTTCTGACAAGCCGGGGTAGGATTTCTGCCGCATCGTGACAGGAATTTCAGGCTCAGAAACATTACACTGCCCCAGCAGAGTGATGGATCTGCTTCCAGGGGGTGAAAAATCCCTGAGCCAAACAAAAACCAGGAAAACAAAAAAAAAAGCTCTTTCAATAACTCGATTTTCCTTTTTCCACATTGTATTTTTCTCCCGGCTCTTACATCTTTGTGAAGCGTTCCCGGCGCTGCTCTTCCACAGCCAAACCGTTCTCCTTGGGGTAAAACACCAGGAAAACACGCAACTGCGAGCCAGGGCTGGAACTCAACCGCTCTGCAAAATGAAAGTGATACGTGGTTGGTACCTTCTCAGCAAATTTATAGTGTTAAAAAATCAAGAATAGCTCTGCAATCCCATAAAATTGTGAAATTAATTCAGTGGAAGAAGCTAGAAAAGCCTCGGAAGTTTTGCTGATATATATATTAAAAAAAAATTAGGAATTATCAACTTTTAAGGTACCTTAAATAATGTGGAGGAAGAATTGCGCCCTACAAAAACAACGTGGAATATTCAAGGGAAATCTGAAGAGATCTGATCTTATTTTGATGTTGAAATGTGCTGCCCTTAACTTTTGAGAGATTTCATGAAATTAAACATGGAAGAGCCGGTCAGCCTCTCTTCTAAAGGTGTTTAGCACAAATAGTGAGATCAAGTTCATAATGATATAAATACTGATCTTTTCCAAGCAGTAAAAAGTAGTTTAAAAACCACATTAAAAAAGCATTCAGGGAATTTGTTTTAATTCCTCACTACCATATGAATGCAAAATAAGTACTTTTCAAAATACTCTCACTGCTTAAATAAATTTAAGCCCCTGAATAAATAGCAAGGGAAGTGACTTTTTTTCCTTACTTGAATTTTTTTCCACATCTTTTGCTTTGTGATATCTGTTACCTTGCTACTTATTCCTAGCTCAAGTTCACAGCTGCAGGGAGGGCTTTTTTAAAATTATTCCTCCTTGCTTTGTGAGCAGATCAGCTCGCATCCAGAGGGGAATTTCATGGTTGTGGCTGTCTCCCAGCCTCCAGAGCTGAGGAAAAGCTGCCTAACCTCCCTTCAATAAAAAACGTGCTGGAGCAGAGTGGTGCATTTCAATCTCAAACTAGAAAGTAAAACAACAAAAAAACCCCAAACCCCACATTTCATAAAATCAACCAGATGCCTTAGGAGGGCAAATATCTTATTCCTCTTTAATTAAAAGGTATAGCAAATAAAAATCTGGGTTTAATTAAACAGCAGGAATAGAAGATGTTATCTCCCCCAAACCACTCTGCCGCGGTGAATTAACTTCTGCGAGTCTTATTTTTGTTTGAAACCCCCACGTATCAACCCAAACCCCTTTCTAAAGGGGAAATTCACTTTTCATGAGAATATTTCTGTGCCCCACGATTAAGGCAGCCAGCTGCTGTAAAACCAGTAGGGGCAATGCTTTGTACTGGTTTAGCCTGAGACCAGAATGGGTCCTGCAGAGCCACTCGATGTTGACCAACACGCCCATGAACGTTCACACAGGAGCACATTTAGCTCTCTGCTTTACCTGCTGAGGGATGCAGTGAATTTAATTAGTGTTTAATCCATTTTTATTTTCAATCAAGACCTGCCCAGCCGCTGTCTCTTCATGCAGCAATTCCCAAATTCCTTGGGAAAAAAACTCACTTTGAAAGAAGCACCCCCCCCCAAGCAGGGTTAAATCCTGGCCTTTCCTGGTACCTCCAAACAGTTTTAAATCCTGGCCTTTCCTGGCATCTCAAGCCAGGGCTGAACCTGCTTGTAAAATGGTGCAGGTGTGTTTATTGTAATCATCTCTGACTAAAAAGAAACAGGTTCAGGGCTTTTAAATATAATTAGCATGAGCTACACTCCTGCCTTTAATCACTACCTTGCTGCTAATATAATCAAGAAGGTAAACAAACAAGGATTAACTCCATTAAATTAAAAAAATATATATTCTACTGGGAAGCTCACAGAGGAATTTTGTTTTGTTCCGCTGCTGCGGAGCATCATTTTACTTCTGCGTGGAAAATTATTTTTAACATAGAAATACTTGTCTTGAGGGAGACCTCTTCTTTCTCTGCTTCCCTAAAGACAGAGACAAAACAAAACCCCCTTTATTCATATTTCATATCCAATGCAACCACTTTGCTCTTTCATGGCATCTTTCCCTACAAGACATCCAAGCACTTTGAAATGTTTAACTGCGCATCAAATTAAAGATAGGCTTGGAGTAACACACCTGCTGCTCCACCAATTTATCCCAAATGATATGTGAGGTGTAAAACCGGGTTTCAGGCACAGGAATCGGTGTTCACAAATGTTCAATCCGTACATTTTTGTGATGACCCTGGCTGGACCCACTTTGATCCCAGAAAACGCCTGAATCCTGAACTGACTTTTTCTTGCTTGGACATGGGATGGGATATTCTGAAAATGAGCTTTATCACGACACACAGGTCTAAATAACCCTTCATTCCACCTGGGAAGCTCGGCTTAAACACTGCCTAAACACAGGAAACGCTCTTATCGGCAGACATAGAGGCACGAGCCTTTAACCCACGGCTCGCTGCGATCCCCAAGCTCCCCATCCGCAGGAGAAAGCCTGGATAAACACAGGCACGTGGCTCCAAACCTGCCGGGATGCAAGCCCATCGTGCAGCTCCTTGCACAGACAGCAAACAGCCCACGACATCCCTCCCTGCTTCCCTACCTCCAGTGCAAAGCAGCCCTCGGCATCTTCCGTAGACCTCCAGCACCAGAGCCCGCTCGCAGCGATGCCGGGGAAAGGGAAGCCAGCCTTGCCGGCATCTTTATTGATCCAGGATGGGAGGTACCTGACCCACCGGCCTTCCCTGGGAATAAAGACACTTTTTGTGCCAGTCTTCTGGAAAGTGGAGTGCCAGGGTTCGGAGGGAAATGGGAGAACGTCATGGGAACGGAGCGGAGCAATCGGGAGCGGTCCCTCTGACTGCCACTCCGGCAGGGTTTTCAACTTTTACGCCTATTTTTCTTATTTATTTATTAATTTATTTATTTATCTTAAATCACACCATAGCTGTGCCAAAAAAAAAACACCTGAGGGGAAAAAAGGAAAGAGAAAACACCATAGCATTCTTCAGCCATTCGCAAATAAATGCCGACATTTCCACTTCGGGAGGAGAAAAATATTGGAAAGGGAATGCTCCTCCCCAAATCGTGCATTTTCGAAGTGATGCAGGAGTCAAAGCAGGTTCAGAAGATGCCCTGTGGATAGGTGGTAGCTGAGACATGAGCCTGGAAAGCATTACTGCTGCAACTGAGCCCAGTTCGCAAGAATTGTTTGATAATGCTCGGATTTATTCCCTGTGAGCAGCTCCCCGAGCTCAGGGAATCTCAGTGCAGAGAGAAAAACCTCAGTGGGGTCTCTGTTACCTCAGAACAGAACTTATGGGATCTTTACACCCTCCACTCTCAAGAGGGATTTAAGTGCGACCCTAAATAAAGCCAGGCTCAAACACTTCTCTCCACTGGGTCAGAGATAACTTACAACTTCAGAAATGCTTGAAAACAGCAGTTTTTGCAAGGGAAATGTCCATCAGATTTCCTGTTCTAGTGGCTGGTTAGAATGTTAATTCTAAGGTCTAATTAGAATTCTAAGTCCAAGTCTAATCAGAATTGTAAGTCCAATTATAATTATAATTCTACATCCAAGTGTAATCAGAATTCTAAATCTAATTACAATCCTAAGTCAAAGTCTAATTACAATCCTAAGTCCAAGTCTAATTACAATTCTATGTCCAAGTCTAATCAGAATTGTAAGTCCAAGTATAAATATACATCCAAGCCTAATCAGAATTTTAAGTCTAATTAGAATTCCAAGTCCAAGTACAATTATAATTCTAAGTCCAAGTCTAATCAGAATTCTAAGTCTAATTGGAATTCTAAGTCCAAGTATAATTATAACTCTATGCCCAAGTCTAATCATAATTCTAAGTCTAATTAGAATTCTAAGCTTAATTAGAATTCTACTTTAAAGTCTAATTAGATTCATAATCCCGAGTCTAAAACACAAAATTAGATGTACCCGTCCCAATATTAATGCAGTTTTCCTCCACAATATCTGGGTTTTTAGAAGCCAAACACTGATTTTACGGCATACGAAAAATGTTTCATAAAAACAGAGCCAACTTTTGCTTATAATCAACGGTGTTTTTCTGATTTTACAGTCCTAATTTTGGATTCAAAACGCAGGGAAAAATCCCAAACAAGCACCCTTTTACAGAGAAAATTTAGTTTTGCTGGGAAAAATAGCAATCTTTAAAAATGGCCATTTCTAAGAGCAACTGGGAGAGGGTGAAAACCTGAACAACGCAGGTCCCGTTTCTGCCTCTCATCATTCCTTGCCTATGGAAGTTGGACTCCCGGAGCTCATCTGCTCTCTCAGACAGAGAGGTGACTTGAACCACATCTGTCCAGAGGCAAATTCTCCCAGAGGGAATTCTGTTTTGCAGCCACACGTGCTGGATGTGTGGTTTTTTTGTTGTAAATACACCGTGTCAGGGATGAGTTAAAGGGATGGCAAGAACGTAGCTCAGCTCCACTTCGAGGACAAGAAATACCCGTGAACCTCATGGGCTTGGGGTATTTTTTGAAAAAGAAAAGACATTCCGAAGTCAAATAATATTCGGATCATAGGCTGAGCACTTGGAATAAATTACAGCTCTCACTGAGCGATAAACTTCTCTCTGTGCCCTTTGTAAAGGATTTCAGGTGTTTATGAGCTCCTTCTGCATTTCTCAGAGTTTTGCTCATTCCTGGGGTGCTTTGGAGAGGAGGAAAGGCCTGTGTGGCTGGGAAGGTCGGAGCCCCTTGGATCCTGTCCATCCCCGTCTCAGCACGGGGCCGGTGGCTCCGTTCAGCTCCAGTGCCGAGCCAAATTCCTGGCTGCTGGAAATCGAGGTTGGAGATGAGCAATGTCCCATCATTGTCCCATCACCCAAGGCCACTCAATGGGGGCAGAATGAGCCCTTTCCGCTCATTTTTTCAGGGCAACCAGTTGAAACAAAAGTGGGATTTTTCCAAGGCAGTGATTTCAACGGGAGCAGACACAGATTGCAAAATATTTTGAAACTCCTGCTGTCCCAACACCTGCCAAATCTCAGGGCTTGCCACAGAGTGGGACCAAGCCCAGCAGGGATTTCCAAACACCGTTAAAATTGGGATGAGATTATCTATAAGAACGAAACCAATTCCTTGCTACCTTAGACCCTCCTCTCAGTCCCTTCCCGCAGCTCCCTGGAACACCCTGTCTGTTTTCCTAAAACCCGCTGATGTCCTGGAAGCCACGAGCCGTCCGTGGTGTGTCCTGGATGATGATTAAGGCACAAAGAAGATCAGCAGAGCCAGAGATGGCTGGGACATATTGGAGCTGAGGAAGAGTGGGATTGGTTTGGAAGCTGGGATCACAGGGCGGTTGTCACCACTCAGTGATGGTGGGGACCAAAACGTCCCCTTGGAACACCGGGATCCCTCTACACCTCCCATTTAGGAAGAGGGCTGGAATAAGGTGGAGGAAGATGGCAATTAACAGTGATTCCTGGAGCTCTGGAAATTCATGGATCTGAGATAAATTAAGCAGCAGAGAAGATGTCACAGTCATGTGCTTTATGTGCTCGTGGAGCATCGTTAGGAAGAACATCACTATAAAACTTCAACTCAAACTTCTCTATTAAGAAAGAACATGGATCCACTCCTGTTGAGGCTGAAATAAACCATCAGTGTTTTTCCCACTTATTTCCCTCCCAATTCCAGAAAATTATCATTTTCCCAAACATTTTTTCAGATTTTTGGAAGTATCCCATTACTGTTGTCAACCTGACTGGTCATCCTCATGTGTGCCTCAAAGCAGAAACCCAAAAGAGTGAGTGGAAACAAACAAACAAACAAACAAAACACAGAAAAAGTAATTAATTGTAAAAAAATTATGATTTTTGAAGCAGTGTTGTGATGAAAAAAATTAGATTAATTTGGCAGTGCAAAACAGGGAATCAACATGAGCAAAGGCAAAATCCTGCCATGCTTTCCTATGTGCTTCAGCAAGAGTTTTGTAAAGCATTTATTTTGGGGCTGGGAGTTTGACCCACCTCATTCTTCTTCCCCAAGAAAAAGCCAAGAAGGCATCAATATTGTTTGAATTAAACTTCATTTTCTTTCGTCCCTTAGGCCAGCAAACAGTAGGGAAAGAAATGTTGTGATCATACACGACATTTCATTGTATCTGAGACAAAATGTTTCAGTTTTGGCTCGGGGTGAATTTTACACTATTTAAAAACACAACATTTAACCAAATTTAGCCTCATAATATCTTGTTGAAATCAAAATATATCCGGTCTAAAGTTTCAGAAATAAACCAGTTTTAATTAGGGGAAACCCCACCCTTTTCATTTAAATGTAACTTATATTCAACACTAACTCACAAAGAGTTTTTGTCAAACTGAAAAATGTGCAATTTGGGGACATCAGCTCAACATTTCCTGGGCTTTGGTTGGAGGAGAAGCCACTCTGTGGTCCTGATGTGCACTTTGGGGACTTGATTATTGCCAGGTGCTGTAGAAGACACTTAGAAAATTATTATTATTATTATTATTATTATTATGATGATGATGATGATGATGATGATGATGATGATGATGATGATGATGATGATGATGATGATGGTTTGAACATTTTGCCAATAAAACAAATCAACAGGATTCATCTCCTTTTCCTTTTTGTCTTTGGATTGAGCCACCTTTCCTTTGGCATCCCCATTGCCCATGGTCCCAGCAGCTCCGGCTACACTTGAGGCCTGATTTGAGGGATAGGATCAATAGCAAAGAGCAGCAGAAAGAGATGATCACCCACACAAGATTATAATAACATCATAATATCTGCTCTGGCTCTTTGGTGGCTCCAAAAACGTGCAAGTATGGTTGGGGAGATGGAAAATAATATGAAACACTCACTAACAGCATGTAGCGTAGAAACTCCGAAAACCACCGCAGTCATTGACTCACAGATGGTCAAATGAACAACATGTTTCTATTCCTGTATTTAATTAAATCTTAATTATGCCACCAACAGGGTTCAAAACAGCATTATGAAACAGCTCGCATGAATAGCAGGACACGATTGGCTGAGGGGGCTTTGAACTTGGGTAATTATCTCCCCAAAAAAGCGCTCACGGTGGGGCCGTAAAGCCCCTCTGCCAGGCAGCCCAGCTCACCAAGGCTGGAAGAAAATTCGTGTAGAATAAACCCAACTCAAGGTATGGGGCTGACCAACAGAGAGGCAGATGCCAAATTACCAATGGGACCAGCTGGGAGGTGCTGGGACTCCAAGGGAGGTTCCCCACACCTGGGTCCAGCCCTGCTCTGCTTCTCACCTTTGCTGCTCCCTAAGAAAATCGACCAACTCTAATTTAATTCTTCCACCAGCCAGTCACGTGAGCTAATTAAAAGCAGCTGCCTGAAATACTCCTTTGATTTATCTTTTTTTGTTGTTGACAGAAGGCCCTCTATGGAAAAGAAGTATTTTGGAGGATCTTTCTCTTTCATTTTTAATATGGCAGCTAAAAATGAACACTTGTGAGAGCACTTTCCCAAAGAGTTCAGCTTCTTGCAGTGCTTCCCTGAGCAGGGGGCTGGGAAGGCCCATCTTAAATTCCTCTCTCAGGATCTTCTCCTACCTTTTAATGCCATTTCAAGTTCCTTGTCAACTTGATATTCAGAGTAGGGATCACCTGCCCCTTCCACACTTAAAAACATCACAGGGGAGGGCTACTACACATCTGAGAGCATCCAAAGTTCACCTATCCCACAAGCCACAGGTTCCAGAAAAACACAAAAGACATTAAAAACACCCAAAACATTGCCAGATTCAATTTTTATAAAAGTTTCCTTACTTTGGCAATATTTTCTTTGGGGGACACTCCCAACACCTCCAGCACTGGTCTGAAAGAATATTTTTTGTGTGTAGATCAGCAAAGGGCAAAAGAAAGAAAATGAAGAAATAATTGTATCATTGTATTTTAATTTATTTTTTCCCTTGAGGTACTAAAATTTAAGCCATTCCTGTGAAAAATCAGTAGGAAAAGGATGCAGTGCAATTTATGGATGGTTACATGAACTCTCTGGGTTTTTATGGATGTGGGCAGAGAGAATAAGGCAGAGAACAGAACTGTGTGTGGATTTAAAAGTTAACTTAAAAAAATAAAGAGAAAAAGAGCAAGGAGAAAGAGAGAAGGAAAGGAAAGGAAAGGAAAGGAAAGGAAAGGAAAGGAAAGGAAAGGAAAGGAAAGGAAAGGAAAGGAAAGGAAAGGAAAGGAAAGGAAAGGAAAGGAAAGGAAAGGAAAGGAAAGGAAAGGAAAGGAAAGGAAAGGAAAGGAAAGGAAAGGAAAGGAAAGGAAAGGAAAGGAAAGGAAAGGAAAGGAAAGGAAAGGAAAGGAAAGGAAAGGAAAACGAAAAATGGGGGGAAAAGAAAAAGAAAGAAAAAGAGAAAGCCAGTAAACTGCCTCCAGTCAAAATTTTATTCCCCAAGCCCATACTTTGTGAGGGTTAGATTTCCAGTGAAAATTATAAATTTGCAAGGAAAGTTTTTAAATTTTAAAAATTTCTACCTCCTCTGCCCACCTTTGGAGGCATTTTTCCAGCTGAACTCAAATTTCTAAGGAAAAGAGGCCCCTTCCAGAAAAACACATTTGATAACATAAAAAAATTAAAAGAGGGGAATTGACTTCACCAGGAAACTTATCCCTATTTGAATGTTCCATTGAGTTGGATCAGCTGGATTCAGAAAAAAGAAAACCCTGCATTGGAAATGCAGATGTTCTTCAGGAAAAAGAAAGATGGGAGACTCTTGGAAGAAGTCTTGGCTGGGGACACCACTGGAGACCGTGGAAGTCTCCAGCATCCTCACACTCCAAGTTCTGGATGTTCCTTGGCATCTCCCCTTGGGATGCACCCACTTAGGGATGGAGGAACTGCTGCCACCACCTTCCTCAGGTGACAAAATCCCTGGGAAAAGTATGCATGGAAGCCTTTGCTTCCTCGAATTTTCATGCTGGGATGAAATCTGACCAACACATACCCAGTGCTCCCACTTCCTGCAAAATCCCACGGGGTTTGCTGAGATAAGAACATCTTTTCACACCCCTTACTCACACTCTTTTTATCTCCAACATAATTTTTACCCATTCATCTCAAAAGGAGAGCACAGCTTTGCTCTGGCTTTCCTTTTTTTCCCCAGTGAGGCCTCCCTCTGCCTGAAATCCCCAAAATCGCTGACACAGTGCGCTCCTCCAGGAATCCAGAGCCTTTCCCACTGAGTTACAAGCTGCCAAGGAGGCTATATTATAACAAAAGGAGTTTTTATATCCTCCTGTAGGCAGAACACTGGAAACTGCCATGAAATGCTCATTATCCGAAGGGGATTTGTTGGTGGATAGAATCAACTTATTTAGGAAATTTCCAGCTGATCTGTAAACACACCCTGGAGAAGGACAGAGACAGCAACAGTGGTGCAGGCGGTGTCTGAACCCTCTTGGCCCCCATCCTGGGACTTAATATCTTAATAACTTGTCCTTATGAGTCACTGCAGGGAAGGAGCCAGCATTGCTCTTGTCACATTGGATAAGTGGACTGAAAGGCTGACATGGACTGAGCGGCTCGAGGTGGGGCTGGGTGAGATGTGTCCATCGTGGCAGGGATGCTGTTTTTGCTATGGGACCTTGTTTAGAGGATTGGAAGGAAAAAAATAACACAGGGGAAAATGAAAAGTAGGTAAAGATGAAAAGGAAGAGGTAGGGAGTGACAAATTTTAGGTGTACACCTCAGTGCCCACCAAAGTGCTCCAGGTCCAAGAGATCAAACAGCCCCTTCTGGCATGAAACTTCTTGATTAAATCAGTGAAGAGCTCTAATGGCTCTTAGGAGGCCAAGCCTGAATTTTCACCAGATCAGCATGGTTTGGTTTATCCCAGATTCCCTCAGCTGTACAAAGTAGTGCCCACAGATTCTGGCTCTGCACCTGACGGGAACCTGGCAGCAAATGACCACAGCTGATTGACACAGAGGGTTAAAACTCAGAGTGAGGGGTGATTTTTTTCTCCCTTTTGGTTCTGCGTCACTGGCACTGCAACTTTTGCAGGCTGAGCTGTAGTCACACAAATCCACTCCCTCCACTCCCTCACACTGATTTCTCTGGGCAGAAGCTGATAGGAAAAATAGGAAAGGCTCAGGGAAATTGCAAATCTTCACATCACTGTTAGACTGCACCCACAAGCAAGTTCTGCGTGTCCCAATGGCACCAAAGCAAAGCAAACCTGAGAGCAAACAGACTCCCCTTGGGGGAAATCCACTTGTTTAACATCCAGGATCCGCAGGGTGAACCCAAACTCTGGCTTTGTCACGACTGTAAAAACAGCACCTTGCGAGTTCCTCGTGCACAAATCTGCCAAGTCCAGCAGCAAAATCAGCCTCGGCGTGTTGGAGCTGAGGATCCAGGCCAGCTCTGCGAGAGGCAGCTCCATCCCCCCCTGGCTCCTGTCTTCCCAGGACACGTTATCCGAAATCCTCCCGCCGAGCCCGATTCCTGGCACGGACATGGGAACAGGAAGGAGCCCTGTGAGATGTTCGGGTCCCAGCCCACGTCTTGCAAAGAGACACCAGGGCTGCCCAGACAAGGGAGCTGAATTTTCCCACCCCAAAAATTCCCCTCGAACAGTGCTTTCCTCTGCAACTTGCCATGAACTCCATTTCCTTGCCAAGAGTGGGGGTAAGAGGGGGAAGGATCTGTCATGCAATATCCCCCTCCCAAGATCATTCATCCTTCCTTTCTTCAAAAAGTAAAAAAAAAAAGGGAGAGAACCAGGAATTGTTTGATAATAAAATTAAAATATATTTATTGTTTCCACTCCCCGATTTTCTCTGCTTTATCCCCTTTCTGCTGACAGGGAAACCCTCCCAAAGGAAAAGCAAAAGGGAAGAGTAAAGGAATGAAAGAATTCGCCCCCAGAAATATTTCTCTGCTTTTCTCCTAAACCTGGGAGACTTTAATGTGAATATTTCGAAATGAAGATTTGGATGCTGTCCTCTTTTTAAGAAGACATAAAAATACAAGAAGCATTTAATATTTATACCATATTTAATTGTTCCCTGAAAAGAATGTGGGGGATCTGAAAAAACTAAGTTTCACATTAATGTCCAAATTAAAAATGTAGGCATATCTACATTTCATTACTTCCTCGTGGTGAGAATCGCTGAAGGGAAAATACTGAAAATTGCAATTTGCAAGAAATGATGATCAGGATTTTTGTGTGAGGTGCATTTTCCAGCAAAAACATTTTTACAAAAGAAAAAAAAAAAAGACAGAGAGAGAGACAGAACAAATCTTATCAGTGACATGTTTTGGTCCCTGCTATCCAACAGGCTCTTGAATTTTAACTCCAGAGGTTTGTATCTAGGTCAAGAGTCTGCCCGCCCTCCTCCGCCAGCACAAGACCGAGCCTATCCTATCGTTCCTCAGGTTAGAAATGCCTTTTGCAAAACCCTCCTTGGGTCAGCGATTAGACCGAGCTCAAGGCCAATTCATATTCCATACGAATCGGTTGGTCCGGTCCTAGTGACAGCAGCCAGAATATCAAATATACCCCAAACCCGGCCTGCTTGATGATATTTAAAACATATGGCACGGCGACGGGCCCGGCATTTCCATAGCTTCACGTGCGTGTGTTACTGATACGCTGGGTTTTATAATGAAAATATTAGGACACCCCTCCCCCTCCCCTCCGCCTGGAAGGATTTCATCACATGTCTGCTCCGCTCTGATTTTGGGATTTATCTGTGCTCAGTGCCCGGCAGATGTTTGCTCGCAAATCGCTCTGCACTGGCCTCGCCTCGCTCCTGCAGTGCTCACCGGGAGCTGCTGCTCCCATTCCCCACGGGCAGCAGCACTCCTGGGAACGGAGCTGGGAATAATGCTGGGAACACACACTGGGACTGGGAAAACCCCATCCCGTCTCAATCCTCCACATTCACAGCTTGTCACACAGCAGAACGAAGGTGCCGACGCTGAGGTGTGCCCATGGTCTGGAGGTGTCAGGGTTCTGCACCCACACGCTGAGCACATCTGGTTGACTGACCCAAAATTGCCACTCAGAAGCCCGTTTATCCACCAGCAGGTTCATGTCATGACAAGACAGCACATGAAAGCCATCTCGTTCAGCGAGATGAACAAGACACATCCTCAGCTGCACGTTATGTTTCTGTGTTTGCCAAAGCACCACCAAACCTCCCTCAGTCCTCATCCCCAGAAGTGTTTTTTGCACAAAGTAGAGCAGTCACACTTTGGGACTTTCAAAATCCTCATGTCAGCAAGGTCATGCTGAAGATCGGTTTTTTGTAACACTTGCAGCAACCCCGCCGCATCAAACTTCTGCTTTCCACCAAAGAGAAATTTCCACGCTTGTAAAAACTTCCTTTAGGAAGTTCTCAGCTTCCTTGAAAACAAGGTGTCTATTTGCAACCAATTTATTATTATTATTACTATTATTATTATTATTATTATTATTATTATTAGCTTTCTGAAACAGTTTTTCACCATGTGGTCCCAAGCAAAAAAATTAGATCCTGCTTTAAGAAAAGAAAAAAAAACCCAAAACCCAGAGAGCAACACTAATTACAAAATATCAGAGCTCTGGTTGCACAACATGCCGTGAGACACTGACGTTTCTGACTGTTAATTTGGGCTCTGCCTCGTAAGCCAGAAGGTATTTGTCCCTCCAGCCACGCCAAAGGTTTGGGAGGTGCTGTCTGTGCCTGCGTGGCGATGAGCTGGAGACCCTGGATCTTCATGAGCCACCCAAACCTCGCAGCTCCCACAGCAATGCCAGCCCGGGATGCACTGGAGTCGATGGAAGCGTCACACCCTGCCCAAAGCTGCTCATCGCTGTTTTTATTTTTGGTGCAGCCAAGTTCTCCTCAGGCTGCTTTCCCTGCTCAGGCAGGGAGAGGAGTTTCCCAGGGAGAGCGTGGGTTCATGGAGGTGAGCTCTGAGGAAGTGGCTGCTCATGTGCTTGTGAGTTGCTTGGCCCTCACAAAGGGCTTTGCATGGAAATCAGGTGGTTCTGGTGGAATTTGTCAGAAATGTCCTCCCTGCCTCCTGGTGAGACCCAAAAGAAATCAAGAGGGACAAGTGTTTCCCTGATTTGCTGTGGACTTGTTCTGTTCCCAGGATGTCACCTTTGAGTAGGATGGGAAAGGGATCTTGTAAACTGAGGATCCTCCAGACATTCCCGATTTTTTCCCCCAGTCCTTCCAGTAGTAAATGGATCATCTGTCCCCCTGCTTGGGCCTGAGTTTCCACCCAAAATCTGTTGCATCTTGCACTTGATTCTCTACTATCCCCAAGCAAATGGCTCATTCCACTGCTTTACCCTTCCCTTTCCAACAAGACGGAATCATTTAGGTTGGAAAAGGCCTCAAGGTCATTGAGTCTAACTTGATTCCAGACCCCTCAATGGTACCTTTATCCCAATCCCCAAATATCTGCCATGAAGAACTCCAGAGGAGCCGTGTTAAAGCCCACCTGACACATCCCTTTCCAGAGCCCAGGCCATCCTGTGCAGTGAGGTGCCTCCAATGTTAATTCCCTCTAAATGAAAGGCTGCCCGGCAGCATCCTGAAAATCAGGCTTTGAAGCTGGCTCGCAGCTCCTCCAGCCTATTATTGCTTTTTCAGATATTCCCCACTCCATCAAAACTGTGCAGATGGCTCTGTCACGAGTGCAAAGGCAAATGCTGCTCTCGGTGTCTTCCCCACACAGGAGATGTAAGCCAGCTCATACAGAGGATCTTCCAGCTCCATTTCCTCCATGTGTTATTTTTATGTATCTTCCAGGGAAATGCGACTGGAGAATTTGAATTTAATAAGTGCGGGATATGGGGCGCTATTAAGGCTTCAAAGCACCATCGAGCAACAGTGATGGATCAAAGGCCTACGAAAATATTGCAGGGAATTATTGGCCCTTGAGGAGAGCGAGACACGACGAATGCCTACTGGATGCCTGCTCCAGCCCCCTTGGAAGGAGGGAATTATTAAAGGTTGCTGCAAAGCCTGCTGAGAGCAACATAAAGTTTTCTGCTGACTCTGCAAGTCGTGGATCAGACTCCGAGTCACCTGACAGGGCCAAGAGTGGAACCGACAGCAAACTCAGGCTTTGCCAAAAGCGCCAAGGAGGAGGAAATGAAACCTCACCGCCGTATTGATGCCAGAAAAAAAACAAAAAAAAACAAAAAAAAACAACAAAAAACACAAACCCAAAAAACAAATCGCAAAGCTCGACTGATAATGAAAAATCAGGGGGAGGTTCAGGCCAAGGACAGGTATATTTTATAGCTCTCCCCCTCCAGCAGCCACTTCACAGACGTTTTGAGGTAAAATAAACAAAAATGCAATCCTTTGCAATCCACCACAGGTTGGGCTGCTCATCATCCTGGCGGAGAGAGCTACCAGGGAGCAGTATTTCATTCCACGAGTGGATAACATGGAAGCTAGGCCCCATCCACAGGCTGCACTTACTGCCCAGGTCACCTCCTGGAGAAGGTTTGAGATCATGCATCACCTCCTTAACTCCATGCAATTATTTCTGCATTTAGAGCTGGCCGCATAGGATGCTGTCCTCTGCCACTGAGACCAAAACCTGTCCCACCACGAGGATGCAGCCAGCACTGAAATGTACCTTGCAGCTTCAGCCAAAGGAATGGCTCTCAAGGCCACCCCTCCTGGGGGATGCTGCAGGCAGGGTGTGGGCAGCTGGGACAGGAATTAGAGCCCTGGAATTCTGCTGGAGCACTGCTTCCCACTGGCCAGTGCTGCTGAGGTTCAGGATACCTGAAGGAGGCCAGTAAGGAATCTAGAGAGGAAATTTGGCCTGGAGTGACAGGACAGGGGGAATGGCTTCCCACTGCCATTGGAAAGAAATTCCTGCCAGTGAGGGTGGGCAGGCCCTGGCACAGGGTGCCCAGAGAAGCTGTGGCTGCCCCGGATTCCCTGGAAGTGCCCAAGGCCAGGCTGGACACTGGGGCTTGGAGCAACCTGGACAGTGGAAGGTGCAGGATGAGGCCTCCAAGATGCCTCCAACCCAAATAACTCTGGGATTCAATAATAATATCGAGCAGGTCACCCTTACCCAGGCAAGCACACCAGGGATGCAATGGGAAGGGTGAAGGATGCTCTGGATCCTGGCTGCAGCAGGCCTGGGAGGTTCATACCTGCTGCCTCACCCAAACATCTTCCCTGACCCTACACATGCAAATCCACAGATGTTCTGCAGGAATGCTCTTCCTGTGCCTCTGAGGGGTGCAGCTGTTTCCCTGACTGCTTCATTTCCAGTGTTTGGGCTGCCAGGCACACATTCCTCCATGGCAGTTTGGTGGCCAAGGGTCGCGTGTCTATAGCCACAGCTTCGTCCAGGGGACTTCCTGCTGGGGCTCATGAATCCCAACAAACATGACTGCTGCTCCTGAGAAAACAGCCAGTCCACTCAGTATTTCTGGAACAACAGCACAAATCCAATTACACTCATTTTATGAATTTTTATGCTTTCTTCTTTTCAATTCAACCAACCTCAAATTTTGAGGACTTGTTTGTTTGACTTGGGGCTTTTCCTCCTGATTGTTGTTGAAACAAATAATGGGCCTTTCCTGCTTTTTCCTCCCCAGATCTCGCTAGGAATGCCAAGCCTGGTTTCCCTTGGATTTCTTGAGGGTCCAATAAGTGGAACTCAAGCTTTTGGGGGTCCAGCTGAGCCTTTAGCAAAACTATCTTTTCTCCTCAAAGTTTGTTCAGGTCCCTGAGTCAAACAGGTGTTGGTAAAGACAAAGGAAAAAAAGCAGAAGTTTTAATCAGTTTAAGAAAAATAATTTCCTCTCTCAGCTGAGCAGCTTTGGCTCTCTCTTTTGTTGTTGTGAGTGTGGTTAGTCAATAATTATTATTATTTTCTTCTTTAAATTGAAGATTTCAACTTTTCAGCATCAATTTAAACACCAAAGTGAAACCAAATCAGCTGGTAGCCAAGAAATGTGATCAGAAGTCACTAGCCCATTGCTTCAGCAGAAACCTGAACTGCAACACATGGAGGTGAAGGACTCAGGGTGCCTGGTTTTCCCAAGTATGTAATATTTCCCTAGGTATGCTGGCACATTTCACAAAATGTTGTTCCATTTAGAAAATGAACGGTTTTTTCCCCCCCTCAGTAACTGTGAGGTTTTTCTTTGTCTCCTTAGAGAGAAGTTCACCAGTCACGCAGGGAATTATCCTTTCCCTCTTCCAGGCCACCTAAATCCAGGAAAGGCACGCCCAAAGGAGCCAAACCCTGAGGCAGAAGGTGGAGCTCCCTGGTTTAAGCAGATGAATATTTGGGGAGGATGAGCCCAATTGCCAAGCCAGCAGAACTTTTCCTTTGTGCTGCAGGGAACCCAGGTCTCATCTCTGTGATCCCACAGCCAGGCTGCTGGGAACAGGAACGCTCCAAAGGCAGGACTTCTCACCACTGGGAAAGCGGAAATTGTAGAGGAATTGCAGTGCTGTGGGATGAGAAATGAGGGCAGGGGTTTCCCGTTGTTATCCAGGAAAAGGAGAGCTCCAGGCTTTGCGAACTGTACCTCAGGTACCCAAAAGCCAAGGTGGAGCTCAGAGCTGGCCAAGGAACCTGCAAACTACTGATTTTAATTGATGCCATTCTCTTCTTCTGGAAAATTCCATTATTCTCTCTTGAGAAACCCTAACAGATTTTCCCTGGTTTTTTCCCCTGTGGCTTTTCCAAATCGTGACAATTTCTAGAATCCCAGTGGGCTCCAGCAGATGCACCCAGCTCCAGTTACCACGTCAAGTTCACTGTTTTGGCCTCCTTCTCCCCAGACCTGACCAGCCAAATGCTGCACCTTGGTGGTTAAATTCCAGAGCTAGCAGTTAAAACTTTGCTTTGAGAGAGGTTCTTCCCTGGACCCATGAGAAAAACCATTTATTGCAACAGCAGCTTAATTACTCCAGGGCTTTCCTTTCTTTTTCCCAGTACCTTGTTTCTATCTTCTCACGTCACAGTGCTCTTAACTACAGGGCTGATTCACTTCTAGGATTCTGGTTAATCCCCAAAAATATTGGAAGGCAGGAATAAAAAGAACAGGCTTGGAGCGACCAGGTGTAGGGAAAGGTGCAACAACCCCTCAAAGCTGGTATTGCAATCCAAAAAACATTAAGAGAAGCTTGACCCTTCCAGCCATTCCTGTATGCTATTGGAACACCCAGGCTGGCTTTGGGTTCAACTTTAAATTAGTGGGAAGCCCTTTTTTCCCGATTTAACAAGGCCGGAAATAGAGGAGGAAAAGGTGAGGAGAATGAAATATTTCCCATGCTTTGATTTTCCACTTCATGAAACAATATTTTCATTTTGCCTAGCCTGGGTTTTTAAGCTAGAGTTGCTACTGCTGCAGCCGCAATTAATATTCCACCTTCCAAAAGGAGGCAAAAAAAAGAAGAAAAAATTTCTTGCCCGTGGATTCCCAGGGAGACGTTCCACTCCGATCTGCAATTAGCGGTGGCCTCAGGCAAATGATCTAAAATAGAAGTGTTATTTTTGGAATCGCGATAGCCACCAGTTTTTACTCCCCAGAACACTCATTCTTTCTGCACTGTCATTAAAAATAGAATCCACAATAGCGACGCCGCTGCCTTTGGGTTTCTTTCCTGCAGCAAGACACACGCTGCCATCCCAGGGCTGCCAGCACGGGAAATTACATGGATTTCTCATCTTGCCAGAAATCCATGACCAGATCTGAAACACTGAACCCCCCATGTTTAAGGCAGAACTAGGTCTGGCCTAAACTCGTCCTACTGACTGTGGTGCAGATGGGAATGGATCCCCAACAGCTTTGTGCTTGAGATCCCAACACAAAACCTGTAGAAGACACAGAAGATCTCCCTTCTTATTCCAGAGGGGGAGAAATTCAGGCTTGATTTTAATATATCCACAACTTTAAACACCTGCCTGTGTCCTACAGGAGTTAAAAGGGCTCAGAAGCATCTCTCCTCTCCAAGACATGCTCCAGTGTGGCAGCCACGGCTTCTCTGGGCCTCACCACTTCCACAGGGAAGGATTTCTCCCCAATATCCCATCCATCCCTGCTCTCTGGCAGTGAGAAGCCATTCCCTGTGTCCTGTCCCTCCATCCCTTGTCCCCAGTCCCTCTCCAGCTCTCCTGGAACCCCTTCAGTCCTTGGAAGGGGCCCTGAACTCTCCCTGGAGCCTTCCCTTCTGCATGGATGACCCTTGAAATTCACACCTTGCTTGGTCAAAGCTTGGATGGAGCTGCCACCTTCATACAGGAGATGGACAGAGGGCCTGTGGGCTTTTCCTAGGAGAAAGAGACATCCACTGGGAAAACCTCAGAGTCCTCCCTTTGCCTTTTTTTTTTTTTTCTGTCAGCCTCCTGCAAAGTCTTGCTTAGAAAGATCCCTAATTCCAGGCTCCTCGAGCACCAAGGTGAGGGATCCAGATGGATCCACCACCTCTCTCCTCCCGGGGAGATCCAAAGGGGAGATCCTTGCCACATTCACTGCCAGGGTCATCCCGCGGTGGGGATCGCTGCCCCGGGTCAGCCTCTCCTGCGCTGGTCCCGCTGCTTCGGGGCTTTGGAAGGGGAGGAAGCAGAAGGGAAGAGCGGGCACATCAGCTGGTAACAGTTCAGAAACAGATGTACATTCCTGCACAGAACTCCGGCCGGAGAGTATCCAATTACTTTGGAACCGTGCTCCGCCCCGAGCGTCTCATCCCCAAAGCCCCGCTCCCCGCACCTCCCG
The DNA here is from genome assembly GCF_052056855.1 of Sturnus vulgaris. Taxonomy (NCBI): domain Eukaryota; kingdom Metazoa; phylum Chordata; class Aves; order Passeriformes; family Sturnidae; genus Sturnus; species Sturnus vulgaris. The sequence goes on from NC_142249.1 coordinate 3,943,562, forward strand.
CCCCTTATCTTTGCTTTTGATTATGAACTTGTCACCGCAGGGGGAGTGCTCTGGGGGACACCAGGGGTGAGAGAACAAAGCCCAGGCACCAGGAGGAGCAGGGACAATCCCGGCTGGCGCTGCCAAGGCAGCACGGGGAAGGTGCCCACACCGGGTCTCCCCAGGTGGGTACTGCACAAGCACTGAGGGATTATCCCCTCAAAAAAGGAGGGAGGAAATGAATCATCTTAATCAGACCTGGCTGCAGCAGAGGTGGTTGGATGCTGGGTGCACTTTGGGAACAGGATGTTTCCGGAAGAAGGGATGCCCTCCTCTGTAACAGAAGGAGGAAAGCAAGAAGCACAACAGCTCCTGGTTTTCCTCCAATTTGCTCCAAAAATTGGCGTCCCTGGCAGCTCCCCCAGCAGAGGGGAGCTGGAAGAGCAGCCTGGATGGTGTACTGAAAGGATATTACCTGCACTGTCAGGGCATCCAATCTTTTCCTGCTTCCCACTACAAGCAGAGGGAAGGGTGGCAGGACACAGAAATCCAAACCTCCTCTTCAGCACAGAGAGGCCAGAGGGCCAAACCCTGCCAAGGGGACAGCTGGGCCACAGGCTTCCTATGGAGAACAAGCACTGACCCCAAATCACAAATCACATTCATTATTGCCCTCTAACAAAAAAATCCGGGAGCCTGGTAAAGGCAGGGGAACAGCATGATAATGAGTGTCACATTCAGACGGGGCATTACAATTCCACCAGCACTATTTTTTTGTGAGGCAGTTTTTATTCCCTAACCTCGTTCCCACCCTGCCGTGGTGGCGGGAAGGATGGATCCAGCCCAGCCCGCTTTGCCAGCGGCACCTTCGCGCTGTTTCCCCCACAGACCTGCCCGGACTCCAGGAAAGCCGGATCACGTTTCAGCCGGGACTGGTCCCGCACCTTTGGTCTGCTCCAGGGCAGATATTTGCAGGATTGTCACCACTGGACTTAGTCCTGGCACCAAGCACTGCAGCAGTGGAGGATCCACACACACGCACACACAGCAGCTCCTGAGTGATGCTCGCTGGAGCTGGGCTCAGAGACTCTGTAATTACCCCATGGCCAAATCCCACCATAAATTTCCCCTAATGAAGCCTGCCTGATGCTAAAAGGCTTTGCACGTTTAGAGGTTATGCACAGCAGCAATTCCCTTAGGGAGAAATCCTGCCTCGATCCTGCAAACACTCCTTCAGTCTCGTTTGCTGAAGCGAGGCGGGTTTTTATTGAATTTATTTACTTAATATTAGCTGTTTAACCCAGAGGAGCGCGGGGCTGCTCTGCTGCTGCCGCCGTGCAGCCCGGCAAGGCACATCCCAGAGTGCCAGGAGCAGCAGCCACTTGGCTGGACCAGGATCATGCCACGTGGATATGGCTTTTTTCCCAGCACGGCTCCAGTGGAATGCCCAGGAGCTGTGACCACGCTTGTATGGGATTATCCCAAACACCATGTGCCAGCTGAGAAATGGGCATGTTGAGATCCATCCACACAGTCCACACATAACCCCTCCATCACTTGTAGGATCAAATCCCACCCCATGGAAACACCTCACACCTCAAGCCCTGCTTTCACTGGTCATGGCAGGGCCATCAAAAGCTGAAAAATAAATGCTGGCAGGGCAGGGGGAGAGGAGACGTACAACCAGCAGCCTCACTCCCCCAAAATATCCCTGCTTCCTCCCCTGAGCAGCTTTTTGTGGGCACCTGCAGCCTTTTTGGGCAGCTCAGCCCGGGATCTCAGCCCTGCATCCCCCCTGCCCCTCTGTGCTCCATGAATCCCTACAAACCCACCGCACCTCACCCCCATAAACGGGGTGCCATGAGCCGGGAACCTGTTTGCTGGGAAAACCAGGAATGGTGCTCCTCCAGTCTTCAGCGTTGGCTTCCCTCAATACTTGGAAAGGATCCCAGGCGCTCAGGAGGCTCCAAAATAACCCCAGCACAAACCGAATACCCCCTCACAAGGGGTGGCACCAGCTTTGAGGTTCGTGGTAGGCACCATCCCAGCCCACTTTTACCCGTGGAAGTGCAGGTCTCGGATGCTGGATCAGCCCTTGGAGCCAGCTTTGGGAAAGCAGGGTTTGGGGTGCGAGTGGGAGCGGCACCCGCCCTGCCCAGCTCACCGGGGTCTTAAATCGGATTAAAAATCTATTTGCGGAACGGCCTCACTTTCCGACTTCTGTGCTGCACCTGAAAACCTTTCCTTTGGAAAGCAAACACAGGCTCTCCCCAGGGGCTGCCTGGGGAAGGCTTTCCACTATAAACATTACCTACCAGCAGTGCAGCCAGCCCCAGGCAAGCCAAAAAATCCTTCTACTACCAAGGAACACTTTCCAATCAAACCAGACATTATTTTTTTCTGTTAATGAGTGTTGATACCTACTGGAAAACCTTGCAAAGAAATCCACTCCAAACTAATTCTTCTGATACAACCTCAAAGTTTTACAAGTTTCTTTTGTCTTATTTCTTTTTATTATTATGATTATTGCTCGATTTTATTTTCCTGCTCCGTACTGAAAACATGATCTTTGCGGCTCAGGAATTCATCTGTTCCTGCAATTTGGGCTGCGACTGAAATCAGAGGTCCAAATCTGATTTTTCTCTGCCTTAGCTCCACGGAAGCAAGCAGAGCTTTCCCACATTTTCCCCCACGGCATGATGGAGAGGGAAAAAGAGACCTGTTGTCTTCTGTTAGATAGATCAAAAATTCTGCTATCACAGTTTTTGTGTGCTGGAATACCACTAATTCAGCGGCGGGATATTCTGGAGGAGGAAAAAGTGTCCTCCTATCTACCTTGGCTGCCAACTCCCTAAAATGTGCTGTTTAGCATTTAATGGAAGTGGGGGAAAGTGGGCACAAAATGGCAATGCATGGCCATCATGGCCTCTCCAGGGTCCTCTCCGTGGGTTTTTCCATGAGCTATTAGCTGCTCTCCAGCTGATCAATATTTTGGGGTTGTCTCGGAGTTTTTCCCATGCCCCCCACAAGTAGGGGTTTAGCCCCTCTGCCCCCAAATCTCCACTATTCCCACAGCTTAGCGTGCCCCAGGGAAGTTCTGCCACTCTGAGGTCACCTTGTGGGATGGGGAGGCACGTCCTCACCCCATCCCTGCAGGACAGGGGGTTTGCAGGACCCCCAGAGCGGGGGACTGGAAAATAGGGCCCCATTCCATGAAAACAGGGCACGCGGTCGTGCGTGGAGTGCTCGCTGCCTCTGCACCCCGATCTGCAGCCTGGCCACGGAGCTGGGAACGGGACCCTGAGCAGCACCCCAAAAACCCTGGGGTGGGTGCGGGGGGTTATCCTGGAGGGGTGCTGCAAATCCAGCATCTCCAGGGGTGGGGGGTGGCGTTCACCAGCTATCTTTGATTCGAGGTGCATTCCCAAGATTTTAGTTAAGTGTAACATAAAACTGTGAAAGTTTAGCAGGGGAAAAGCCTTCCTCCCACCGACCTGGCCGGCCAATCAGGAGGGAGCCCCGCACCTCCCTCACTTCTGACAACTATTTAGCAACTGAGCTCAGCTAAAGTTTCCAAAAAGTTAGAATAACTTCCTCTCTCCAAGACCTCAATTTTTTTACACAACCTCGGTCCTTGAAATAAGAGCCCTTCAAGCAACCTGGAAAACGTTTGGTCAGCAAAAAAAAAAAAAAAAAAAAAAGGAAAAAAAAAGAAAAAAGAGTCCTCCTGTTTTTCCAAAGGATCTGTCTCAGGAATTTAAAGCACATTTAAGACACACACACACTCACATAACATAAGGAGGGGGGGAAAGGCTCTTCCCCTCCCCTTCTTGCAGAAAGCATGGAAGAAAGCTCCAGTTCTCCTGTTTCCCCTGTGGATAGCTTGGGGACCAGTGAAGAGGAGCTGGAAAGGCAGCCAAAGAGATTTGGCAGGAAGAGAAGATACAGTAAGAAGTCCAGCGAAGATGGCAGCCCCAACCCAGGGAAGAGGGGGAAGAAGTCCAGTCCCAGCTCCCAATCTTACGAAGAACTGCAGAGCCAGAGGATCCTGGCCAACGTCAGAGAGAGGCAGAGGACTCAGTCGCTTAACGAAGCTTTCGCTGCCCTGAGGAAAATCATCCCCACGCTGCCCTCTGACAAACTGAGTAAAATCCAGACGCTCAAGCTGGCGGCTCGGTACATAGACTTCCTCTACCAGGTGCTACAGAGCGACGAGATGGACAGTAAGATGACGAGCTGCAGTTACGTGGCTCACGAGCGGCTCAGTTATGCCTTCTCCGTGTGGAGGATGGAGGGAGCGTGGTCCATGTCGGCCTCCCACTAGCCACCGCCCGGGCCGGGCCAGCCCAAGGGGTAGGTACCTGTTTCTCTTCTCCTGGACGATGCTCTGGGTCTGTTTCTTTCCCTTTGCCCTATGTGGAATGCTGGGGATGCTGGTGGGTTTGGGGTCACCGACCTGGAGGGCAGCGTAGGCACGTCCAGTTCCTCCCGCTCTCCCCGCGCCAACGGAAATTCAAATAAATGGAGCTTCCAGGAAGGCAAAACTGAGATATGCCCCAAATTTTTGGGAGGGTTTGGGGAGGAAATAGTGATCAGCATGCTTTTGTTTTGTGGGAATGGGGAGTAAGAGTGGGCTGGTGTTGAGAGCTGAATGATGAGGGACAGAGGGGAAACCGTCACCGCGTGAGATTTGCCAGAAAGTGCTGCTTCAGAGAAGGGCTCAGAGAGGAAAAGGTGATGGCCATAACAGGCTGATGAGGGGATCCAAAACAGCTGCTGCCCCACTCTGAGGGTGTCTGCACCCCAAAAACCCAGCGCTGAGCCCCGTGGTGGCCACATCCCCTCCCAGCTGGGGGGCCGGGGGCTTGGCAGGACCCACGCGGGGCTCAGTGATGGGGGTCGCCCCAGGTTGTGTTTCTCTTAAAAGAAACGAGCAGCAGATGTCGGCTGCAGTCCCGGGCTGTGCCCCTTCCCCCTCACACAGCAAAAAAGCAAACAGACGCAGGAGAAACTCTGCTAAATTTTTGGGTTTGTCCAGTTTCCCTTCCCCAAAGTGACGGTAAAGCAGCGGCTGGCGTTAGGCACAGTTTCTTATTTACTCTCCTCACCAAACCCTTCCTCGTCGCTTTCCATTAGCAGGAAACTACTTCCTCTTCAGCTGCCTTTGTAATATTTGGGGAGGGAGAAATAAACAGTCAGAAAGGAGGGGGGAAAAAGCCTTTTAATAACACCCTCATCTCCAGCTAATTAAGCAGAGCAGCTCTGCGTTGTGTCAGCCGGAGTTTGGGTCTGGCCGGGCGCTGTCTGGGGCTCCCTACATAAAACAGAGCCCACAAACCCATTCCCCCAAGCAAACACTCTGAAGGGACATTTTTCCCCGCCACCCTCGTGATTTAAAAATGTAATAATTTCATCATGTGCAGAGTTGAAGAGGAAAGTTTATCCCAGCCCATTGGCCGGGCTTGTTTAAAGAGGCAAATCCATCTTTGTTCGGTCAGCAATGAACAGCCCGTTTGGATAAATAAAATACAGAATCAGGCAAAAACTTGATGCAACTGCAGTACCTCAGTTCAAAAAGCTTAAAAATGTGAAACTGGGAGTTACTAGTGGTGTAAAACAGACTTAAAACCGTTTTAGACGTAAATGCTTCACTTGCATTCTGAAATAGTTTGAAATTTGCACTTTGGTCTTGGAATTAAGATCTTCTAGTGATTCCCCAAAATATGAAAAAATTCTCAAAATTGGTTATTCTACCCATTGCAAGAGCTGCCTGTTGTTTAGCTTTATTTACACAGGTAACACTGTTGTTGTGGGGTTTATGGCTATCGCTGGCATTCTTACATTTTGCACATTGTGTCCCAATTTCAACTGCAAAAATCCAAAACTGAGAGGGTTCTTCAAAAGCTAAACCCTCCGTTTATGAAATAGAGAGCCTTTTCCCATGCTAATCTGGCTAAAAACTGCAGCAAACAGATTTTAAAAAAACCAAAAACAACCAAAAAAAAGCCACTGAAAAACCCAGGCTTCTTGTCAAAACCAGATGTAAAATGTCCCGAACACATATTTCTTCAGCAGTTTAGATTGGCTGAATAGGAAAGTGCTGGGCTGGAACAATGCATTGATTCTGTTGTTTCCCAAATGATGTGTTGCCATTAGCCAAGGATGGTTGAAAATCTGTTATCGAATACACAACCACTCCTAGCACACGGGGTAAAACCTGCTTTTTAAAAACTGTCTTTTATACCTCACGTTGGTTAAATTGTTATTAACATTGCTCTGATGAGGCAGACTTTATAGGTAGGTGCTCAGATTGTCCCTATCCCCCCAAAAAAATGTGAGGATATAACAGAAAAATCACGATGCAGAACCAAACCCCGGCACATTTTGGTTTGATTTGGAGCAAATTGGAATTCGGAGCCATTGCCGTAACCCAACCTCCAACCCAGTGCTCCAAGGTGGCTCTTGCAGAGGAAGATCCCAAACTTTCCCCCCTTTCCCTGTGCCTGTGTTGTGCAGGAACACGCGTGTGGTTGGACTGTTGAAAAGGTTGTTGACAAATGGCCTGGTGCGGTGTGGTGTCAAATTCTACCGTTTATGGCGACAGAAATTACGGCTGCCAGAAAATAAAAAATAAAACTACAACACGGTCCTCAGGAAACCCCTGAAAACAGGCAAATTTGGTTGAGTGGTGGGACTTTTTATGGGTAAGAGGGGAGCAGTCTGCACTGCCTCGGTGGACAAAAAATCCATAAGAAATGGTTGTGTGGGTTTGGGATCAGCTCCTACCTTTCCTAGGGAGTAGGAATTGCAAATGTGGAGTGAGCGCCACTCAGGCTGGCCCGCCATCCTCCCTTTCCCCAAGGTTTTGGGGAGAGAGAAGCAAGGAAAGGGGACACTCATTCCCCTCTGGTTGCAAAGCAAAACAGAAAGCAGAGGAGCCGTTTGATTAGAAAATCAGAGCCTTGGGAACTGGGAAAATGCCACCTGGCCCCTGCGAATGCCAGCAGGTCGCTGCTGCTCGCTCGCCTGGCCACGAGAGCTTTTCCTGTTCTGCTCCACGGAATTCCAGACAACTGGCTCTGGGAGCCGCAGGAGAAACAGGCGCAGCTTTTGCACCTCTAGGATTGCAGAGGGATGTTTCAGCCGAGCCTTCCTCCCCCGAAAATCTCCCCATCCTCTCCGCCCGGCACCTGCGCTGTCCCCTTGCAGCCACCTTTCCCTTTTGCTTTCTAAACGTTCCACGGCCTCTAAACTGAAAAGAACGAATCGGGGGGAAAAGACAGTACCTTTGCTGATACTCCTTTTAGCAGGGGGGGAAACAAAACCTGTCCAGCCGGGATGGCAGGACCAGCAGCAAAGCCTAAGGGACAACGCAGCCCTGAGCCCCGCACCAGTGTGACCAGTCTGCTGCTCCTTTCCCACTCACTGGGGAAGAGCCCTTCGCCTCCCCTCGGCTGGCACGGGCTCTGGGAACCCCTTTTCCCACCTTTTCCATGCTGGAGAAGCCACGTTTAAGGCGTGTGTTTGATCCGCAGCCCTCAGCCCATCGCCCATCGCCCCTTCAGACTTGCAGGGCTGTTTCCAGTACGAAACACCAGCATCCTATTTCATTTTCCCCTTAAAGAAGCAAACAGATGTTATCTCTGCTGGCCCTGGGAACAAAACCTAATTCTATAGTGTCTGAGAGCAGCACAGTTAACTGGGGGTGTAGTGACACTGGAACGAAGCCCTTTCTTGTCCCAAAAGCCCCATTTTTTCATACGCATCCTTCAAAAAATGTAAATAAGTTTCCTTGACAGGAAGGATTGTAAAGTTTGGTATTTACATTAATAGCCTCGTAGCGGCGGGGAGGGGTGAGGGTTTCATCTCAGTGCGTTTAAAAAAGCCCAGCAAAATGCATTTTGGATCCTCTGTTTACGTTCGTGTCTTTCCTTGGGAAAGGATAAATCTGTTACCCAGCAGACACCAAGCACGCTGCAGTCAGCCAAAAAACGCTCAGGCTCAGGGATCTTTGAAAAAGAGGGTGCAAGGGAAATGCTCCGGAGAAGGAGACACGCATAAGAGACAAATCTGCCAGGGGCTAGACGCAAATAAATGAATTACCCATCAGAAAAGAGCTGGAGACACTCATGGCGCGGGGAAAATGCTGGATCGGGTCCGAAGGAGCGCTTAGAAAAGCGGTAAAAACATGTTATTACTTAATCTGCTGGAGGCAGAGCTGCGGTAAAAGTCCTATCGGGAGAGATGTGCGTTGAAGGGTCATTAAGGGAACAATCGAGGCAGACATTTCGGCTAAGTAGACCTAATTTGTCTCCGAATTAGTCATCCTCAGCTCTGCAGAGCAGCCCTCATTTTCAAAGCATCCTCATTAAAGCAAAGGGAGAGATTGAAACGCTTCTCGTGAGCAACCTCCCCTCACATTCCTTCCGACGGTGCTTTTTGGGGACATATTTCCTGCAGTTATAGGTAGCAGTGATAAATGAGCCCTGGAGATCACAGCGGGCTCTTTGAGAGCTGGGACAGATCCTGTAACCACCGCTGAGATCTCTTCTGGGGACATTCCATGCCACTCTTTCCCCCGGCAATATAATTATTTTTATAGCCATAGCCCTGAGAATAATTTCCATGTGCTTCAGCACGACTTTGAAACCTCCGAGCCCAAAACCTCCAGAATTTATGTCTTGCTGGGGAGCTGCGGGAAGGGTTTGACAAGGCCAGGAACATGGAAAGGAATGGCACCAGAACCCCGAAACACAGAGCAAGCTGGAAATGCTGTCAGAGAATTACAGCTGGCTGGGGAAAGCAGATATTCCGGGGAGCTTTTTCACCCCTCTTCCCAGGTTTTGCAGAAAATTGGGAAAGGGGGAAGAAATAGTAAATTGCGTCTTGCAAGCTGCTGATCCCACCAGACATCTCAGTGGGCTGCTCGAAGAGTCACCACATCTCCTCGTTCCCTTCTTCAGTCAAATTTGGAAGTGAGGAAAACCAGGAAACCATCTAGCTGGATATTAGCAAACTCGTACTAATTAAGGATAAGTTCTCAAGAATTAAAACAGTATAAATATTTGCCAGGGATTTTTAAAAAAACCAACAAAACAAAAAAACAAAAAACAAACCAACAACAAAACACCAAACCAACTTGGCACCCCAGCATTAATTAGATTTGTAGTTGTGGAAGATGACCACTCAGCAACAACAACTAATCACACACAAAGAGCAAATTAACTCAGCCAGCCCATAAATCAAGGCAAGGCAGCCCTTGCCCTCAAACCCATCCCTTTAACCACTTCCACACCAGGCCGAGCCAGTCCCCCCAGCCCCAATGTCCTTGTCCTGACATGGGAATCAGGGCTCCGGGAGCTCTTCGGGATGTGCTTCACCTCCTGCCTTAGGGCGGGGATTTGGGGGTAAAATAGAGGATCCCTCTTTGAATTTAATTTGTGATCTGCCACCCAGAGCCCAAGGTTTTCAGTGTTTAGCAGTAAGGAGGGTTTTCCCACAGCAATGAGGGAGGAAAAAAAAATCAGTCTTTCTCTGTCACAGCGAAGGAAACAGCGTCGGGAATTTGGAGGCAAGTTCCTTGCAGGAGGAGGGTACAAACAGGACAGGGAGGTTTGGCTACTACTTCCCTAAAAACGTTAAATTAGAGACAACAACTCCTGAGCCCTGCTGGCAACAGAGGGCTCAAAGGGGTCATTAAATCCCTGAATTCTCCAGTTTTGTTCCCTGACTTGTCCGAGTGACTGTCCCCGTGGCCTGAGCCTTTTGGGTGTGTTTTTTGGGAAAAGGTGTGTTGATCTAATACTCCAAAATGAGCACGGGAAAGGCAGCATGGATTCTTCAATCCCAAACCAGCAGCCAGGGGGTGTCCAGCAGTGCCCAGGGACTTGGATCCACCTGGATCCAACTTCTCTTTGTTGTAATTATGTGATTTGGGATTTTTTTTTTTTAACTTGTGTTTCAGCAAGGGATGGGATTGAGGTAGATCCACTCTACCCCAGATCACAAAAGTGGTTAGACACCAAAATAGAAAATAATCCTTGTGCCCTGCACTCTGTGATGAGCCACAGTCCCTCCTCTTCCTCCTGTCTCCTCTCCACCTTTCAACCACAACTTGGAAAACAGAAAAAGAAGGAGGTGGGGGCGAGAGAAGAGACAGATGTCTACAGGTTCAGCTTGATATATATTTACTGGAAGAGGTCCAGTAAGCCTGGCCTAGCTTTAATTGAATTCCTAATAAGATAGTTTTGCCTTGTTAGCTGCCCCCCCCCCCCCATGAGCATTTCCTTAAGTGATATTAGACCTGCCAAACACACGCTTTAAAATGCATGAGTTGGGTTTTGGGTGAGTTTAGCTACCAAAAATCCTTGTGCAGTCGTTTATCTGATTATGCCCTCGGTTTTAGCTTTTCAAGCCTCCTTTAAAAATCATATGTTTGTGCTTAAATGTAAATAAACTCAATTGCTCTGCTGAAATAAGGGAATCACGGCTGAGCCTCCTGTTAAAAATAATTAGTTAATCCAGTTTGGAAAATTCAGCAGGGTAGGATGGAGCCACAGAGAAGCTTTCACAGAAAAAACAGTGCTTTGGGTGGCTGAGGGGGTTCTTGAAGTCATCCACACACAGTGTCCCTAAAACCAAGCTCCTCAACAAAATTAACCTGCCGGAGACACAAAAATGCACATTTCAGGCTGACCCTTATGGCAAATTTCATGCACATCACAGTGAAATTTCTCCGTGTGATGTGGCTCCTTGGGCAGAATTACTGTCTGGGACAGAGAGTTCGGAAATGTGAGGAATAAAACAAATAAAATTGTGGACTCAGGGGGAAGGTGAACAGGGAGATGCTTCCCAGCAAACAACTTGGCATCGGTAACTGAAGATAAATCACCTTCTTAAGGACAAGAAAGGGGTTTCTCGTTTAATCCTTCTGCACAAAACCCACCTGGGCCCACCATCACCCATGGATGCTGTCAGAATCACCCTTGCCTTGCAGCACAAAAATCCCACCCTGAATATGCAATGAGATTTATTAATGACCCATTAATCAAAGGGGTTTGGATGGGGTAAATAGGTTGTCAGTTTGTGCCAGCTAAGCACCTGCCTCCCTGTCCTTTTCATGTGTATCCCACCGGGATGCCCAGCACCACCTCCACGTCACAACCCCTTAGAATTCATCCCACAGACACTTTTATGCCAATTATTGTGAGTTTGAGTCTTTCTTCCTCCAAACACACAGGTGAGCTTGCCCATCAGTGGACTCCAGAGCACGGGATGGGTGGCAGGAATTGAGCCTCTGCATGGAACCAGAGCATTTTTACCCATGGCAGTGCCTCTGGGAATACCAGGGAAATTTCCCAGTGAGAAACCAGGGCAAAAGACCACATGCTAAAAGCAGGCTGGATGAGATAACACCATTTTATTTTAAAAAGCGCTCTGCATGCAGCATATTAACTTGCATTATTTGCACACTTGATAAGACGGCTATCCTGCACATTTTAATTTGTTTTGCTTAATTATTTTTCCCGATGAGCCCAGGAAATTTCTGATAGCACCAAGCCCTGTTTGCTGCAGCAATTGCGAGTGCAGCGCTCCCTGCGCGACCCTGCCACCTCCAAAGCTCCCTTCCAGCTCCGTCAGGGTTTGTGCACAGAGCAACCCGACATTTTACAGGGTTTTTTTCATTCCTGGCCACGAAAGGGGCTGTTTAAGAGATCTCTGGGATTGCCAGCACTAAATAATCTATTTTATACCAGATGGGGCCGAAATGTTTGCTGTTGGAAGGGAGCTGGGGTGCAGCGGAGCGGCCGCGTTCTCGCCTCCATCGTGACGCGATGAGTTTGCACTTGGGTTTTGGGACTGAGAAGAAGTTCAGGCTTCTGAACTGTTTAAATCAGCTTGCACCTCATGAACAGGGGAGATCAGAGATCCCTTTCCAGCGATTCCCTTGGAAACTTTAAAATCAAACAGCATAACGATCAATATTTCTCGCTATAATGCGCGCAAAGGAATAGCTCACCGCTGCTTTCCCTGTTCGTGTCAGGGAAACTGGTAGTGGAAAGCACCTCAAAAAGACCCTGTCCCACCAAAAATACAATTCCAGGTACCCCCAGGTCAATGCCATGTGCCCAGAGGGCTGAGGGTATGGAACTGGGAGCTCAAAACACGCTGATTTTCGATATGACCAAGTTAATCAGGAAGTTTTCCTCCTAAGCGCTGTTATTTTGTAAACGAAGCAATACTTTCACTCTCAAGGAGTGGATAAAGGTAATTGTTATAAAGTTGCCGAGGGAAACGGACACGGCTTTGAAAATTGTAGCTATTCCTTAGCTGTGCATACTTGTGGGATCGTAGGATTTCTCAGGCTAATAATGTCAAAATCAATTCATGGAATCATACGATTTTTCACGATAATCACGTCAAAATCAGAGAGAAAAACGCCTGGCCTTAAATGTGACAGTCTGCAAATCTATTACCCCTTTTTCATACTGGTTTACTGCTCTCATATATGATCAGTGGCTCATTTCTGCTGCAATTAGCGAGATTTTCATGCCCACTGCAATGCCCGAGGTACATGTACAAGTCCCAAGGACAATTCTTAGATCTGACCACTTATCCCTGCTCCTCGAGAAAAGAAACCTCCTGTTTAGAGCACGTTCGGAACTATTTCCTAATGCCACAATTTCACCAGCTGTGAAATGTATTTTTGTCCCCCCAGTGCTGTTTTTCCTTAATCTTTCGCTGAAATGCTACTGCACAGCCTCTCACACAGCTACAGCCACATTTGTATTGTTTGAAGATCCAAAAGCTCTTTCTGGAGAGGAAATCCATAGGCTCCCCCCCCCCGCCTTGAATTACTCATCCTCTGCACGGCTCAGGCTGCCTTGCAGCTCCTCTGTAGCTCTCTGTCTGCTTAAAACTGCACACGGGGCTAAAATATTCCAAAACCGGGGGGAGGTTGGGTCATTTCTGAAAGAGGGAGAGGAGAAGATGAAGGTTTCCTGGAGCTGTCACAGGGAGCCCAGGCCAGGAATCGATGCCTAAAACTTTTCAGGGGGTCTGGCTGCTGGGACAATTTGGGACCTGGGTGTTTGGAGCTGCTCCGTTGAGCTGCAAACAGGGACAAGCAAGGAAGAGCTCAGGAGAGTCGCTGGCCCAGTGGCGAGCTGGCTTTTACCCCCACTCCCAGCTGCTTCCCTTCTCCCAGAGGTTCATGTGAGCTGGGAATGCCTGAGCCAGGAATGCCAAACCACCCCCAGTCACAGCTCCAGCCCTGTGCAGGCACTGCTGGCACCCCAACCCTTAACCCTGGTTTCCCCTCCAGCCCCTCGGAGCAGGACAGGAGCCCTGGAATTTGGGCTCTCCCTCTCCCTGGCTGCCAACATCCCAGCACCACGGAGGGATGCAGGGACACCAGGCTTTACTCCAACAGGTCCAGGAGGCATTGGATGGGGCTGGTAGGCAGATGAGGCAGCTCCATTTCCATTCTCTTAGGAAACTTAAGAATTTTTATAAAAAAGCGAGCGAGGATTTGGCAGCGAGCGGAGCGTGGGGATGCCTGCCAAGGCCTGGACAGCTGTACCTTCTTCACTAGCAAGTTGTGTGATCAGCGAGGGCTGTGCTGAAAGCCAAGAGGAGTTACCAGAGCTGCCACATCGCATTTGGCTGATCCTCCCTCTGGGAGACACCTTAAAGAAACAAACCCACCCTGACGGCCCCGCCGGCGTCAGCACAGCCAAACCAGGGGTCACCCCACAGGCTCGGGGTGTTGTTCTGGTGTTCCCCCCCTCCCGCCTTTCCCCAGTTTTGGATCCAAGATGAGGGAACAGGGGAGGAGGAGACTTATCCAAGGCTGTTTTTCCATTTTTGCTTGCGTACCAAAGCCCTGCCTGCCCCTCCCACACACTGCTGGACCTTCCCCACGGCTTGAAATAACCCAGGAAATTGTGCAAAAGCCTGGCTGGAGGGACACCCAGCCCGGCAGCCAGCACCAAAGGATGCTCTTGCACTCCAGACCCTAAAGCCTTGGTCTGCTGGGGTCTTCAAAATCGCAGGAGTGTCCCAGCAGATGGAGGGAGGGACGTGTGATGGGCTTGGAGGAGATTTGGGGAGCGCTGGTGTGCCTGCAGGCGCCAGGCCGTGGCTAGGGGAGCCTCCTCTCCCAGCGGAGAGGGTGACAAAAGGCTCTCAGATGTCTTCTTAAACAGAAAATTATCCCCCCTTTCCTTCAAGAGAAAAGTGACATGTCTATCTCCTGCTGTGTTACCCCATCCCTTACATCTCCAAGCATTTCTCAGGCTTGGAGATTTCATTTTAAGCTCATCACTAAAGCAATCTCCTGACCTCCGAAGCCTCCCCTCACACAGCCTGCCACGTGTATTCCCGTTTCCCTCACAAAAAGCTCATTTTCCTCCCAAACATCTCCAAGAAACCGTGCTGGCCCCAAAGCTGCACTGAGGTACCCACTCCCCACACATGCACAAACATCTCTGGCTGCATTTCTTCATCTCTCCCCACCCTGGCAGCCCCAGCAGCAGCAGATTCCCAGGCTGGGAAATGGAAAAGGTGGAAAACCGCAGGAGCTGCTGACTCAGCACCTGCTGGCACTAGAGGGCAGGGTGAACTGCATTAAATAAAGAATCGGGTGGGGTTGGGGTTGCATCCAAGGGGAACATCTCCTGTGCGTCCAACAGGGAGCACGTGGAATATCTGGGAGCAGTCAGGAGCTGTGCCACTGCCTAAGAAAAGGAGGAACCAAATTTTGCACATCCCACATCAGTGATCATCAGGAGAGCAGACTCACAGGTTATTTGATTTAAGGTCAGAGTGTGACACCAGAGGTGCTTCCACCTTGCAGTCACAGCTGCCTTTCTGATAGTAAAAGTGGGTTTTAAAAAAAAAAAAACAAAAACAGAATCTCATTTCTCTGCTGTGTTTTCCTGAGTGTGTGATTAACCCTGCACTGTCCTCCTCTTAATAGGAGATTTAAAATTTGCTCCAAACATAACAAGCACAGGTCTACTCCATTTCTTTATCAACAGCCACTTCAATAAATAACCCAAATTTTAAGAGATGACTCCAAGACGATCAGGCAGCGCAGTCCTTTCATGAGGGGAAAAACCACTGGCAAAGGAAAACTAGAGCTGGCAAGGCAATTTGTGGCCTAAACACGAGGGGAAAAAACTCTCAGGCCTCCCTGCCTTAATCTTGCAGGACGAGCATCCTCCAGAGCTGCTGGAATCCTCAGAAAGCATCTGCCCTTCCCCGAGGGGCTGGATTCCTTAAAAATCTGAAGCTTGGGGTGCATGAGAAGCAGCTGGACCCCGGAGAGATTCTGTGCCCACGGGGCTCCTGCAGCACCTCAGACCCAGCTGAGAGCCCCGAAATCCGCACAGGAGATTTCTTCCCTTTGTGGGGACACTTTCCACCAGAGCCTCGGGGCTAACTGGGAGGATGACACCTCTCTTGTGTCCACGGACCATTTGATGGGGTGACAGCAGTGGGTTTCCTCTCTTTGCACCCACAGCCCACCCTGGGCTCATCTCCACCGTGCCCTAAAACCACCTTGCCCAGCAATTTTGGCTGGTGGATCGTGCTTCAGTTTCCCCTCCAGAAAGCAAGTATTAATGCTTGCAGTGCCCACTTCGCCACCTCCCCAGCAGGCAGGGCCTTGCCAGCAGAGAGAAGAGATTCACGTGCCACCAGGCTGGATTTACATTCAGCACTTTGTACTCCTTCCACAGCTTCTCATTTCAGAGATCTGAATTGCAGATGTTGCTGCACCTCAGATTTGGAGAGGGACAAAAACGGAAGGAAAAAGGTTAAGCAGCTCTGTGAGTCACTCCAATACACGACCTACTGTTGATTTAGAAACCTACCTCAGCTGTAAATGCAGAATAAGCTTCTCCGAAGTGTTTAACCTCTTGTATTCTGGCCAGAAAAACTAATAAATGAGAGCAAAACATCCCTCCTGAGTCACAGAAGCAACAAAGCTGGAAAACCCTGCTATGGGGTCAGCACTGAGAATAAAGTGACCCAAAACCAGTGACCTAAGGAGGGAGGGGAAAAATAAAGAAGAGGTATTAGTGGGGCAGATAATGAAGAGAGCAGGCTGTGCTGCTCTCTGGGATCTGCTCCAGGCAGCAAAGGCAGGGAATAACTTCCCAAACAAGCAGAGAGAGGCTGTGCCATGAATAAAATAAAATACAGCTCAGACCAATAGCGGGACTCTGGTTCCACAGGCACGCACTTGGTGCACCCAGACTCTCCTTGGAGCTTCACAGGCTCATCACATCCATCACAATCCCAAATAATTTGTCCACAGGCTGGTGTTAGGGGCTTTTGGGAGGCAAAGGACATCCCAGCCTAACTGGGAAAGGGCTGGGAGAAGAACTGCAAACAGGAGAATTAGGTTTGCTGCAGGTCTTGCCATGCATCAGCGCCGGGGCAGCTCTGGAGAGGGCAGGCTGTGCGTGGAAATGTCCTGATTCCAGCTTTGGAAAGCCCTGTGAGTTTTGGAAAGCAGCTGAACCATCCAACACCCACCCCCCCCCTCCCTTCAAATATCTTGTTGAATCATCTTTTGTCTTCAAAGCAGAGGGTGTAGCAGCGGAAGGAGAGCTTTCCCTGGGATTTGAGGCACTGAGTGGGAGTTGAGAGAAAGGCCAGCATCTGCTGATCTCAGGGTACCACCAGGAGAATTCTGCACCAGGATCCCGAGGAGGTCACTTGGGCCAGAGCCATCCCAAGGCCTCCGGCTCCAGCAGGATCCTGCAAAGTGACCAAGGGGGCCTGGAGAGTCCCAACAACCCCACTGATTAAAGGGAAAGTTGATGAGCAAGCAGTTCCAGCATAAATCAGGCTGGCCTTCGATGTTTAGGCGTGATTTAAATCTGCAGAGCTGTGGTTCACAAGACACCAGAGGTTTTTTGTAGGGATGGGGATGCTTTAAATAAAAATGAAAGTCACTGTTTTGGTCAGCACGCAGATGTAAAACTCAGGGCAGGGAAAACTGCCTGAGTAGTGATGATGGATAATTCAGGCCTAAATACCTCTTGGAGTAATTTTCCTCCAGTTCCTCCCCATTCCAAGGCAATTTCCAGCCCTAATCAGACATGAACTGAGACAGGATTCCAAAAAATGTATTTTAAGCTCTTTTTTTGCTAGTTTAGAACTCGAAGATTGTGTGCTCAAGCTTTTCCACCTAAAACTCAAAAGCTGGAAATTTACCCTATTAAAAACATGACACTAACTGATTAATTATGTTAATAATCTGTTGGGATTGATGATGAGCAGACTGAGCCAAAGAGATTTAGGGCCCCTCCAGACCTGGGAGTTTTCTGAAATACACCAAGTTTTCTTGATCCTTTCGAGAATTCCAGCCTAAACTGCTATCCAGCAGCCTTTATCGTTCAGTTACTCTTTGTGTCTGTTGCAAAAACCTAAAACCCCTAACACATAAGAGCAGCATAAGTAAGGATGAAGCAGCATTGTCAGGCTTGGAATGACGCGGCTGGATGTCATCAGGGGGCCCCCAAAAATTAAGCCACTGGTCCCCAGCCCGTGCACACAGGAGGATATTGGCATCTGTGGAAAAAGGGAGCAGATCCTCTCGGAGCAGATAAAAACCACCAGTTCAAATCCTGCAGTCAGAGCCTGGCTTGTGTAACCAGGCACTAGAAGGAATAAACTCAAGTCTTTTCACACTCAGAGATCTTTAAGGTCCCTTCCAACCCAAACCATTCCGTGATTAATGGAGCAGAGATGGGAATCATTTGGATGGTGCAACACTGGAGAAGTCCAAGAGCCTTGTCCCCCGGACTTAAGGTCATCCCAAAAGCAGAGGTGGAACTGCCGAGTGAGGAGATGGGAGCAGAATGAGGATCTGTCTGGAAGGAAAAGCAATGCCAGCAGTTCTCCTTAACTCTCTGGAGATGGCACAGTCCTGGCAGCCTCCTTATTCCAGCCCTACCTAGGTTGGGAGCAGCATGCAAACACTTGGAAGGGAAGGAAGAAAGCATTTAATAAGTCTGAAATAATTTTTTTACAAATTCATTAGCTATTATTTCAGCTGCATGACCTCCTGAAGGGACTTTCTAGAGGGTCAGATTATGCAGTCAACTGAAAATATAAATAAGTATGGAGAGGGCAGAGATCACTTTGTTCAGCCAAACCGTGTGGGATGTCAGGTTAAGTTTCCTGTCGGGTGCATCCGTGCACTTCCAGGAGGGGAGCATGGCCCAGCATTTGCATTTCTTCTGCCTACTCCAGGGAAAATAGTCTCATTTATTGGTGCTGATTTCAATCACTGCTGCTTTTAAGGAGCCTTTAATCTGAATGTCTGTTATTCACACCGGTGTTTGCTGATGGGGAAGTGCTGTGGTAGGGGTGAAAGGTGCAGTGCACATGCAGATACAGATCTTCCCCATCTCTGGAAGCGTCCAAGGCCTGGCTGGATGGGACTTGGAGCAGCCTGGGATAGCAGAGTGTCCCTGCCCATGGCAGGGGATAGAAAAAGATGAGGTTTAAGGTCCCTTCCAGCCCAAACCACTCTGTGATTTCATGGTATGATGAGGCCCATCTGTGCCTGCGTAAGAGCAGCAACTAGAAATTTCAAAAGAAAACCAAGGCATTTTTAATGGGTTAAAAGCACACAGAGGAGTGAAAAGTTCTTACATTAAGTCACCCCAGACATCCTCCACACCCAGACAGATATTTAAATGAATCTGGCATCACAGATGACCTGTGTGTTGCGTGCAGAAGCATTTCTCTAGACAGAGACAGATCCAAGCTTCCCTATTCTCTCCCTGCATCCATCTGATTCCCTCATAAGCCTCTGAAGTCTCATTTCAGTCCCCACATGTAACACCCAGCCTCATATCTTGTGCTGGTTTAACGTGGAGAACACGGAACTTAAATATCTTGTACTCTGCAAACATAAACCCTGTGTAAAACTCAGTTGCACAGAACAGAAAAGCTGTTCAGCATCAACCAGAGGCTCCCTTCGCCCCTGGAAACATCCAAGGCCAGCTTGGATGAGACTCGGAACAACCTGGTCTGGAGAAAGGTGTGGGATCAGACGACCTTTAAAGGTCCCTCCCAACCCGAAGCATTTTGAGACTCCCTGAGCTGCAAACCTGAGCAGAGAAGCCCATCAGCATCTTCCGAGCAAGCCCCCGGCTCCCAGGAGCTCCGGCTGGGCTCGGCTCTGCCCGCAGCGCTGCCAAAACCCGAGCTCAGAGCCTTTGCTGGGAGCAGATGCTGCGGAGAGAGAACTCCTGCAGCTCCCCCGGCAGAGCCGGATTGCATCAGTGCCACAGGTTCTTATCCCAGCGGGAACCTCGCAGGGGTCACTCGCCGAGGGTTGAGCTGGTCCAGCTTTTGCAGCTGGCAAACCTAAACAAGAGCAGCCAGCTGCTGCCGAGCTGAGTCAGCCGCGCTCGCTCGCCTGAAAGCGGCCACTTAACCCGTTCGGTTAATCACCCAAACCCGAAAACCTGACAACTGCAGACAGGAAAACACACATCTGCCCTTTTGCGGCATGACAGGCTGGAAAAGACCGTGGAAACCGATTTTCCAGGGCTTTTTTTTCCCCCCCTAGGCTGCTGAGTGCGTGCTGCACACAAATCACGTTCCTGGGAGTCGCTGGCTGGGCTGCTCTGAGTCAGCAGAGCCTGTGCTAAATCCCAGCCCGGGCCAGCGGGGCGAGCAGAGCGCCTTTCGGTATTAAACGTCATGTGATTGTTTAATACTGAATTAAACATCCCCCGCTAAACGCAGGGCAGCCCACTCGTTTGCCCCTCGAGCAGAGAGATTCCATCTCCACGCGCTTCTTCCTCCGAAAATCTGAACTCGCTGGGGTGAGGCTGTTTGTTCCCCTCTGGAAAACAGCAGAGAGGGAGTGATAACTTTGTTTTGCCTCTCATGAATCCATAAAATCCAGGAGTGAGATGAAAAGGTGACACAGGAGCTCTGGAGGGGATGATTTATCCATAAGGAAGGAACACGGAGCAGCGGCGCAGACAGCAAGCAGAATAAAACAAGATTTTAGAACCCGTTAGTCAGTGATTGCACCGGGAATTGAACCCCTCAGGGTGTTCATTTATGGGAGTGGAGGCTTTTGGAGCAGAGCAGAGGGTTGGGAAGCTCACGGTGCTATCCAGGCTGGGACCTAGAGAGGTTGTGAGTAAGATCTGTCTCCCTGTCCTGTTCCCCGTGGTTTGCCTGCCAGACGCGACCCACAGAGCAGTTTCAGGGAAGCCCATAAAGCAGCTGGCACTGATGCTGCTCCTGGGAGTCTTGGAAAAATGATTCACGGATTCTCAGAGCCCCGACGGGGACCGGGGGGACGCTGCTGGAGGAGGATGGCAGCATCCAAGCCCATAGAAACAAAGATAAAATATCCCCACCCTGACCAGCCCCAGGGAGATTCACAGCCACTCTGCTGCTGCCTGCATCAAGTTCAGCTCCTGGCCCTGCACAGCACACCCCAAGGAAGCAGAGGCAGCCTTGGGAAGAGGCTGGCAAGGAGAAGAGGAGGAGGAAGAGGAAAGAGAGGGGTAGAGCTCATTATAAACACCAGGGCAAGGAACGGGCTCAGTACCTTAAAGGGCTGTGGCTGAAATCCAGAGGGCTTGATTTAAAAAGCCTAGTTTAAGGGTTTTAAGCCTGGTTTAAACGGGATATTCTGTGATTCTAAGCATGGGCAAAGCCATCTGCCTGGAAGGCAGCAGCTGTAAAGTTTAGGAAAACTGCTGTACTATGTGCTACTTGCATTAAAGGCTGGAAGAAACATGGGACCGAGTGAGGAGAGATGTGGGACCCCGGGTGGATTTGGATGATGGAGCTGCAAGGCTAAGGAAAAGGGGGAGAAAGAGCCCCGGGGCAAGAGGAGATAAGGAATGCAGAGCAAGCCAGGCCTATCACACCTATTCAAATTCCAAGTCCCTGTCGCCATTCCCAGGCTGCCAAAACCAATCCCAATGACTCACCCCAGCCCCACAAAATCCATGGCTCACTCCATGCCAAGGACTCCTTCCTAACCCGACAGAATTGCCTGTCATATAAAATATAACTCCTTCTTCATGAGGGCAACACCCTCTAACCCCAGGTATTTTAAAGAGTTGAGCGATTCTTGCCATAAAAAAAAAGATCAGAGGGCCTTTATTGACTGCAGCAGGGTTAAACTGGTTTATTCCAAGTGAGAATTTGGCCCTTTGACTTCAAGGAAGCCGTGCTGATGAATCCCAGATGGAGACCTGGCCGGGTACAATCCCTCCCCAGAGTCCTGGGATTGAATCACCTCCTCTGCTCATAGCCTGGGTGGCTATCGAGGAACAAGGAACAGCACCTGCCATGTGGGAAACATCAAGGACGGGACCAGGGAATTGGGATTGAGGAATTCAGGAACCTCCAGGGTGCGCCTTATAGTATGGGGAAGATGCTAGAGTAGTATCCTTTCTCCAGCAGACAGCTGGGAATGTCACCGGGAATGAGAGTCCAAAACCTGGGCATTGAGCACAGTGGGCAAGGAGATGGGGAATCTTCCTGGCTTCTTCCCACTGAGGGCTTTTTGTGGTGCTCTGTGAAGATCCGTGAGTGCAAAAACAGGATTAAATCCACCCGTGCTTCAGGGAAGCTGCCCCAGCATCCCTTTGGCAGTTTTGAGGAGAGAACACAACTTCATTCCTACTCCAAATGCCAAGGATCTTTTTTCAGCAATCATCTTCAAGGCTAACTCAAGACAGGCAAGATTTTGCTTCCCAGAGTTGTAGGCACAAGTGCCACACTTTTTGCAGAAAAAACTAAAATCCTTTATACATGTACTTATGGAGAGATGGCAAAACTCTGGATAAACACCAAAATACACCAATTCCAAGGCGGGTGTTGATGGATTTTTGGGTCTGAAACGTAGAGGGCTTGGTACCTCCCCCACCAGGTCACTCATGCGGGGGGCATTAAAAATTCACAGCTATGGGATGCCAATGTTTCTCCCCAAATTTCCCCTGAGGGTCTCTGCCCCAAATTTGCATGGTGCAGGCCGGGGGGAACTCTGAGGGCTGGGCTTTGCGTGCGGAGGAGACTCCTGGGAAGAGGGAAATGCCTGGGCTCACAGTTCCCTCGCTCCAGCCTGGCCTTCCAAGCTGTGTTTGTGAGGGCCAGCATCTGGAGCGGGGTGGGAGCCGAGGATTGATGGACAGCACACGTACAGCTGTGCACATCTGGCCCGCAGGTGTTTCAGCTGCTATTTGTCAGGGACATGAAAAAGCACCCCGAGTTCCCGGGGCAGTCATACCTGTCCCGTGGATTGTTCCCAGAAGCCCCCAGAATTTCGTGCATTTCATGTCTCTGCTTTTAGTGGGTGGCCCCGTTTTTTTCTTTGTTTTTTTTTTTCATTATTATTTTATTTGAAAGAAGGAGTTTAAACCCTAGATGCTTTTAAAACGGGCCGGGGGGGGGGGGGGGGGGAGGGGATTGTTATTAATTCCACTGGCATTAATCCACGCAGCTGAGTCAGTCGTAATGGATGGTTGTCATCCTTCTCGTGATTTACTCCCAGGACTGGTGGTTACCACAGAGCCTTTGTGCAGCACCGATAAAACAAACTGAGGCTGCTCCTCCTTGTGCTCAGCCACAGGTACAGCCAGACTCACTCCCAAAACATTTAATCTATGCAAGGACAGATAAAGTGGGGAAACGGGGTAGGAAAATTCTCATCCGTGGGGTAGGAAAATCCCACGGGGATGCTGCCGCTGCTGAGGTTTGGGAGCTGCAGCTGCACACAGGAATACTGAGAGCAGAGGAGCTGCTGGCTGAGCGGGCCAGGCCGACAGAGTTCCCTTGGAAAAAGAAGAAAGCCGCAGATGTATATGTTTATTTTTAGAGAAGGTGTCTTTCCTAGAATTTGTATTATTTTGGCAGGAAAGCCAAAGGGGAGGAGGAAAGGTTTTCCCTTTGGCCAATAATATCTGCTGTCCTAAAACGGGGTGGAGGCAGGAGGGTGTTCTCACAGCCCTGTTCATATCTCAGCTGTGTTTACCCCTGCAGACGCAGACAGGGACCAGAGACCATGTCCCAGTGACTGCCAGCTTTGTCCCAAATTAAATTAAATTAAATTCCCCCTGGAGATGAGAGCTGTGTCTGTGCAGGGTGGGATCTGTCACTGTGAGCATCTCAGCAGAAGGGGATGCACCACCTGGGACAACTCCACCCTCCTTCCCCGATTTCCACATATTCCCACGGCTTCAGCCCTGTTTTGGGGGTGCATTTCAGGCAGTGCCTGGCCAGAATTGCCGGTGCTCTGGCAGCTGGAGCCCCTCTGGATCCAAGGAGACCATGGGATGTGGAACTCAGGAGACAGGTGAAGGTGGGGTGTGGCTGCTCTCTCCCTTGGTGTGAGTCTCAGAGCCACTTTTGAGGGACACATCTGGGTCTGGGCAAGCTCTCCTCCCCAGCCCTGCTTATTTCCCTGGAGCTGCACCAGGAGAACACCTCATTTCCCCTGCTTTGCTCCACACCTTTCTCCTGTGGCTTGTGTGGGGGAGTGGATTTGAGCCAAAGAAAGCGATGGTGAGCTCTGCTAGCCAGGAGGGCTGGCGGAGGCCACCTCCTGCCCCTTCTTTGCCCCCATCCCTGGCTCAGGACATGCCGCTGGTGTCCCTCAGTGCTTGTTCCTCCGAGCCACCCACGGGGCAGCCGTGCAGCTCCGGTGGTTCTCCCAAAATCCCAAACACCGGGGCGGCAGCAGCGCTGCTTTTCCCTGCTCCGACTGCTCATTAGTGGCTTCCGCCCCTCGGCAATTCCGAGCTGCCATTCCAGTGATGTGCTGCCAAGGTTTTAACAAGGGGCTCCCACAAACCTGCCTCCTCCTCCTCCTCCTCCAGCTACCACCAGCCCTGCTCAGCCTGTGGAGGAGTGCAGGGCTGCAGGAAATGCGCCTTTGCTGTTTAAAGCTCTTTTTTTTTTTTTTTTTTTTTTTAAATGTTGGTTTAAAGCTGTTTTTATATTAGTTTTAACTTTCTGGCTAGGGAGGGACACAGCACTTTGGGGCAAACATTCCTGACTGCCCAAATTTTGCTGCAGGGAGGCAGAACCTAATAGAGCAACTCTGAGTATCCCAGCAGCAAAATGCTTTGTTTTTCAGCATTCCCTTCTCCTCCTGTGGTGAGCACAGGCCCACAAGACTCATTTTAGCTGGGCTACGACCCGAAATGTTAAAGAATTGCCTCTTTCTAGGTGTTTTGGGCTCCAAAGGATGAGTTTCTCCATGGGAAGTTGATAAGCCCACAGGTAGAAGCCATTTAATTCCTCTCCTTGTTGAGCATCCCTCTCTTCTTCTCGAGGGGTTCTGCCTGTTCCAGGCCAGGTTGGACATTGCTGGCTTGGAGCAGCCTGGGATAGGTGTCCCAGGCCATGGCAAGGGGTGAAATGAGATGGGCTTTAAGGTCCCTTCCAACCCAAACCATTCTGGGATTCTACGGACACCAATAACCCTTTTTGCAGCAGTGTGAGGGGGGGAAAAAAATATTCAAAGCAAAATTACGGAGTCATTTCTGGCAATATGTGAGAGGAGCATTCACAAATTTCTTTCAGCCATAGGTGAGGAGCTTTCTGTCCAGTCCCCAGCCCCGTGGCTGTGCTCCATCCTGCTCCAATGACTGAGAGCAGACCCAGGCAGGAAGGACCAGGGCTCTCTCCTTGGCTTCTTCTTGTGGCATTGTCTCTTTAGGATCCTCAGTTTTCCCTGGACAGCGAGGTGTCAGCAAACCATGGGCCTTCCTCAGTGATGCACAAGAGTCTCTGGAGAGGGAGAAATAGCCTCAGGAGGAAAAGAAAAGGCTTCAATCTCCATTTCCTCATGCCACATAGCCATCAGACTGCTCCTGGTTACAAACTGGGGAGCTGCAGGATACAGGGAGGACGTTCCCCCTCCAACCAGCCACAGGCAGATAAATCCCCCAAGCTCTGGAAAGGCTGGGGTGAATGAGAGAGAGGATTTTCCATGGGTGAGGAAGGGTCCTGGGGGGCCCCACGGCTCAGGGATGAACTTCTGCCAGGGATGTGTTTTGAGGCGGTTCCCCAGCTGTGAGATGCACATAATTGTGGCTTTCCCTTCATCTGGGAGCCTTCAAGGGCGGGTGGTTGATAAGGGGTCCAGGCAGCAGAGGCAGCACAGCCTGAGCCAGGGGCTCTGGTTTCAGTCTGTCCCTACCCGTGGCATGAGATCTGATTTTGGCCCTCTCTCCGCCCCCTCGAATGTGCACAACTATTCCTGAATTCCTTTCTCTGCTGCTTCCTCCCTTCTGAAGCCTTGCAGCCTGGTCCTGCTGCCTTTACAGGGCTGCCTCCTTTCCTGGCTTGTGGAAATCAAGGGATTTCTGCTGGTTTGTCCTTTTGTGATTTGAAACACCCCAAAAAATTGAGCTAATTCTGCCCTTTTGTTTTTGCATCTTTTGCTCTTTTTGCACCATCCAAATCACAAAAAGGTTTTACATTTAAACAAGGACAGGTTTGAATTGAAGCAGGTTTATATTTAAATTTAGCAGGCTTAAATTTAAACGACTTTGAGTGATTTAAATTTAAACAAGGCCAGATTGGGTGAGGGGTTCTGAGCAACCTGGTCTGACGGAAAGCGTCCATGCCCATGGAATGGGATGAGCTTTAAGTTCTCTTCCAGCCCAAACCACTCTGTGAAGTGGTTACCATCAATTTTGTCTCCAGACACAGCTGAGAACTCCATGAAATAATTTGGGAACATCCCTTCAGCAGTGATCCTCCCTGGCATGGGGATGCCATCAGCAACTTTGGAGCACGGCTGTTTCCTTCTCTCCCCATACCCTGAGACAAATGGGCCAATTTTTATTTTTTTTTCCCAGAAAACAAAAACAATGGCAAGAAAGAGGAATCACCATCGGGCATGGAAAAGTTTGAGCTCAAGTAGCAAAGGTTTCAGGAGGTTTTTGAGTGGATCACACCCTATGGGATGCTGGGAGGCAAAATGCCCAAACCTGACCGTAGATATTTGATTGATCTGTGCCATGGGACTTTATAGAGGAGTTATTCCCAAAACAGCTGGGAATGATTGCTCCTGAGCTCAGAAAGGGGATTTTAGGGATTTTCTAAAAACAGGAGCATCACCTTTTGTGCTGTAACCCAGCATTGCCTGAAGCTACTGGCGGGGCTATTCCAGAATAATTTTTTATACTAAAAAGAGGAGAGATTCAGTGAGGAAGAATATTCCTCACTCTGAGGGTGGGCAGGCCCTGGCACAGGGTGCCCAGAGAAGCTGTGGCTGCCCCTGGAAGAGCTTAAGGACAGGGCTTGGGAGTGGAAGATGTCCCTGCCCATGGCAGGAGTGGAACAGGATGAGCTTTACAATCTCTCCCAACCCAAACCATTCTGGGGTACTATGAATGCCACATTTTCCTCACCTTGATGTGTTTGCTCTGTCCCATCTTATTCAGGCCTTACCTCCAGGAAGAAGCAACTCCTCATGGGATTTCACCTTCCCCATTCACCCTGAAATGTGCCTGGGATGAAGGGGGAGAAAACAAAAAAGGCCCTAGGGGCAGAGCCTTTTTTCTGCACCCTCAACTTTTAATGAAGTTGGAAAAGCTACCTTGTAAAATAAAAAAAAAGCAAAAAACCAAAACAAAACAGCAAAACCCACCAAAACAAAAAAAACCCCAAACAAACTCCAACAGTTTTCCTGCATTTCACATTTCATGTGCACTCTCAGCCATGTCGTGGAAATTATTTCAATCCTTTTGTAACCAAACCCACCCCAATCCTACATAAACAAAGCCTGGGGGACCTGTTGCGAAATTTCCTGCAACCAGGGCCTTGCTCTTGCTGCCACCTTCCATCCACTCTCTGCTCCTGTGATATCCATGCTGGGCTGGGGAATGCTCCTGGTGGGGCTGGGAGGTGCTTCTAAAGCAGGGAAAAATGGATCAGACAGAGGGAGCTGTGCTGGGTCTGCACTGTGGCAGAGCATCACAGTTCTGTGCTGGGGTAAGAGAAACGC
This sequence comes from Sturnus vulgaris, assembly GCF_052056855.1. NCBI lineage: Eukaryota > Metazoa > Chordata > Aves > Passeriformes > Sturnidae > Sturnus > Sturnus vulgaris. The sequence goes on from NC_142249.1 coordinate 3,970,566, forward strand.
TTGGGCATCCCCCAGACATCCCAGGATAAAGTAGTTCCCATCCCTGGAAGTGTGCAAGGCCAGCTTGGATGGCCAACAGAGGATTTTTGGGGGGGCATTTTCCCTCTTGCTCAGCCCTTCCTTCCCCCTGCAATATCCGAGCTGCAGCAAGCGGGGGACAGGTTGGTGACATGAGGATGACAATTCAGATTCAGATTTCAGAGACTAATTCCAGAGTCTGATTTCAGAGAGTCATAATTTCACAGAATCACAGCATGGCTGGGCACCTCAAAAAAAAGCCAAGCCAGTTCTATGCAACTAGCATGGGATGGAATGTGGCAGAGCCATTCCAGAGCTCTGGAAAATCCACGATCCACAGGGTAGGGCATCGCCACCCCCCCCCAGCCCTAACAGGGAAGAAAATCAGCCTGTGGAATTCCCAGTTCTCCAGCTGGAGAACCAGAAAGAGCCAGTGGGAAGGAGAGGCCTCAGGGCAGCAGCAGCCAGAGCAGGGGGTCTCAGCCAGGGTTAAAGTCAGCTCTGCTCTGGGAGCAGCTTTGTGCTGAGCTCTCCACTCTTGGGTGGGATTTTAAAAAGTCTCTGGAACTAGACCAGCTTTTTATCTGGCTTTTGCCTCGTTTTGGTGTCAACCACGTTCAGGGAAGAGCAGGGCACAGCAAAACCTCGTGTGACCACCCTCCACCCCTTTCTTCTGCTCGCTGGAAAAAATACTACTACTAAAAAAAAAAAAAAAGCAGCAAATTGCTTCGTGGTATCTCCCTCCTCCCTGGATGTTATTTTCCTTTCCTGGAGCCCTCCCTGGATGGGGAAAGGGTCAGCCTGTCATCTGCCAGACGTGGGCATCCCCAAACCACCAGGAGAGGTGGAGCTTTCCTAAGTGGTCCCGGGCAGCCTGACAAGTCCCCAAGCTCCCTGCAGAATGTGGTCGTAATTAGATAATTAATAACTTGGAGAGGGAAAGGAAAGGAAATCAGCTAAATGGAAGCTTTCCTCGGTGGGAGGAAATAATTATATCTGCTTTTTGATATCTGAGCTGAGGTGGCTTTGCTGAATGCAAGGAACAGTGCCTTGCCTGCAAAGCCATCCCTGCCCCGAGTAGGACAGGGAGATCCTGTGGGCACTGCTGGGTCACGAAGTTTGTCCCACAAAATTTTCCCTGCTCCTGGAAGTGTCCCATGCCAGGCTAGAGCAACCTGGGATAGTGGAAGGTGTCCTTGCCTGTGCCAGGGGGGAGGAATGAGATGGGCTTTAAGGTCCTTTCCAACCCAAATCATTCTGGGATTCGTTGCTCCTGCCTATGGATTTACCATTTCAAACTCCAGTGCAAACCAGTCTGTGACATTACCAGACTGAATTTAGGCTGTCTATCCAAAAGCCTAAGGAATTCCAAGAGCTTCCACGTGCTCCTGGCACACTGGATCTTGCCCAGTGCCTGGATTAACTCCTCGCTGCTGGAACCAGGGCCAGGATTCAACACATGGTGATGAAGCACAGCCTGGATTTGTAGGGAAAAGGCCCTTCCCACACAACCTTTCTCAGAAAGACATCCTGCATTCGGTGTATTTATTTTTCTTCTCTTTTCTTTTTTTTTTTTCTTTTTTTCTTTCCTTCTCTCCAGACTGTCCAGTGTCTGCGACTGAAGTGGAATTGGGATATATCCAAGTTTGTAGCTTCTGAAACCTTAAAAACCTCAAGAAAACTGGTCCAAAAGACCCCTCTTGACCTCCCTCGCTCTGAACTCTTGTGGAGCATTTTAGACTGAGCAGCAAAAGAGCACCGAAGAGAAGGGGCTGAGACTTTGCAACATCTCTCCCCAAAACGACTGACCAAAGAGAGAAGGAGAAGCAACATTCCTGGTTGTTCATTGTTGTTGGGATTTTGTGTCTCTCTGTCTGTGCGTTTGGTGTTTTATCGCTATTTTTAAAAATTTTTTTTATTTTTTTCTGGAAACAATCTTAATTCAGGAACACATTTATGAGACATCTTTGGGTTCGAGTTTTACTTCCCCTTAACTGTATTCTTGGGTTTGTCTTTTTTTTTTTTTTTTTTTAATCCCAAACCTTATTTCTTGTACAGTCATGGCAAAACTGGACCAAGGCTCTCAGCAAAAATAGGAAAAGAAGGAGAAAAGCCCACCATACCCCCAGCTCCCTGCATGATTTGTTTCAAGTACAGCCTGGATTACAGACTTCCCTCCACACTCTGCCACCTCTCCCTTATTGCTCCATGATTTGCTACCGCTCATCCCCTTCCCACTTCTTTGGTTTTTTAAATTTTTTTTGTTTTGTTTTGTTTTCATTTTCTGTTCCAGTGTATATGTTGCTTATTTGTTTTATTTATTGAGATATTTTTAACGAGTTAAGAGACTGCAATGTCGCTGTGTATACTGCTTCTCTTGCCAGTAAAAATAAAGATGTCATGCAGCTACTGGGGGTTTGGGATTTATGTTCTTGACTCCACAGCCCCAAAAAGAGGCCGAGACTCTTCCTTGTGCCCTACAATGTTTTGACACTCAGAAATGTGGCTAAAAACACTTTCCCAGGGAGTGGGGTGATGGGGTGCAGAGGGTGTGAGCAGCACTTGTCCAGGCTGATGTCTGCAGGGTGATTTGGCTTGGAATGGACCTCAAAACCCAACACCTTCCACTAGACCAGGATCTGGAAACATGGGGATAAATTATCCCGAATGACCTTTTCCCCCCATCAGCTGGGGGAGAAGAAAAAAATAAACCCCAAAAAACTTAAAAAAAAAAAAAAAAAAAAAAAACCAACCAAAAAAGCCCTCCCTGCTGTGGTCTAGGGCCATTAAAAAATAAATCATGTCATTCCATCCAAACCAGCTTCGGGGGAAAACATTTTAAGATGCCAAATCACGGCGCTCTCTGTGTGTGCATCAGATGCATTCATTCCCTGATAGGTTTCCGAGCCCCAATGTCAAGTGTTTACTTTAAAACAAGCCCGGCTGCGTGGAGGAAAATCCATCACATCCATTAGAAGCTCTTACTTGAAAGTAAATGACATCTCAGTCTGGGTTCTGGGTACCAGCAGAGCCAAAAACACCATTTAAGAAGGTGAATTTAACAGCTGTCAGGCCATGCAGCACAGGGAATGACTTTCCCCCCTCCGAGGAAAGCGTGGTTTTGCATCAGTTACTGCAATTTTGGGAATCTCTAACAGTTCTCTAGTTTGTAGTTTCACCACAAGAAGCGACTTTTCTCCAAGGCACAGGCACCAAAATCCAAATCCAGCTTTTCTGAGGGTTTGTCAGGGAGCCTGTGGCGCTGCTCTGCTGTGCCATGAGGAGCTCAGGAGCAGGAGGACGTGGCTACCTTTTCCCAAGGATCTGTGCCATGTGCCTTCCCTGCTGCTGCTGCAGAGGGTCAGGGCTGCTCCCCCTGTGCCCCAGTGCCATGGATTTAAGGATGGTAGATCAAAGCCTTTGACCTCTCCCTGCAGCTCTAAACAAAAATCGATGCTCAGCAAGCACCTTTGGAACCTCTTCCGTGAATTTTGGGAATTAGCCGAGGCTCTGGTGGGTGCATGGCCTTAGAGAGGTAAATCTGGAGCCTGGAATTAAGATGCAACATTTGCTTTTAGGCAGAAAAGGGTCAGGAGAGATCTGTGCTATGGGGTTTGGATGGGTGCATTCAGTTCCTGAGGAGAGAAGCAAGGCCATAAAATGCTCCAAAAAGTTTGGGAGCTGTGAACTCTCCAGATGACAGATTTTTAACAGCAAACACACCTGACTCCATGAAGAGGGAGGCAGACAATTCCATCAGCTGCTGGAAAGGCTTTCTGTGTGCTTGCAGTTTGTCTGGCATGAGCTGGGCAGTGGGGAAACCCAGTACTTATATTTTCTTTTCCACACACAGGAGGTTTTTTTTTTTTTTCAATGGCATTTATCTCCACTAATTTCCAAGGGGATTGAAATTGTCCTTCCCAATCCCACCTCTGATGCCACAACGCCCTGTGAGAGATTAAGGGATGTCACCAAGGGCAGGCACAGGGTGGCTTGTGCAGAAGAGGATGAAAGCAAGAAATCCCTAAAAGCAGCAGAATCAGATGGGTCCCAACAATGGGATTTCTCCTCCATGGCAGCACACACGCCCACGTGGAGCCAGGCTAAATATTGGTCCTGGATTGCTTGGTCTCTGTGCACATGAAAGGCTGTGAAAAAACCACACAAACCAGTACAAACTATTCCAGCAAACCACAAAGAGAAATATTCACTGGAACGAAGCCAAGCACTGAGGTGAGGATGTAAAATGTACTGATATGGGATTTTTTCAAAATAATTTTTTACTCACTCCCAGCTCAATTTAGCACCTCCAACCTCTCAATTTTTAAATAAGGGGAGAAAAAGGTTTTTGCATTTTCAGCCAAAGTCTGCATGAAAAAATAATAACTATAAGAAAAAACCCCAAACAAATCCAACCCCCAAGTCCCACTCCTTGGGATGTCTGTTCTCCCTGGCCACCCTCAAGGTTTCCACACAACCAAGGAGTGCTGACAGCAGGGAGGGATGGGGGAAAGGGGGGAGCCCTGACGATTTTTCCCAGCGATCCTTGTAAACTTGGAAGCACTGGTTAGGCTGGGACCACCCAGGCACTGTTTCTGGGATGGCAAATCCAGCCCCCCCCTCCCCGCAGGGTGACAGCAAGGAGAGGTCAGTGTCACCTCAGCGCTGGGATCTTGGCTAGGGAAACCTGCATCCCACACAAACCTGGGAGAGGAGGCAGCCAGGGGAGGACCCATGGGCAGCTGCATGCTCCAGACAAGGATAAATCCTCTGTTTCCTGCTGTTGGGAAGTGCAGTGACAAAGGGAGCGGGATCAGGGTTAGGCAGAGAGATAAAAACTGAAATCAAAAGTGGTGTGAAAGCAGCTCACCAGCCCAGGAGGGATTTAAAAGCTGCTCGGATGTGGTGCTTGGGGACAGGAATTAGTGGTGACTTTGGTAGGGCTGGGGGAATGTTTGAACTCTGCTCTTAGAGGGCTTGGCCAGCCTGAAGGATTCTGTGATGGTTCAGGCAGGCAAAACCTGCTCCAGCAGGAGAAGGATGGCAAAGCAAAAGGAGAGAGGTCAGTCCCAGCAGGAGACACAGCCCATCCTCTGTCTCTTTGCTTTCCATTATAAACCACACATTTATGCCTCATCTTTAAACCTTTCTCCCACTTGCAGCACCAAAGGCTGCTCACCTAAACAACACAAAGAAGCAAACACAGACTGAGGCCCTGGCAGACAAACTGTGGCTGAAATCCTTGGCAGTGTCCAGTGTCCAGGTTGGACACTGGGGCTTGGAGCACCCTGGGACAGTGGAAGGTGTCCCTGCCCATGGCAGGAGTGGGATGAGGTGGTCTCCAACCACTCTTCCAAGCCAAGCCCCTCCACGGCTGGATGATTCCATTATTGCCAGCACTTTGCCCATGGTTTGATGGTATAATTCCAGGTTTTTCAGCTGCACCTTGATGCTCTTTGTGGTCTTGATGCCATTCCCCTCGCCTTTGTAGTCTCAGGATTTGTCTGGAGCTTGGTAAAGTGCACTCAGCCCTTTTATGATTTCCTGTCCTGTTTCAGAGCCCTGCACCAAAAGACTTTAGTTGCCTCCTAAATCTTTTTCCAGAACTCTCCTGTCACTTTAAATGTGGGCCAGCATTTTGTTAGCTTCAAGACTTTGAAATAATATCAAAGTAAACCTCAAAGGAAAATAACGCAGTAAAGGCAAAGGTTGGGGCTTAATTCATATTTAAATAAAAATCCTTCACTTCACTTCAGCTTGGGTTACTCTGTAAAATGACTGGGAGCAAATGGAGCTTTTAAAGGCCTTATTCCCCCCAGGGGTCTGTTTTAAAGTGATCAGGGAGCCTAGCAGGCCCAGGAATGGAATTGCCTTCCCAGGAAACATTCCCTACCACTGGGAAGAAAAATCCTTGAAGTTCTCCAGAACCAAGATGGACTTTTTTTCCTCCCTCCCTTCCAATTGCCCCAGAGCAATGTTCGTGAATGGTGGGAAGGCAGACAGGATCCTTGTCAAAGCCTTTGGAGAAGGAGACCAGGAGCTCGGGACTGATTTGCATGTCAAAACATAGCTTTTCCTCTCGTATTCTTTTCATTTTCTGGGGCTCACCACACATAGGAACAGGAGACACTGCCCTTTCCCCTTCCCAAAATGCTGGTTTTCAGGAGAGAAAGGAGGAACCGGGGGCTGATTTCCAACAAGCCCCGGCACCTGACAGGGATTTCCCTGAGTGTCAGAATTCCAAGCTGACTGCCCAGCACAGGTACCTTGGCAAGAGCAGCCAAGCACTCAGCTCTGCTGGACTTTATCCGGGGATCTCCTCTGAAATTCTCCTCTAAGCTCCACATCCTGGAGTAGTGACGGATTTAGCCTTCCACGTCCCCTCGGCCTTGATTCCTTATTTCCTACTCCAGCCCCAAGAGCAGTGGGAGGGAGGGATGGCTTTTGCTAACGCCAGCAAACTCCAGATCTGCCAAAACCCCGAACAAAGGCTGTGAGAAAAATATTTCTGGAGGAAGCGTTCGCTGAAACATGATTCATTTCTTCAAGATAAGTCATATTTCCCCCAGCCAACACTTACAAAAGGGCTCTTCTCCCTCACCCCTGCTCCAGCCTGGATGATGGATATGGCCTGGGCACATGCTTCCAGTTGTGGATTTGCTCCCATGCAAAAGCAGTTTGAGGATGGTGATGCCTAAAGAGGCTCCCTGGGACAGAGGCTGGGCAGAGTTAAAGGAATAAATATGGATTTATTAAAAGCCTTTCAAAGGATTTACCTTGGGCAGTGCAAGAGCCTGGCCAGGGCTACACCCAAGATGGATCCCGAGTCACGAGTTTTCACACTTTTATCAGTTTTGGTCCATTTCCATATTGGGTTAATTGTCCAATCCCAGCTCCAGGTTCTGCAGTCCCATCCTCCCAGATTCTCTCCTCAATTCGCTGCTGTTTGCACTTTTTGGGCCTGAAGCTGCAGCGGTGTCCTTGGTTCTGGGGCTGGAAAAGGATTGTTCTGTGTGACTGAGCTGTGAGGAGAACTTGCTAACACTTTGTATGAAGTTCAGAGTCACACACCAAGGCAGTTCAGAGTCTGGAAAAGATGAAAGCTGGAACTTAAGGGGACGTGCGTGGCTCGTTCTGGGTTTCCCTCATTGTCACGGGTGCCTTCTTCCCGCTCCACACTCCGGAAGGGGACTATTCCCATTCCCAGCTTCACTTCCAGCATCATTGTTTTCCAGCCGGGTGTGACATCCCTGCCTGCTCGCTGTGGCTTTGTCACCAGCTCCTAGAGACAATGGGCTCCACGGGTCATTTGCAGTTCATCACGTCTTTGGAGCTGTCCGGGCACTTAGTTGAAAAAAAAAACAAACATTCCTGCTGCACACATGGCCTGGAGATCCATAATGGAATTTCCTAACATCCCTTATTGCAGAAACCCTGGTTCAAGAGGGGCCTTGCCAGACCATGGCTTGCTTTCCCAAATTAGTGGTAGGGTGGGAACTCAGTAGGAATTGGGCAAGGAATCAGCTGGCACGGCCTGGTGATGCACGGGACAGCAGCTCATGGTGGGAAATGTCCATCCAAGCATCAGGCAGGGCAGTCCTGTTGGGGTGATGGACCCAAAATGCTGGGCAAGGGCCTCCATGGCCACAGTTCTTCTCACCAAGAAATCATGGAATGGTTTGGGTTGGAAGTGACCTTAGAGGTCATCTGGTGCCACCCCTGCCAGGGGCAGGGACACCTTCCACTGTTCCAGGCTGCTCCAAACTGGTCTTGGACACTTCCAGGGTCCAGGGGCCTGCACAGGGACATTCCTGGGACACCACACAAGGTGCCAGAGTTGGCAGAGTTCCCCCATGGGGCCACCACACCCGGGGTGAGCCACACCCAGGCCAACCTTGGCCGCCCTTTAGCTCCACCCAAGGTGGTCTTCTGGTGTCCTGTGGCATCCCAAGCCCCCCATGTGGGATTCTGTCCACTGATTTTTATTTCTCCTTTTCCTTTTTTCCCCTGGGATACAGGAAGTCAGAAGAACTGGCTGGAGCACAAACCTGCTCCCATGAGTTATTGCCTGGGTCACTCTCCCTGCAGGCATCAGCAGCAGCATCAGCAACATCCAAGCTTCCTGTGTGCCACCACGACCTTTGGGGACATTGGAGCAGCTGGTGGTCCATGGGCTCCTCCTGCCAGGGTTTGGCCTTGTGCTTCATTTGCCACTTGCCACCATGGAACATCCTGGTCTGAGGAGACAGAGCTGGTAAAAGACAGACAGAAAAATTAATATCCACCAAATCTGGAGCCCCAACCTTCTCACATAAGGGCTGAGGTGAGGTGAGGTTTGTCCCTCCTGGAGTCACACCACAAAAACAAACAAGCAAACAAACAAAACAAAAACAAAACAAAAAACCAAAAAGAAAACCAGCTAAGCAGGAGTGCAAAGGAAGAGAGAGGTGCAGAGGAAGAGGAGGATTAGCATGAAGTACAGACAGGAAGGAAGGCAAAGACCTGTCTCTTCCACACCACACATGCAGACCTCAGGGTGGAGATGGATGGCTCCTACAGGCTCCGAGTCATTTTCCATGTTTCCATGTCAGGTGATCATTTCATTCCAGGTGAACTCTGCTGCTCTGCACTGGGACTTCAGCAGCGCCTTGCTAAGCCCATGTTTGTTAGCGCTGCATTAAAAGATAATTAAATCAAAAAGGACAATATTTTTGTTGCACACTCTGCAGGAGCACCGTGTCAGTGAGAAGGGATTTTATGTTCTTAGAAGCTGCTCTTTCCTGCTAAAAATTCACAGAATAACAGCACAGTTTAGGTGGGAAGGGACATCAAAGCTCGTCCTGTGCCATCCCTGCCATGAGCAAGGACACCTTCCACTGTCCCAGGTTGCTCCAAGCCCTGTCCAACCTGGACTTGGACACTTCCAGGGATCCAGGGGCAGCCACAGCTTCCCTGGCCAAACTCCTCAACATTGCTCAAAATGTCCATCAGGTCTGCAGGGCTTTTCACACACTCTGCAAGGGTCTGGGATGAACACGAAGACAAAAGCCCAGATTTGAGAGGTGGCTGCAGGAGACACCCCCAGCCCTGTCAGGGGCAGGATGGGCACGTCCAGCCCCAGCCCAGGCTGGGAGCAACCACCTCTGGCACAGCTCTGTAACCAGATCTCAGCTCCTGAAGCTCATGCTGTGACACGTTTGTACAACCAGACCCTTTCCCCTTCGTTAGTGCTGGGGTCGGGGGGAGCCAAAGGTCAGGCTCGGAGCTGATGATTTCACCTCTAAACAAAGCCTCCTCCTCCACCTTCCTCCTCCTCCTCATAAATTTTCATTTAGTACCACCAAGACGACTCTCCCCCTGCTTTACATTCTCTTTAACAAGAAGGACGTTTAATTCCCCAAAACCAGCTCCAATCCCAAGTTTTTTGGGAAGCTTTAGCCGGGATCCTCCCCCAACGCCACAACTTATCAGTGCTGGAAAAATAAAGGTGACAGAGATGGGAAACCCCACAGCTGTCTCTTGGTCCCACTGCCTGGTTTTAATGGCTCTGCCACCTGTGTTCCCACAGGATCAGAGCCCTGTTTGATGTGCAGGGGGCTGGAAAGTGCAAAACCAAACTCCACTGTCCAAAGCACATGTGCTTGCTTTGCTTTGGAGAGAAAACAAGGGAAAAAAAGCAGGAGATGCAGCTGGCTTCCAGGCTGGCTGCCTGTACTCATTCATGCCCTAGGAAAGAGCAACCCAAACTGCACAAAGTGCAAAGCATCATCTGTGTTTCTCCTTGTCCTGGACCCCTCTGTTTCTCTGGGCATCTCTGAGACTAGCAAAAAGTTCAGCCCTAACATTGTTTTACTGATCCTGAAATCTCTTAGAGAACTTTTCCAGCAGTGGTTCTCAGGGCCCTGCCCTCCTATTTCCCCTGTTTCCAGGGAAGTTTCAGAGCTCAGCTGGCATGGGGAAAGAACTTGGCGATTTAGATAACCTCAGAACAGGTTAAGAGATTTGGCTGCTCAAATCCTGCCAGTGGGTGATTTCTGAGCTGTGATGTTCACGTTCAAGGCCAGGTTGGAGGGGGCTTGGAGCACCCTGGGATAGTGGAAGCATCCTTCCCCACGGCAAGGGGTGGAAGGAGATGAGCTCTCAGGTCCTTTCCAACCCAACCCCAAACCCTTTGGTGATCTTCCCTCATGGCCTCTGCCAGGGAACAAACTGTTGCTTTGCCTCTGCTCTTCCATCCCTCTTGTACTCCTGTCAAGGAAACTTTCCCCCCTCACTGGGGCATTTCCCAGCTCCCCATCCCAGCTCAGCGTGGAGGACAGTGCCTGGGGGCTGGTGCCATCGTGTGGATACAGCTGCAATGAAGGAGGAGGAGAAGGAGGAGGAGGAGGAGGAGTGGGGAGGCAGAACACTGGGAAAAGAACAAATCGGCATTGTCCAAGTCTGGATCTAAACCAGGTTCCCTCCTAGAGATACCAGTGGGTTTAAGTGCTGCTTCCTCCAGCAGGTGAAAAAATAGATCAGCAGAAGGATGCACTACCTGCACCACTTCCTACACACCCTACAGCATCTCCTGTGCCACAGCAGATCCCCAGAGAGAGTTTTCCCTAAGGAAAGCAGCAGTGGCTGAGATTTAGATCCCTGCCAAAGGCCCAGAAGCTGAAACCACTGTACCTTACTCTGCTTTCCTGATGGAAACAGGGCTGGAAAACAACCCGTGCATGTGTCATCCCCTCCAGGATCTCCAGGACTGTCTGGTCGACCAAAACAAATACAGTTTTGAACCTGTAGGAGAATCAGGCTGTGGATTTTGGCCAGTGGCAAAGGATGGGTTCTGCACTCTGGCCTTGCATCCTGTTCTGGAAGTCACAGAGTCCCCAACCCCCAACTCTTGCAAAGCTGAGGAGCAGTCTCAGCCCAGGATAAAAATAAAGGGTCCACAGGGCCCTGCCCCTCTGGGGTTGTGCAGTCAGGCTCCTTCATATCATTTTTCCACTGCCTTTCACAGCCTGGAGCTGAAGCGGAGCCAAATGACAAGGAGGGGGGAGAATGGATCAGGAGCCTGGGGTTTCCTTTGGATGGTCAAAATCCCAAACCAAGCCCTGCTGGCTGGTGTGTTCCCATTATCCTGCAGAGTGGAGCATTGAACTCCAGTGGGCTCCTTCCCAAACCCTGTGGCTGTGATGGAGAGCAACCTGCCCCAGCTCCTTCAGACACGTGGATGTGGGGATTTATCCTGGTCCCACAGGAAGGGCAGGGATTCCCTGAGGGCCCTGTCAGGGCACTGCCCAACTTCCCTCCCTCCAATCCCTGCACCTCCCACACAGCACTCCAGGCCAGTCCCCCCATCATGGTTTTGGCTTCCTCCAAATTCCCACTGCCAAGGTCTCTGCAAAGCACTTGCAGAGAGATCTCCCCTCAAAGTGCTGCTGGCTGTGCCAGGATGGCTCTGGATCTTGGCTCTGAAAGAGGCACAAGGGATGCACCAGGTGGTCAGGATTCAACCATGAGCCCTCAGGGGCTCGGTGCTGGCTGTCAGGGGGTTGGAGCACCTGGAGGTGGAGGTGAGATCCCCTGGATCTCCAGTGATCCATCCGGGCACGTCCATTCTCAGTGAGCTGGAGCCCTGTCCCAGCCAAGTTTAGCAGCACCTGCATCCAAAATCTGTGAACCACCCAACCCCACAGTGCTGTTCCAGATTAAATGGTTCCCATTGTTATTTGGGAAATGCATGAATTTTTCCCATCTGCCTTTGACCTATAAAATGAACATCCCTCAGAACCCAGTGGTTACTGCCAGCGACAACGTGTTTTCATTTCTGGTCTTTAAGCACATTTCATGGCTTGCCAAGACTTTTTAGGAGGTTAAAACTCAAGGCCTCGACTCAGCAAAGTGCTCCCAGCACGTGCCAAATAGGATTTAGGTGCACACTCGTGTCTGAGCACAAGTTACAGGCCTGTGCTGGATGGAGATGCTTGCCCAAACTGGTGCCAAAAACCATCTTCATTAGCTCCTCGACTCTCCTATTCTGTCCTTGGCTTCGCTCACCTAAAGGTGAGACTTGGTTTGCAGATGTGCAGCTCCTGGGTTGCAGGGAGCAGTTCCACATTATTCAGGGAATGCTGCCTGGGGCGTTGGGAAGATGTGAAAAGCCTGGGGGAAGTAGAGGTGGGTGATGCTTTTTTAAAAGCATGTTTTTAAAGTCGCCACAAATTGCAGAAATTTCATGGAGTGTTTAGCAACAACAAAACTGGGGGGAAAGAAGGCATATTTGAAGTACCTCTAAATGAAAATTATTATTTAAAAAGAAATTGTACAATATAAACCACTCTTCAAGTAAAATATTTAATTTCAGGCTGACTGAAATATCTCTTTACAAAGAATACATCTTCTTTCTCTCCTTTTTTTTCCTCAATTTTGGTTTGCCAGAAGTTTCCATCATTTCATTTTTCATCCTAAATCATTATTTTGAGTTTTTGGAGCTTTGCTGCTAGAAAAGTCAAGGCTTATATATCTAAGTGTACCCCGAGAACTGAAAACAGAGCTCGATAAATGAAGAGGGAACGCAAAATTCTGACTCTCAAGATTGTCTTTAAGAACTTGCCAGTCGTCCAGGAGGAATTCAAGATACCATAGGTATCAAAAGGCGTGGGGATCTGTACTCCAGTTGCAGGAAAGACACATTTCATCATCACGAGGAAAAATACCGGATGGCAACCAGCCCCCTCCCAGCTTTCAGCATTCCTACCCACACTGCTAAATCCCCAAATCCAGTTTTTTTCTGCAGTGGGCCTTTTATCTCAGCAGCATGGCCCTCAAATGCAGATTCCAGAGGAAAGGCAATGCTGGATTTCATGGGAATTAAACCTAAAGGTTTTAGCTCAGCAAGGCAAGGGTCAAACAAATTAATTTGGTGAACCTCCCCCAGTAGATCTGCCTCATTCTCTCTCTCCTGCCCTGTGTCTGAATTTATCCAAAGCTGGGCTGGACAGGGCTTGGAGCAACCTGGACTAGGGAAAGGTGTCCCTGCCCACCTGGGTTGAGCTTTAAGGTCCCTTCCAAACCATTTGGGACTTGATGCACAGAGCTCCATCAACAAAGCAACCCGAGCTCTTCCACCCACATAGCTCTTACAGAACAAGGTGACCAACAGAGAGGGGGAACATGCTCAAAATCACTTTTTTTTTTTTTTTTTTTTTTTTTTTAATCCTTAAAACATTAGCTTAATCCTGAAAGCAATTAAAACTGGGGAGGCTTTAATGGGGAGTTGAAAGCAGCAGTGGGGTGGGTCACTCGGGTTTTGTTCCTACTGTCAAATGGTGAAACCATCCTGTTATTTAAGATGTCAGAAGCCTGTGAACCCAACAAAACAAAGCCCAAACTTCCCAACATCCGACTGCAGCAACACATTGATGGACGCCAGGAAAAGGGCTGCAAGCACAAAACAAGCAAACCTCCCTGAGAAGGGCTTTGCCAAATTTAAGGGGAAAAGAGGTTACGAGTGATTTGTGGGAAATGCTGCTAAGGGGGAAGGATAAAAGAGACCAAGAACAAAAAAAAAAAATAAAGAGGAGGAAAGAGCAGAGGGAGAAAGGACTGGGACAGGGCTGTGTCAGTCAGGAGGGATTTGGCCGGATGATGGTTTTACAGCACTGAAATGTGGAAGGCACACTTTGATTAATTCTAGGAGACTACCCCAGAGTCATCCTCACAACTCCCAGTGCACTAATTATGGAGGAGAGGCGGGCAGTGACTCATGCTGGAAACTTCCCAACTTCCAAAGGGGGAAAAGGGAAGAAAAATTAAAAAAAAAAAAAAAAAAAAAAAAAAAAAGAAGGAATCTCAGTTTTCTCAAGCAAACACCAAGGTCCCTAGACTCATGCTAGGAGAAAGGTTGGGGACAGCGTGGTGGCAGGGAAGTGGATGGGGTGGTCCCTAGGAGGGCTGGTAGAGATGTCCCCAAGGAGGAGAGGGAGGATGGGGGTGACAACTGTGGGTGCCTCTCCAAGGCTGGGCTTGCCCCAGCACCTCCCTGTGCAGGCAGGCCAGCTGTTTTCCCACCCCTGGAGGCAGGGATCTGCCATCCCACCACAGATTCATGTGGGAATGCACCAAAAAAGCTGCTGCCAGCTGGTGAAACACTGGGGCAGGAGCTGTGGGGTCACTCTGTGACCACCACCTGAACCAGCTGGAGTGCTGGCACCATGGGCTGGCTCTGGGGTGGAGCCCCCCAGCTCTGTGGTGCCTCAAACCCAGGTCTGCTGGATCACAGAGGGCAAAGCAAAGTCAGAGCCCTGGTGTCAAATCCCATCCTGCTCCCTCCCCTGGGCTCGGGGAGTGCTCAGCAAGAAGGAGACACAAGCACAGAGATGCTTGCTCAGCAAGGGTTGGAACCATCTCGGGATGACAGCAGAGGAACTGAGGGGGGTCCTTGTCTGATATTTATGATCCCATCTCAGCTCCCTTCTCATCCTCTCCTTTTCAGCTCTCCGAGTAGCTGACAGTATCAGGAACCGAGGCCAGAGCATCAGATTGACAACATCTTTCTTCTCCAGGCTCTTGGCCACGTGTTGGAGTCGGCTCAGTCCAAGAACAGAATATCCGAGAATCTCAAGGGCTCGGGACAGAGGAGGGGGAGATGGGGACAACAGCATTAATGCCCTCTAGCCAATTGTAGCTACATTTTCTTTTTTTAGTTTCTCTCTTTTGGGAGTGAAGAAGTTACGCTGTGGGGGTTTTTTTGTTTATTTGTTTGTTTTTAATCAATTTCTTTTTTTTTTTTTTAAGGAAAGGAAGGTGCAGGGTGTGACCCTCATCTCCACCACCCTGGCTCAGCCTGGGGGGTGTTACACAGGCTCACTCCTCTCTGTGCCCTTCAGATGGCATGAGTGATGAATAAAAAGCCACTTCCCTGCACCACCAAACTCCTCTCTGCCTCCCTGGCTCCATAGCCACTAGAGGGGAGTGGAAGGTAGTGAGTTGAGGAGATGGCTGTGTCCTCTTGGGAAGCACAACACCACTGGGCTGGGAGGCTCCACAGCTCTGGGTGTCCACCACACCCAAAATCCACAGCATCCATGGGAGAAGGTTTTCCCCATAACCCCATGGCACCAGCAGGATGCTGGAGCAACCTCCAGCATGGAGGACCCACGTGGGAAGTGAAAATTGTTGTCCAGATCCTTCAGGCAAGAGGAAAGCACCACAGGCCCAGGAGAGGATGAGTCTTTCCCCCAGCAGGGAAAGGAGGCCATCCTTCATCAGGAGCTGTGAGAGGCCATCTCCATCTTTTCCAGTCCCTGAGCTCACCTTTTCCCAGCGATATCCAACAGCACGGGCACCACAGAGTTCACTGTGGTGTCAGTCGTGGCTTCCTCAGGGTCCCAGGTCTCCATTGTCCCCTCATCAGAGGGGACATAAAGCCACGGGGTCACCTAAGAACTCCTCTGACCATGGGATTCACCAAGCGAGGTTCTGCCCAATGTACTCCCCAGGCAGAGCTTGGGCTCCTTGTCCAGCTGTCAGCACAGACATAAATCAATTAAAGGGTTCAAACGAGCCCTAAATAAAAGGCTTGTGCTGATTAGACCAAATTTCCACGTGGAGGAAACATGGAGAAAAGGCTGAACATTTTTTTCTTTCCTTCAGTCTGGAAGCCCTTGAGGTGCCTTTTATTTCTGCTCTCCATATGATTTAGTGTGTGTCTCAGTATGTCCGAGCCAGCCCGAGCACAAGTCACCAGAAAATGCTGGGGATGGTGGAGATGTACATTATGTACAGGGAACTTAGTGCCAAGCCTGGGACACCAGGAATATTTCTGGTTTTGCCATTGAGAAAACCTACATTTCACATTTTACTGCCCTGAGTCCCCAGCCTACAATGAGGCCGTTATTAAAGAACTATAATATTAAGATATAAACCAAATTTAACAGCTCCCTTTGCAGAAATGTGGTGGGGAGGGAGAGTTATCCCATTTGTTTGGTATTTTTGTGGAAATGGGAAATGTGGGGGCTTCTCTCAGGAGCATCTCTTTTTGTCCACTAGCGAGCAGGTCAATGTTTTGCTTGTGTCCATCCATCCATTGGAGGCTGGACAGGGCTTGGAGCACCCTGGGATGGTGGAAGGTGTCCCAGCCCACGGCAGGGGGTGGGATGGGTGAGCTTTAGGGTCCCTACCCATCCCAAACCACCCTGGGGTTCTGTGATCCCCCTTAGCAACATTTCATTTATTCCCTCCTCCCGCTTCCCAGATAGAACGGGCTCCGTTTATCTCGCGAAGGTGATGGGCTGGGCTCTGTCCCGAGCAGACAGCTCTCCCTTTTATCTCTCCCGGATCTGTCGGAGCAGCTCTGGAGTCCATCAGCCCCGTGGTGTGATATCATCCCTTGGCACAGCCCCTGCCTGCCTGCTGCTGCCAGCGTGGGTCCTGGGAACGCTCACAGCAACTGCGCCGCTCCCGGGGCACTGCGCGGCTTCTGCCTCCTCCCCCCCGACAGCCAGCCCATCCTTCATCCTGCATCCTTCCTAGCTCATCCTTCTGCCTTCGCAAATGGAAATGGAAGCCGAAGGGAAAGCAGGAGGAGGGCTGGGGATGGGCGGTGCTTCCAGGATGACCTCGGTGACCACGGCAAGCAGACAGAGCCGGGGAGGAAGGAGCCAGCTGCCTTCTCTGCCAGTCACTTGGATTTTAATTCTTCTCAATATTTTCTTTAGCTCTGCTGGTTGAAAAGACTTTTCCTTGATGTGTCACGAGTTCTGCAGGGCACAGGGGCAGCCAACACCCAGCTGGGACTGAGCCCAGCCTGGCAGCCTGGGGTGGGTGCTTAAGCGAACAAGATTTTGGGGATTGTATCTGTCTGCTGGTTTCCTTATCCTTGCCACCCGGGTAACTGCTGAGCCCATTCCCTGTTCACCCTGCTCTACAAGGGCAGTGTAAGATGAAATTTCTGAACATCTCATCTGCTACTCCAGGGGCTGCTCCAAGCCCCATCCAGCCTGCTCTCGAACACTTCCCGGGATCCAGGGGCAGCCACAGCTGCTTGGAGCTGCCAACCCTTCCCATCCAAGAGGGAAAGGGAAAAAACCCACCCCAAACCTCTGAGCATCATAAAGATTTTATTATAAACAAACCTCTGGGAGCATTTTGGGAGCCGAGGTGATAAAAATTCCTTAACAGGGAAGGTGGGGGAGGGCAGGCACAGCACCCTCCTGAGGGTCCCACCTTTCCACCTAATCCCCCCCATTGCCATCTGGCAGATTTACTGGCCCCACTAACGTGGCTCCCACTGATATAATGAGGAATTGCAGGCTGGGCTGTATTTCCTCATGAATGTCACTTCCCTGCCAGAAAAGTTCAGGGCTGGGTCAGATTTTATATATATTTATGCATATAAAATATATATATCTATAAATATCTATATATATTTCTTCTTTCCAGGTGATTTCCACCTTTCCCTACCTAAAGACACACTCACCCTCATCTTCCCTACCCACCAGGTGTTGTGCTGTTGACCTGAGTTTGGGTTAAAGAAAATAATCCAAAGGCCAAACCCCACATCCATCCCCTCCCGGGTGGCAATGCTGCATGGTGCTGCTTTCCATGGGTGCCACAGGAGCACTGAGCCTGTCCTCACCCCACTTCCAGCCAGGAAATGCTGATTTAATCAAGCTCAGACTCGGTGTAAGGGGCTGGAAAAGGAAGGTGGGTAGCTGGGACTTCAAACAACCCCATCCTTCCTCCCACACCTTCACAGGATCATGATCAGGGAGGGACATGGCCCAGCATCCTAAATCCCTGCCCGCCAAGCTCCTCCAGCTTTGCTGCCCCCATCTCAAATCCTCCTTCCCTGGCCATGGCCAAGCTGCCCTGCTCCAGCAAGGGGTCACCAAGCCCCTTCTCTCAGGACAGCAAAGCCTCAAATGTGTTTCTCAAAGGTGAATTTTGTCATGAATAAAGGCTCCTGGCATGGCTACTCCTGCTGCCTGAAGGCTTTAGGATGCCAATTCCAGGCACAGATTCCTGAGGAACGTGCTGTCCTCACCAGTTTGGGGTTTCCTGGATCCTTTCCATGGATCATCCCATTCCATAACTGAGAACTCCCCTTCTGCATGGATTGCAGTCAAGATCTAGGAGGAGGTGAAGCCCCTGCACACCTTGGGGGTGAAGGGGGTGTCCCAGGGTGCAAGGGAGGCCCAGGCCAGGCTCATGGAAAATTCTGGATATAATCCTCCCGGGTTTCCTCTCCCCTGCTTGGAATTAACCACAGCTGCCTGGAGGAGAGAGGCACCCTCCACCCAGGGGATTTTCCCATTTCCATCAGGAGGGGAAGGCCAGGACTTGTTGTGCTCAAGGCACTCTGACCCCTTCATGAGATAAATTTTTTTTTAAGATCTCAGAATCCCAGAATGGTTTGGGTTGGAAGGGACCTTAAAACTCATCTCATTCCAGGGCAGGGACACCTTCCACTATCCCAGGGTGTCCAAGCCCCAGTTTCCAACCTGGCCTTGGACACTTCCAGAGATGGGGAAAATAATCCTGCTGGAGCCTTTGCCTTCCCAAACCCCACCCCTGAAGCAGCTGCACACCTTCTCATCAGAGGCTGCCTCTCTAAGTGGCCTTTTTCCCACAATTTCAGAGTTTTATGGCCAGCATTCCTCATTTTCCATGTCATTAATCTCCACAGGCCTTGGCTCCAAGCAGGCAGGAAGCCAAACGCTGCCAGACAGGTTCCAAGCGAAATCCAAGTTGTCTGGAAAAGGAGAAAACCCAGTTAAAAGTTGGGAAAGCACTTGAGCCTCAAATTGGCTCTTCCCAGCCACCCAGCAGGACAAGTGTGATGCTGCTCAGCCAACAGATGGATTTGGTGGCAGCCAGGGCGTCTTTTCCCACTCCACTTGACTTTTCCAGCAAGCAGCCAAAATGCAACGTGTTCCTTTGAGCTCATAGATTTAATTGTGCCCAAAGGGGAGGGGGGGAGGAGAGGGAAGAAAAACCCACCCAACGCAAAGCAAGAACTGGGAGATTTTTTTTAAGTTTCTTTAGAAAGATGTTGCTTTGAGAGCTGCTCCTGAACACTATCAGCCAATGCATTTTTTCAGAGCATTTTTGCTGTGAGCTCTCATTTCCTCGTTTTGGAAGTTGTTTTGCTGTGAATCTTCAACTCCCTCAAGTCCCAAAGCTGAGGATGACACAGGCAAAACCTCTTTCAGGTAGGGCAAGGGAGGAGGAGAAGAAACCTGTGGGACAAGGGGGAAGAGCAAAATCTCACCTGGAAGTCTCCACAAATACCTTGAATCCTTCTGCAGGTTGTCCACAGGTTGTTGTCTGCCCAGGAGGACCAGAGAATCCCAGAATTGGATTCCCTTCAGTCCCTCAGGGAAGGCTTAGGTTGGATATGAGGGAAAATTTCTTCCCTGAAAGGGAGGCCAGGCATTGGCACAGTTGCCAGGGCAGCAGTGGAATTCCCATGCCTGGAGGGATTTAAAATCCACATGGATGTGGCACTTGGGGATGTAGACACTGGTGGGATTGGCAGTGCTGGGGCAATGGTTGGACTCGGTGGTCTGAGAGTGATTCCATGATAAATCCAAGGCACCACGTTTCCCCACTGAGGGGAGGTTGGGAGCTGCCAAGCTCCATGGTTTTGTGTCACTTCCCTGCCTCCAGACAAAATTCCAGCATGGTCTGCACCAAGAAGGACTGGCTGAGCAGCCCAGCAGCACAGGCACAATGAGCCAGGATCCTTGGGAATGGGGACATGATCCAGCTGTGTCCTAGAGGGATCTCAGATGCATTTTGGAGGAACCCTGATGGAATCTGCAGACACTTCCCTGCCCTGCCTGGATTCCTCTTCCCTCCATCCCCCTCCAAGTGTCTCCACAGCAGAGCTGGGAAGTAGCCCTGCATACTCAAGCCCTCAGTCCTGCCTCACAAAGGGAACCGAGAGGAATTGTTTTGGAATAACAGTGCAAATCGAATTTCCCGTCGTAGATAAAGGGGAGAGAGGTCAAATATGAGAAGGCTTTAGATGAAAGAGGAATTAGCCTGCAGCCCGCCCGGAATAACTCAATTCCAGCCTCGTTTTCAGCACTCCCAGGACCTGGCACAGCACAGGGCCCAGCAGATAAACGTGGCCAAGGCAATTTGTTATCCCCAACGTGGAGCTGCTTCACCAACCACAGGCTGAGCATCCCCTGCCCCCTAAAACGAGGGAAAGCATCCCAGCGACTCAGGGGCCATCATCTATCAGCCCAGGGAAAGCCAGGCAGCCCTGATCAGCTTCTAGCCAGAGCCACTCTGTAGTTCGGGTGCGCAGATATTCCTCAGCCTCCTCCTCCTCCTCCTCCTCCTCCTCCTCCTCCTCCTCCTCCTCCTCCCCCCAAGCTGCATCCCCCAGAGGTGGCGCTGGGCACCTGGCTGCCCCAGCCTGGGGACATTCCCTAAAAGCCAGCCCCTCTTCCCTTGGCTGCTCCAGCCTGGGGACATTCCCTAAAAGCCAGCCCCTCTTCCCTTGGCTGCTCCAGCCTGGGGACATTCCCTAAAAGCCAGCCCCTCTTCCCTTGGCTGCTCCAGCCTGGGGACATTCCCTAAAAGCCAGCCCCTCTTCCCTTGGCTGCTCCGTAGCCCTGGCAGGGGTTTGGGATGGGCTCGGGATGCTCCCAGCGAGGTTTTCCCCCTTCTCCTCTTCAGCTTCCCTCTCTTGCAGACTCAGAGTTCTCTCCACCTTTCCCAAAGCCGCATTTCATCCCTTTGGTTTCATCCCCAGCTTTTCCTGCTTTTTTCGCCGCACAGAAGGATTTGGGAGCGGCGCTGCCAGGGCTGGGCTGGGCTGGGCTCGGGGACCCTCAGCAGCGCCGGGACCTCCTCCTGGATAAATGGGCTGCAGAAATTCCTGCCGCTCACCACCGCCTGAACCCAGCCGGCTCAAAGGCGGCTGCTAAGCCCGCACTGCCTGCATTATCCACGGGGATTGGGGGGGGATTGCAGGAATTGCTCTCTGCTAGCGGGGAAGGAGGGATTTTTGGGGTTTTGTATTTTTTTCCCCTCCCCTTCAAACTCAAATATGTAATTGAATAGTGAAATTCTGAAAGCTTGCTCAAGGACTCTGGGTATTTAATCGCCTTTAAAATCCAGGAATTGCTCCCCGTTCCCTTCCTGATTTAATGGGAAACAGGTTTCTTGTTCCTGCAGGCGCTCTGAAGCTGGTGACCATTGGATAATTGTGCCTTGATATAGCACAAATGCACCATTCTGTCTGCACCCTCATCCTTCTAAATACAGTAAAAATCTTTTTTTTTTTTTTTTTTCCCCCTTTAATTGCACTGAATTTGAAGAAGGAGTCCTTGGCCATGGCAGGGGGCTGGAACAAGATGATCTTTAAAGTCCCTTTCTGTGATTCTATGATTCCAAACCCTTCCCTTAGGGCAGAGGAATAAATTAATTTAAAAATAAATTAAAAATATTCAAAAGAGCCTGTAATAAATCAGATAAAGGACACCTGCCTGTGGCTTGTGCACACTGATGCTTTGGCTGTGCAATCCAATCTACACAGGAAAGGTTTTCCTCACTTCTGCTGTGCAGCAGCGAGATTTTGGGGTGGTTTTGTTGCATCCCCAACCATTTCCTTCTGCTACTGGAACCATTTAATTTGCTGTAAACGTGGGCAGAGGTTTGCTTTTCCCTCGTGGGCATCCAGAAGACACCTGGCCCCTCTCTGTGTTCCCCAGCCAGGAGTCCTTTCCCTCAGAGCCTGTAATTAGGTCGGGATTTGCTCTGTTCCTGCTGAAGCCTTCCATTAGCACAGTCATGGAATGGGAATATATTCCCCATCCTCAGCAGGAACTGGCTTTGCCAGCCTGTGCTGCTGGGAAAAGGCAGACTGTGCCCTCCCCACAGCCTGGGGAGCTGGGTTTTTTGCCACAATTCTTAAGATAAATTCTCTGTTGCTCTCACCCCTGGTTTTTCAGGCACCTCCAGAGCTCCAGCCCCTTCGTGTCCCTCTTGCCATGAACTTTCTCCTGCCTCGGCCCAGCTTCAGCCTTTTCCCCCATGGCCAGGCAGAAAGCTCTTGCATTCCTGGACGTGGCCCTGTTATTGCACCTTTCCATCAATGATCACAGGATTTTCCTCCAGGGAAACAGCCTGAAACACTTCCTAGCCTCTTCCTGCCAGGAATTCCCCTGGAATTTCACTCCACACACTGTTTTCCCCAGCATTTTCTCTATCCCAGGGCAACTTTACAGCTTATACCAACACATCACATCCAGGCAGGGACAACAAACGAATCTCAGGTCCCCGAGTGAGCTTCAGAGAATTCCCTAAGAGATCGACCCCACCCTAGGAAAAGGTTTCTACTCCACCCAGATCCAAATCCCATCATAAATCCAGGATGTTTTGCTGGCACAGATGGAACTCCTGCCCCACCACGTGCTCAGGTTGTACATTTAATATTGGACCCTTTTCTTCCCCTTGCAGTGCTCCCACTGCCACAGGCATACATCTAAAGCACAAAGCCCTGACTTGCTGCCCAGAGGGAGAAACTGCCTCTTCCTCCTTTAAAAATACTAGGAAAACAAGTGAAATTAAGAAAATGAAAGCCAGTGAAAGCCCTGGGAAGGGTGTCCCAGTGCCAGGCCGGGCATCCATCCCTCACACCCAGCCATGGGCTCACACAGGAGGAGCCACAAGGGAACCGCCTCAAAATCCTGTTGGATCACATTCCTTGCAGCATAATGTCATTTTCATTGGGATTAACCGATTTCTGGCTGTAAAAACTCCCGTGGCTAAAGCAGCAGGTGCCACAGCACTGAGCTTAACCCTGCCCTCAGGTTTATGTCCCTGTGCCCACAGTGAGCTCAGAGCATTCCAGGTGAGGAGATGCCTGGCACAGGGGCTGGGTTTGTGTCTGAAACAGCTCCCACCCCTCCAAACAAGACCTCTGCCTCAGCTGGACCACCCAGCAGTGGGATTTCACTCCCAGAAATTAGCTCCTCCAACTCCAGGGAGCTGAAGGTGCCCTCCCAGCCAGGCTGGAACTCCCAGATCATGGTCCTAAAACAATCACCACACTCACACTCTGCACAAATACAGGATCCAGGGAGAGCTCAGAGCCCCTTCCAGGGCCTAAAGGGGCTCCAGGAGAGCTGGAGAGGGACTGGGGACAAGGGATGGAGGGACAGGACACAGGGAATGGCTTCCCACTGCCAGAGGGCAGGGATGGATGGGATATTGGGAAGGAATTGTTCCCTGGGAGGGTGGGCAGGCCCTGGCACAGGGTGCCCAGAGAAGCTGTGGCTGCCCCTGGATCCCTGGAAGTGTCCAAGGCCGGGTTGGACACTGGGGTTTGGAGCACTTGGGACAGTGGAAGGTGTCCCTGCCATGGCAGGGGTGGGATGAGAGGGAACGTCCCAGCTCCTTCCAACCAAACCATTCCGTGATTCCCAGGAATCATGCTGGAGCAGCAGGGGACGCTCCACTGCTGGGGGAATCGTGAGGATCCCAAGTTTTCCCTGCAAGCTCTCCCGTGTCCCTGGTCACCCCTGGGTGAACACCAGCCTGCTGCTGCTCCGGGGCAGCCACTGGAAGGAGCCCAGGACCGAAGCGTGGCTGTCTCCCTTGTGGCCACAGGGCAATTGCAGGTGGCACAAGTGGAGCAGGTGGCTTTTGGATGGCTCAGGGGACTCCAGAGACAAGCAGGAAGCCAACGAGAGGGAATATACTAGATGGAAAAGGCCGTGAAAGGTGTAAAGGTGGAGCTGCTTCAGCTGGAAACTCAATTGGTTTCTTGCTGGCATTTGTCAACATGCACCTGGGAGCCACAGGAAACTGGGAAACTCCAGGAACTTTTCCATGAACACCCCAACATGGACATGGGTATGTTTTGCCCAAAAACCCACTCTGACACCAAGACCTCCTTCCACGACACACCAAGAACCCAGCAGATGAAACATCTCGTCCCAGCAAAGGAAGGAAAGAAGATCAGCAGCAGAAAACTGGGTGATATTATAATTAACTTCTTTCTTTTATTTACACCACAAGAATAACAAGTTGTCATAATGTGGTACAAAATACTGGACTCCTAATAAAGTTGAAATTGAAGTCGGTACTGTCAGAGAAAGACACCATTGGCCAGTAAAAAAAAAAAAAAAAAAAACAAAAAAAAAAGGAAAAAAAATAAAGAGAAAAGAGAAAAATAAAATAAAGTGAGAACAAAGAAAGAAAAAAACAAGAATGAGAAAAATATTCCAACCACCAATTTAAAAGAAAGGACCATCAGAAAATCGAGCACAAAGAATGCTACCATCACTGAAAGTAGGGTCCATACAAGAAGAGTGAAATTGTGTCTAAATTACAGCATAAACCGGTAGCTGCTACCAATGGTGACGTCATACTGAGCATGTATAGGTATAAAGTAGAATATAATATAGTTACAACTTTTTGATACTACATATCTGTAATAAGCTCTCGGGTGAATAATGTTTCAACCCCTTCCCCCCCGTCCCCACCCC